>NC_088985.1:38341624-38670124 GCF_963932015.1 Anas acuta | reverse complement strand
CTAACCCTAACCCTAACCCTAACCCTAACCCTAACCCTAACCCTAACCCTAACCCTAACCCTAACCCTAACCCTAACCCTAACCCTAACCCTAACCCTAACCCTAACCCTAACCCTAACCCTAACCCTAACCCTAACCCTAACCCTAACCCTAACCCTAACCCTAACCCTAACCCTAACCCTAACCCTAACCCTAACCCTAACCCTAACCCTAACCCTAACCCTAACCCTAACCCTAACCCTAACCCTAACCCTAACCCTAACCCTAACCCTAACCCTAACCCTAACCCTAACCCTAACCCTAACCCTAACCCTAACCCTAACCCTAACCCTAACCCTAACCCTAACCCTAACCCTAACCCTAACCCTAACCCTAACCCTAACCCTAACCCTAACCTAACCCTAACCCTAACCCTAACCCTAACCCTAACCCTAACCCTAACCCTAACCCTAACCCTAACCCTAACCCTAACCCTAACCCTAACCCTAACCCTAACCCTAACCCTAACCCTAACCCTAACCCTAACCCTAACCCTAACCCTAACCCTAACCCTAACCCTAACCCTAACCCTAACCCTAACCCTAACCCTAACCCTAACCCTAACCCTAACCCTAACCCTAACCCTAACCCTAACCCTAACCCTAACCCTAACCCTAACCCTAACCTCTAACCCTAACCCTAACCCTAACCCTAACCCTAACCCTAACCCTAACCCTAACCCTAACCCTAACCCTAACCCTAACCCTAACCCTAACCCTAACCCTAACCCTAACCCTAACCCTAACCCTAACCCTAACCCTAACCCTAACCCTAACCCTAACCCTAACCCTAACCCTAACCCTAACCCTAACCCTAACCCTAACCCTAACCCTAACCCTAACCCTAACCCTAATGGCGGATCTAACCCTAACCCTAACCCTAACCCTAACCCTAACCCTAACCCTAACCCTAACCCTAACCCTAACCCTAACCCTAACCCTAACCCTAACCCTCTAACCCTCTAACCCTCTAACCCTAACCCTAACCCTAACCCTAACCCTAACCCTAACCCTAACCCTAACCCTAACCCTAACCCTAACCCTAACCCTAACCCTAACCCTAACCCTAACCCTAACCCTAACCCTAACCCTAACCCTAACCCTAACCCTAACCCTAACCCTAACCCTAACGACCCTAACCCTAACGACCCTAACCCTAACCCTAACCCTAACCCTAACCCTAACCCTAACCCTAACCCTAACCCTAACCCTAACCCTAACCCTAACCCTAACCCTAACCCTAACCCTAACCCTAACCCTAACCCTAACCCTAACCCTAACCCTAACCCTAACCCTAACCCTAACCAACCCTAACCCTAACCCTAACCCTAACCCTAACCCTAACCCTAACCCTAACCCTAACCCTAACCCTAACCCTAACCCTAACCCTAACCCTAACCCTAATGGCGGATCTAACCCTAACCCTAACCCTAACCCTAACCCTAACCCTAACCCTAACCCTAACCCTAACCCTAACCCTAACCCTAACCCTAACCCTAACCCTCTAACCCTAACCCTCTAACCCTAACCCTCTAACCCTAACCCTAACCCTAGTTCCCAAGAACTACATTTCCCGGTATGCTCTGGGCACCAAACATGGCCTCCCGGAAGTTCGGAGTCCCAGAACTACATTTCCCGGTACGCTCTGGGCACCCAACATGGCCTCCCGGAAGTCCGGAGTCCCAGAACTACATTTCCCGGTATGCTCTGGGCACCAAACATGGCCTCCCGGAAGTTCGGAGTCCCAGAACTACATTTCCCGGTACGCTCTGGGCACCCAACATGGCCTCCCGGAAGTCCGGAGTCCCAGAACTACATTTCCCCGTATGCTCTGGGCACCCAACATGGCCTCCCGGAAGTCCGGAGTCCCAGAACTACATTTCCCGGTATGCTCTGGGCACCCAACATGGCCTCCCGGAAGTCCGGAGTCCCAGAACTACATTTCCCGGTATGCTCTGGGCACCAAACATGGCCTCCCGGAAGTTCGGAGTCCCAGAACTACATTTCCCGGTATGCTCTGGGCACCCAACATGGCCTCCCGGAAGTCCGGAGTCCCAGAACTACATTTCCCGGTATGCTCTGGGCACCCAACATGGCCTCCCGGAAGCCCAGTGCCGGAAAACTACGCCTACCAGCTTTCCCCAGGCAGCTGGCTTGACCAATCACAGGCCCAGCGTTCGAGAAATACATTTACCAGCACTCACTGGAACCCAAGCACTTACTGCCCTTTCAAAATAGACTCAAGCCCTAACACTAAAAAACTTCGAAACCCCTACAGGCCTAATCCAAACTGTTTACCACACTAAACCCCTGAAGTCCTATGCCTAAAAGCCCTTAGGACACTTAGGATGCTCAAAACCCAAACCCAAAACAATAGGATTCTCAAAGCCCTAAACAACAAGATTAGGACGCTTAAAGCCGTAACCCCAAAATTAAGATGCTCAAAACACAAAGCCAACCCAAAACACTAGGATGCTCAAAACCCTTACTCAAAACATCAGGACGCGCAAAACTCTAACCCAAAAATTCAGATGCTTAACACCCAAAGCCCTAACACAAAACATTAGGACGCTCAACACCGTAACCCAAAAAATTAGGACGCTCGGAACTCTAACCCTGGAGAACCTAACCTGAAAAAAAAAAAAAAAAAGGATCTTAACACACTAACCCTAAATAACTGACCAAAAATAAAACCCTAGGACCCTAACCCTAAAAAACATAGCGACACTCCATCCCAAAAAGAACTCTAAAACCCTAACACGCTAACCCTGAAACCCTTAAAACCCTGTTAAAACTCCAACCCAGTTATACACCAGTTACCTCCCTTAAAGGATATAGAGGAGCTCTCTCAGATACGGCAGTCCTACTTCTCATGAATGCATCCTTTAGGTGAGGAGGGGGAGAAGTAAAGCAAAGAACAACTCACAGGTTGAGATCAGGATAATTTAATTAAATGGAAATAATTATAATAATTAAATAAAGACTACCATGAACTAAACAATTTAACTAAGGGGAAATAAAAAGGGAAAGGGGAAAAGGGAGGGGAAAAGGGAAAATAAAAAGAAGGGACGAAAACAAACAAACAAAATAAATGACAGCTATATGGAAGTGCAGAGGAAAGAAATTGCTCTCTACTTCCCACAAATGAGCGATGATTGACCACGTCCTTGATGCAAGGCCTCAACGCACGCAGCCGGTGTTCGAGAGGAGGACCGACGTCTTCTCAACGAGAGCCCACCCCTCCCCTCTTCTTCCTGTTTCCACCTTTTATTGCTGAGTGTGACATCCCATGGTATGGAATATCCCTTGGATTGGTTTAGGTCAGCTGCCCTAGTGATGTTTCTCTCCTCGCTTTTTGCCCATCCCCTAGGAGGGTTAGAGAAAGGCCCGATGCTGTGCCACTGCTGCTCAGCAGTAGACACAACACGGGTGTGATAACACTGCTGCTCCAGCTACAACTGCAGAGTACGGCACTGTATGGGCTGCTGCTGGGAAAGTTAACATTCCAGCCAGACCCAGCACACCACCGGAGGTGGATTGTTACGATATGGAGATGGTAGGTTATCCAACGGCTCCCGTTTATTATCTTTTTATTTTTCCTGTTCTTCTTCTTCTTCAAAATTTCTTACCTGCTTTTAGTGTAAATATTAAGGCTGTAAAAGGACATGAAGTCCTCCTGATCCATAATCCTGCATCATCACTTTCTTCCCGGCAGAAAGGTTCCTTCGAATTAACATGTGTATTTAAGGCCTGACAAATACAGTCTTCAAAGGATCCAAAAACGGGCCGAAAGACATGCGGTCTTAAAGGCTCCTTTGGCCATTCTATCACACAAGACTGAACCATTTTTTATTTACTTTTTACGTTACTGGGGCCTCTCTCCTTCCAGTTTCTAATCGTTATTCCTAATGGACTTTCTGCTGGTATGTCTGGTAATTTGCTCCCTTTCTTCTGGTCCCTGGTCTTTGGTTTTGTCTCACCCATCTAGGAATGTTACTCTGGCAATTCCCACAGCCCTTGGTTACCTTAATAACAGTGTCTTAAAGAGGATTTAAGATCTATCACCCACCCACAAATCCTTTGGGAATCCCTTCGGTCCTTCATCGGCCAAGTCCCTCGCGGGAGATTGGAACCGTGGTACAGAAGACCTCCACAATCGCTTCGGAACTAAATTCCGTCTCAGTCACACTCTTACACACACAGGCAACCAAAACCCATCCAACAGAACAGTATACGCTTTAAACACTTACGACTCCGTTGTCTTCATTCAGATCTTCACACGCAGAATTACGGGCAAAATATACTGCTGCAGCCAGCAAGGGAGCTGAAAAAAAATCAAAACCTTAGCTTACCTGTATTCAGGTTCGAGATGCCATTAGTCCCGACCAGACTCGAACAGCAACCACCAAATGCTGGGGCACCTCTCCTACATCAAATAAGATTCCAAGAACCAAAGCCCTCCTGGACAAGCCCCCTGGTGTCATACATGACTGGGTCCCAAACTGGATTGCAATTAAATTTTACAGTTTTTTAAATAAATAGAGGTAAACGAGAAGTTGCTCGCAAACAGATATACTGTGCCAGATGTCCTTCAGCAAGTGCCCAGAGGCAGACCGGATGTCTTTGCCAACACAGTCCCATCAATGTATTAGTACACCCATGCACTGCCACGTTACCTGTCATCACTAACTGCCAGGCAGGACAGCTCCAGACCAAACACATACACACACACAGGCACGCCACAAACACTACAAACAAAACACACAGCACTAGGCACAAGAAAAAGTGACCCCCAAAAGGAAAGCCCTATGGCAACAGCAAGTCAGAACAAGTGCTCTGCACCAGACCCCAGGAGAGACTCAAATGTCACGACACGCGACTGGAAGCAACTGCCAGAACTGGGATGGTGGAGGCCTAAAAAGCCTGCCTTCAAGACAAGAGACCAGAAGGATGGGGGCTGAAAACCCCCTAAGAAGACACTTAGGAAATCGATTCCCAAGCAAGAGCTCCTGATGCGGCCCAGACGACTTCTGCAAGAGTGAGGATGGAAACAGACGTGATCTCAAACCGAATACGATGCACAAGACCTGAAACAGATCTGCACTTCAAGCAGTGACTGCAAGACAAGAAGTTCTCGGATCAGAGCCATGATGACAAAACAAGCATTGAGGCCCTTCAGCACAGCTACCAAGTCGCCTGTCTGGTCAGTCCAGAGTCAAAAGTCATGAGGATATCAAGACCCAAGAAGCACAGAACAGACTCTGCAGAAGCAACACTACAGGACAGACCAACAGAAGGAAACTGTCCTGCCTGGCGCACGCACTCACACTACAAAATAATCCCGCTGCTTCTATTAGCCTGGTGACCCAGCCACAAGCACCCTGAACCACCCTCACAGTGGCACCAAGTCTATTCAGCCAGCTGGCTCCATGCTGCTCTGGCTCCCAGCTCCCATTAGCCACCCCAGATATGCAAATACCAGGTGCCCTCCAACTTAGCTCTCAGGTTGCTGCATGGTAAAGTCCCTCCGCCTCAAGAAATGCACAGGCACCAATTGTCATCTTGGTCAATTGCCAGGCTCATCATCAGCTGCAAAAACAGAGTACCAGCATTCACTAGGACGCCAGCCCCATTGCTCACCTTCTCCACAATGCTGACTACTGCTGATGCAACGTACGATTGTGCTCACGTGTTCCTCTCCGAGTCCAAGGTCCAACAGTGAAACCAGTATCATCCACTCCACCTGGGAAAACAAAGGGATTAAATGTTCGTTGCATTCACAACAAGTCAGCCAATGGTGTTGGTTTTTTTTTCTTATTGTTTTTTTTTTTGTCTGTGTGTTTCCTGTTTTTTTTTTTTTTTAAATGTTTTAGCTAAACAACATGCAGAGAGCAGACAAGAGACCTGGGGTGTTTCTAGAAGCAACAATCCCCATGCTTTTGCTGCAGCTTTTAATATTGAAAGGACAGCACAACCACTCAAGTAACTGGAACTTTTTCAAATGGAATTAAGTCAAACAGGTTCATCATCACTTGCAAAAACAGAGAACCAGCATTCACTAGCATGCCAGCCCTGATACCCACCTCTTGGACAACACTCACTACTACTGATGCAACATACAGTTGTGCAATACCTCTCTGTTCAAAACTCCTTTACCTAACCTGCTCAGTAGCTCCACATGACAAATGGGCCCGGGGGGCGCCGCGCCGAAATGGGGCCGGGCAGCCTTATTCTGCAGAGAAGAAGGAGGTGACCCTGCTCACTCTCTAGGCACTACTGCACTTATGTGGTCAAGGAACCCTACCCCACGGTTTCCCCAAAACAACGTACCTTTTCTTTTTCTTAGTATCTTTTATTTACGTAGAAAGAAAAATCTAGGAGCAGAAGTGATTACATGCCAAAAAAAAAAAAAAAAAAAACAATTCCATTCCACTCACAGGAAAAATCACTTACTTCAGTAGGATATCTGAGAACCAAGTGGCTATGCTGGTGGGTCAAAACACGCTACAGGACACTGGGGCCAGGCCCTCCGCTGCACACACTTAAAACCCATCCCTACACTCACCAAGGTGCAACCCCAACACAAAAAAAACAGACGCAGCATTTCAGCTTCAACAGCTTTGGGAACTGCTGGAAAGCAAGCTTCATCCTCAGAGAGGCGTGCTCAGGCTACACAGGACAGGGCTTTGGGCACCACTTTGCTTACCAAAGAAGACCGCAATCAGCACCTGCTTCGTTCCAATTCTCAAGAACTAACATCACAGCCCACGTTGCCTGGGACACCTGATAAACAGAAGAGAAAGCGGCCATACCCTTTTCAAGCCATCCCTGCACGTGTCGCTCCTTGATCATCTGCAACCTCTTCTCCAATCCTCAACCGCTTCTGTGGAGAGCCTGCCATGGCACCTGCAAAGCAAGACCCTTCGCACTCACCTCATGCTACTTGGCAGTTCTGCTCCAATCCAGCTCACAACCAGCCCGCCCTTCTCGTGCTGCTCTTCAGAGTGCAGCTTGGCCCCACTCAGCCTGTGCGAGACACCTGCAAAAGAGAAAGAAAACCACAGGCTGAAGCAGCATCCAAAGCCACAGCACAGCTGGGACAGTTACTCTCATCTGCTCCCTTACCTCGGCCCCCTCACCTGCCCTCGAGGAAGATGTTTCCATCTGCTCTCTTAGGCCAGCTACAACACCCCTGAAATATAAACAGGATTTTTACTGTACTTTGTGCAGTTAACTAACTGCAGTGACAACTGCACCCCTAAAGTACCTTCTACATCTGCTCATCGCTCACCTTGCCAAAAGCAGCTCCGGTCGTCAAGTCCCGTGTTGTACACTGTGTTTCACCTTAAACAAATGAAAACAGCCACAAGAGAATCAATCATTCACCTGCCACCATTAGCACCCATCCCTCCACAACACAAAGGGACCCAATTAACGATATTATCATTTCAAAACAGCAGCCCCCTTGCCTCAGCACCTCAGAAGTAGATCAAGACAGGCACCGAGCTGCCTACCGAGTGCTGAACAGTTCCAGAAGGAGCTCTTTCCTGTGGGCAGTTCCTACTACGGTATACACTCTACTGGGGACAGGAAAGAAATAAAAATAAAAAAATTCAAAACCCCATATCTGTAAGCTTTCAAGATTCAACAGTACACCATTCAAGCACTATGCAAACAGCTGCTCGCAAGCAGCTCAACTCTGCCAAATCCACATCTGCCAACCTCCAGGAGATGACTGTGCCAGCTGTCCTTCAGTATGCGCCCAGAGGCAGATGTCTACGCCAAAACAGTCCCATCAATGTATTAGTACACCCATGCACTGCCACGTTACCTGTCATCACTAACTGCCAGGCAGGACAGCTCCAGACCAAACACGTACACACACAGGCACGCCACAAACACTACAAACAAAACACACAACACTAGGCACAAGAAAAAGTAACCCCTGGGGGAAAGCCCTATGGCAACAGCAAGTCAGAACAGGTGCTCTGCACCAGACCCTACGAGAGACTCAAATGTCACGACACGCGACTGGAAGCAACTGTCAGAACTGGGATGATGGAGGCCTAAAAAGCCTGCCTTCAAGACAAGAGACCGGAAGGATGGGGAGTGAAAACCCCCTAAGACAACTCTCAGGAAATCAATTCCCAAGCAAGAGCTCCTGATGCGGCCCAGACGACTTCTGCAAGAGTGAGGATGGAAACAGACGTGATCTCAAACCGAATACGATGCACAAGACCTGAAACAGATCTGCACTTCAAGCAGCGACTGCAAGACAAGAAGTTCTCGGATCAGAGCCATGATGACAAAACAAGCATTGAGGCCCTTCAGCACAGCCACCGAGTCGCCTGTCTGGTCAGTCCAGAGTCAAAAGTCATGAGGATATCAAGACCCAAGAAGCACAGAACAGACGCTGCAGAAGCAACACTACAGGACAGACCAACAGAAGGAAACTGTCCTGCCTGGCGCACGCACTCACACTACAAAATAATCCCGCTGCTTCTATTAGCCTGCTGACCCAGCCACAAGCAGCCTGAACCACCCTCACAGGGGCACCAAGTCTATTCAGCCAGCACGCTCCATGCTGCTCTGGCTCCCAGCTCCCATTAGCCACCCCAGATATGCAAATACCAGGTGCCCCACAACTTAGCTCTCAGGTTGCTGCATGGTAAAGTCCCTCCGCCTCAAGAAATGCACAGGCACCGATTGTCATCTTAGCCAATTGCCAGGCTCATCATCAGCTGCAAGAAACAGAGTACCAGCATTCACTAGCACGCCGGCCACGATGCCCACCTTCTCCACAATGCTGACTACCGCTGATGCAACATACGGTTCTGCTCACCTCTTCCTCTCCGAATCCAAGCTCCAACAGTGCAGCCAGTATCATCCACACCACCTGGGAAAACAAAGGGATTAAATGATCGTTGCATTCACAAGTCAGCCAATGGTGTTGGTTTTTTTGTTACTGTTTTTGTGTGTGTGTGTGTGTGTGTGTGTGTGTGTGTGTTTCCTGTATTTATTTTTTAGTCTGCTTTAGCTCAACAGCATGCAGACAAGAGAACTGGGGTGTTTCTAGAAGCAATAATCCCCATGCTTTTGCTGCAGCTTTTAACATTGAAAGGACAACACGACCCAGCAAGTAACTGGAATTAGCTCAAACTTTTATTCACATTGAAAGAAAAATCTAGGTGCAGAACAGATTATACACCAACAAAATCAATTCCATTCCACCCCCGGGAAAAAAAATCACATACTCTCATCCCCTCCTGTCCCTCAGCCGCTTGCCTGCCCCACGTGGCAGATGCTTCCATCTGTTCTCTTCACCCACTTACAGCACCTCTAAAAGGCAAACTGTAATTTTACTCTACTGGATGTAGGAAAATAACTGCAGTGACAACCGCACCCCAAAAACAACAGTTACCTCTGCTCATCACGCACCAGAGTCACTGCAGAGGCAGCTGGTTGACACATCCTGCACTGCACACTGCATTGCAGCCTGAACAAAGGAGAAAGGCAGGAAGAAGATAAACATTCAGCTGCCAGCAGTAGAACCCATCCCTCAAAAACATAAGCGACCCCAGCTTTACGTTTATCCTTTCAAAACAGCAGGCCACTTGCCTCTGGACCTGCAAATTAGGTCCAAGCTTGAAAGGAGCGGCCAGCATCACCCACGCCACCTGGGAACATAAAAGGACAAAATGACCACTGTGCTTGCAAGCACCCACCTGCTACACTGCTCCTCTATCCCAAACAGTCTCACCCCGGACCCTCTGAGGGAAACACCTGAGCGTCTTCCCTTCGCTTCAGATAAGGGATGACCAGGCTGACACCACTCACCTTCCCTCAGAGCTTCCTGACATGATGATTTCCCTTCCCTCTCCACAACTGCACAAAGCACCTGCAGAGGCAAGAGAAAAGCACACTCTAAAGCACCTCACAGCCACAGCGTACCTGCTGCAATACCTCTCTCTTCCCAGCTCCGGTACTTCAGCTGCCCACCAGCTCTAACTCAGATTCTACGCTCACAGCGCCACAGCAAACTCTGCCTAGACCACACAACACACACTACACAAGCTACATTGCCCAGCACACACAAGCTGGTACATTCCCACCCAACAATCAGTCGCATCGCACAGGAAGGATGCTGCACACTCCTAGAAACCAAACCTACCAGTCCTGAGCAGCTCCCCACTTCCTCCTGCCAACCACGCTCAGCACACACACTATTCACCCATCAAAAAAAAAAATAAACTTAGAACTTACACACACAAAAAAAAAAAACAACCGAGCTCCACAAATGCCAAAAAGACATGCGCACACAGCAGCCCCGGCAGGGGTAATCACAGACTTACCCTTTGCAGATGAAAAGGTGACTATGATACAACCCTGCTCAGTCTCTTGGCAATGCTGCATCTACACTGTCAAGCCACATGTAGCCGGTAATCAAGCTGGTTTTAGTCCTCTGCAGAATAAAACGAGTGGGTTTATACATCTAGAGATTAAAGTGCAGCTCAAAAACAGCGGAGTACCCCACCATCCTAGAAAACAATAAGCCACAAACCTCTACTAAACATCCCTCTATTAAGCGAATTCCAAGCACTTAAAAATTCTAGAAATCTATAGACTCCAGTCTGCCTAGAGAACCCTGCAACTGACTGAAGGAAAAACAAAGCACTTACCCCAAGGAGCAGCCCAGGCAGAAGGAGCTCTCTGATAGCATGCCTGGGGCTCATATAGCATTCAGCCCTGCCCAGCACCCAAACCCAATCACCTGGGAAAGGGGAGGGGCAAAGCACAAGGAAGTAGAAAGAAAGCAGGAACAGAAGCAACTGCTTTTTATTTTTTTTTTATTTTTTTTTTTTTTTTTTTTTTTTTAAGATCTGCTTTACTGGGAAAACATGCAGAGAGCAGACAGGTGACCTGTGGTGTTTCTAGAAGCAACAATCCCCATGCTTTTACTGCAGCTTTTAACATTGAAAAAACAACACGACCAGGCCAGTAACAGGAACTCTTTCAAATGGAATTACGTCAAACAGGTTCATCATCACTTGCAAAAACAGAGAACCAGCATTCACTAGCACGCCAGCACTGACACCCACCTCCTCCACAACGCTTACTACTACTGATGCAACATGCTACTGTGAAATACCTCTCTGTTCCCAGCTCCTTTCCCTCATCTGCTCACTACATTTACCTGAGAAGTGTGCCCAAACGGACTCATTCTACAGAGATGAAGAAGGTGGCCCTGCTCACTCTCTTGGCACTACTGCACTTATGCACTCAAGGAACCATACCCCACAGTTTCCCAAAAACAACGTACCTGGCAACCCCTCATAAATGTACTTCTAATATGTCAATTCAAGGACATAAAGCCTAGAAGGCTTTATGGTCTAAAGACTCGACAGACAGAAAACACACAAGCAAAAGCTCCAGAAATATAACAAACTGTCCCTAAACTTGAAACAAACTACCCCTTACGTGCCCACTGCTGCCATTTTCAGACACATGCTCACACAGGGAGCTTCCATGATACATTTCAACTAAACCCTGCTCCATCTCTTTAACAACAAGGTTTTGACTTTGATAATATTTGACATACAGGCAAAGAATCACAGAAAGCCCCGTAATTCTGCAAAAATCAAAAGGGACCCAGAACCACAAAGCAAACACACAAAGTAACATCACCATACTATCCGTAAAACTGCTATAACAACTACTCATCTGAGGAAGAGCCGTGTGCAATACAAGCACCTACTAATAGATTTCTGTACAATGACAGATCCTACCAGCTGCCACCTCAAAAAGACATGCGTACCCGTTTCTACTAGGAAACGCATCAGTCCATAGACTCTGACCCACCTAAAGAACCCTCCAAACAACTGAAGGAAAAACAAAGCACTTACCCAAAAGTGCAGCCCAGACAGAAGGAGCTCTCTGATGGCACACCTGCAACTCAGTTACCACTAGGTCCCACCTGGACCCTGAAGCCAATCACCTGGGAAAGTGCAGGGGGGAAAGCACAAAAAACAAAAAGAAGGAGCAACAGCTGTGGTTTATTTACTTCTTTATAAGGCTTAGCTCAACAGCATACAGAGTGCAGACAGGAGAGCTAGGGTGTTTCTAGGAACAAAAATCCCCATGCTTTTGCTGTAGCTTTGAATATTAAAAGGACAATACAACTAAGCAAGCAATTGATTTCTTTTTCCATCTGGAATTACCTCGATCTTTCATTTACATAGAAAGAACAATCTAGGAGTAGAACAGATTGCACACCAAAAAATAATTCTATTCCATTCCACTCACAGGAAAAAATAACTTCAGTAGGATACCTGAGAACTAAATGGCTATGTTGATGGGTCAAAACATGCTACAGGACACTGGGGCCAGGCCCTCCGCTGCACACACTTAAAACCCATCCCTACACTCACCAAGGTGCAACCCCAACACAAAAAAACAGACACAGCATTTCAGCTTCAACAGCTTTGGGAACTGCTGGAAAGCAAGCTTCATTCTCAGCGAGGCGTGCTCAGGCTACACAGGACAGGGCTTCGGGCACCACTTTGCTTACCAAAAAACCGCCATCAGCACCTGCTTTGTTCCGATTCTCAAGAAATAACATCACAGCCCACATTGCCTGGGACACCTGATAAACAGAAGAGAAAGCAGCCATACCATTTTCAAGCCATCCCTGCACGTGTCGCTCCTTGATGAGCTGCAACCTCTTCTCAAATCCTCAACCGCTTCTGTGGAGAGCCTGCCAGGGCACCTGCAAAGCAAGATGGATACCCTTCACAGTCACCTCGTGCTACTTGGCTGTTCTGCTCCAATCCAGCTCACAACCAGCCCGCCCTTCTCGTGCTGCTCTTCAGAGTACAGCTTGGCCCCTCTGAGCCTGTGTGAGACAAATGTGAAACAAAAAAGCATAGGCTGAAGCAGCATCCAAAGCCACAGCACAGCTGGGACAGTTACTCTCAGCTGCTCCCTTACCTCAGCCTCCTCACCTGCCCTCGAGGCAGATGCTTCCATCTGCTCTCTTATGCCAGCTACAATACACCTCTGAAATATAAACAGGATTTTTACTGTACTTTGTGTAGTTAAGTAACTGCAGTGACATCTGCACCCCTAAAGTACCTGCTACATCTGTTCATCGCTCACCTTGCCAAAAGCAGCTATGGTCAAGTCCCGTGTTGTACACTGTGTTTCACCTTAAACAAATTAAACAAAAGTTGCCTACTGAGTGCTGAACAGTTCCAGAAGGAACTCTTTCCTGTGACAGGTTCCTCCTAGGGTTTACACTCTAATGGGGACAGGAAAGAAATAAGAAAAAAAAAAAAAAAGCAAAACCCCATATCTGTAAGCTTTCAAGATTCGACAGACCTCCTCAAGCACACTGTTCAAACACTATGTGAGAAGCTGCTCACAAGCAGCTCAAATCTCCCCCCCACACATCTGCCTAACACTACAGAGATGACTGTGCCAGCTGCCCTTCAGTACGTGCCCAGAGGCAGACCGGATGTCTTTGCCAAAACAGTCCCATCAATGTATTAGTACACCCATGCACTGCCACATTAATCACTAACTGCCAGGCAGGACAGCTCCGGACCAAACACGTACACACACAGGCACGCCACAAACACTACAAACAAAACACACAACACAAGGCGCAAGAAAAAGTGACCCCCAAAAGGAAAGCCCTATGGCAACAGCAAGTCAGAACAGGTGCTCTGCACCAGACCCTATGAGAGACTCAAATGTCACGACACGCGACTGGAAGCAACTGCCAGAACTGGGATGGTGGAGGCCTAAAAAGCCTGCCTTCAAGACAAGAGACCAGAAGGATGGGGGCTGAAAACCCCCTAAGAAGACACTTAGGAAATCAATTCCCAAGCAAGAGCTCCTGATGCGGCCCAGATGACTTCTGCAAGAGTGAGGATGGAAACAGACGTGATCTCAAACCGAATATGATGCACAAGACCTGAAACAGATCTGCACTTTCGAGCACTTCTTGTCTTGCAGTCGCTGCTTGATCAGAGCCATGATGACAAAACAAGCATTGAGGCCCTTCAGCACAGCTACCAAGTCGCCTGTCTGGTCAGTCCGGTCTAAAAAGCCAGGAGGATATCAAGACCCGAGAAGCACAGAACAGACACTGCAGAAGCAACACTACAAGACAGACAAACTGAAGGAAACTGTCCTGCCTGGCACACGCACTCATGCTACAAAATAATCCCGCTGCTTCTATTAGCCTGCTGACCCAGCCACAAGCAGCCTGAACCACCCTCACAGGGGCACCAAGTCTATTCAGCCAGCTGCCTCCATGCTGCTCTGGCTCCCAGCTCCCATTAGCCACCCCAGATATGCAAATACCAGGTGCCCCACAACTTAGCTCTTAGGTTGCTGCATGGTAAAGTCCCTCCGCCTCAAGAAATGCACAGGCACCGATTGTCATCTTAGCCAATTGAAGGCTCATCATCAGCTGCAAAAAACAGAGTAACAGCATTCACTAGCACGCCAGCCATGATGCCCACCTGCTCCACAATGCTGACTACCGCTGATGCAACATACGGTTCTGCTCACCTCTTCCTCTCCGAGTCCAAGGTCCAACAGTGCAGCCAGTATCATCCACACCACCTGGGAAAACAAAGGGATTAAATGATCATTGCGTTCAGAAGTGACCCAATGGTGGTTTTTTTTTTCTTATTGTTTTTTGTGTGTTTCCTGTTTCTTTTTTTTTTTTTTTTCAAATCTGCTTTTGCTCAACAGCATGCAGACTGCAGACAAGAAAACTGGGGTGTTTCTAGAAGCAATAATCCCCATGCTTTTGCTGCAGCTTTTAACATTGAAAGGACAACACGACCCAGCAAGTAACTGGAACTTCTTCAAATGGAATTAGCACAAACTTTTATTTGCATTGAAAGAAAAATCTAGGTGCAGAACAGATTATACACCAACAAAATCAATTCCATTCCACCCCCGGGAAAAAAATCACATACTCTCATCCCCTCCTGTCCCTCAGCCGCTTGCCTGCCCCACGTGGCAGATGCTTCCATCTGTTCTCTTCACCCACTTACAGCACCTCTAAAAGGCAAACTGGAATTTTACTCTACTGGATGTAGGAAAATAACTGCAGTGACAACCGCACCCCAAAAACAACAGTTACCTCTGCTCATCACGCACCAGAGTCACTGCAGAGGCAGCTGGTTGACACATCCTGCACTGCACACTGCATTGCAGCCTGAACAAAGGAGAAAGGCAGGAAGAAGATAAACATTCAGCTGCCAGCAGTAGCACCCGTCCCTCAAAAACATAAGCGACCCCAGCTTTACTTTTATCCTTTCAAAACAGCAGGCCACTTGCCTCTGGACCTGCAAATTAGGTCCAAGCTTGAAAGGAGCGGCCAGCATCACCCACGCCACCTGGGAACATAAAAGGACAAAATGACCACTGTGCTTGCAAGCACCCACCTGCTACACTGCTCCTCTATCCCAAACAGTCTCACCCCGGACCCTCTGAGGGAAACACCTGAGCGTCTTCCCTTCGCTTCAGATAAGGGATGACCAGGCTGACACCACTCACCTTCCCTCAGAGCTTCCTGACATGATGATTTCCCTTCCCTCTCCACAACTGAACCAAGCACCTGCAGAGACAAGGGAAAAGCACACTCTGAGGCACCTCACAGCCACAGCGTACCTGCTGCAAGACCTCTCTCTTCCCAGCTCCGGTACTTCAGCTGCTCACCAGCTCTGAGATTCTTCACTCACAGCACCACAGCAAACTCTGCCCAGGCCACACAACACACACTACACAAGCTACATTGCTTAAGACATATGAGCTGGAACGTTCCTACCCAACAATCAGTCGCATCGCACAGGAAGGATGCCGCACACTCCTAGAAACCAAACCTACCAGTCCTGAGAAGCTCCCCACATCCACCTGCCAACCACGCTCAGCACACACACTATTCACCCCTCAAAAAAAACCAAGAAGTTAGAACATACACATACACACACAAAAAAAAGAAACAACCGAGCTCCACAAATGCCAAAAAGACATGCGCACACAGCAGCCCCGGCAGGGGTAATCTCAGACTTACCCCTTGCAGATGAAAAGGTGACTATGATACAACCCTGCTCAGTCTCTTGGTAATGCTGCATCTACGCTCTCAAGCCACAGGTACCATGCAATCAAGCTGGCTTTAGTCCTCTGCAGAATAAAACGAGTGGGTTTATACATCTAGAGATTAAAGTGCAGCTCAAAAACAGCGGAGTACCCCACCATCCTAGAAAACAATAAGCCACAAACCTCTACTAAACATCCCTCTATTAAGCGAATTCCAAGCACTTAAAAATTCTAGAAATCTATAAACTCCAGCCTGCCTAGAGAACCCTGCAACTGACTGAAGGAAAAACAAAGCACTTACCCCAAGGAGCAGCCCAGGCAGAAGGAGCTCTCTGATAGCATGCCTGGGGCTCATATACCATTCGGCCCCGCCCAGCACCCAAACCCAATCACCTGGAAAAGGGGAGGGGCAAAGCACAAGGAAGTAGAAAGAAAGGAGCAGCAGCAGCAGCTGTTTTTTATTTTTTTATTATTATTATTTTATTTTATTTTAAGATCTGCTTTACCTGAAAACCATGCAGAGAGCAGACAGGTGACCTGTGGTGTTTCTAGAAGCAACAATCCCCATGCTTTTGCTGCAGCTTTTAACATTGAAAGGACGACACGACCAGGCCAGTAACTGGAACTTTTTCAAATGGAATTACATCAAACAGGTTCATCATCACTTGCAAAAACAGAGAACCAGAACTCACAAGCATGCCAGCCCTGACACCCACCTCCTCCACAACGCTTACTACTACTGATGCAACATGCTACTGTGCAATACCTCTCTGTTCCCAGCTTCTTTACCTCATCTGCTCACTACATTTACCTGAGAAATGGGCCCGGGCAGCGCCGCGCCGAAAGGGGCCCGGGCGGACTTATTCTGCAGAGAAGAAGAAGGTGAGCCTGCTCACTCTCTAGGCACTGCTGCACTTATGTGGTCAAGGAACCATACCCCACGGTTTCCCAAAAACAATGTACCTCGCAACCCCTCATAAACGTACTTCTACTATGTAAATTCAAGGACAAAGTCTAAAAGGCTGCAAGGTCTACCACTCGACAGACAGAAAACACACAGGCAAAAGCACCACAAATATAACAAGCTGTCCCTAAACTTGAAACAGACAACCCCTTACATGCCCACTGCTGCCATTTTCAGACACATGCTCACACAGGGAGCTTCCATGATACACTTCTCCTAAACCCTGCTCCATCACTTTGCCACCAAGGTTTTGACTATGATAATATTTGACATACAGGCAAAGAATCACAGAAAGCCCCGTAATTCTGCAAAAATCAGAAGGGACCCAGAACCACAAAGCAAACACACAAAGTAACATCACCATACTATCCGTAAAAATGCCATAACAACTACTCACCTGAGGAAGAGCTACGTGCAATACAAGCACCTACTAATAGATTGCTTTACAATGACAGATCCCACCAGTTGCCACCTCAAAAAGACATGCGTACCCGTTTCTACTAGGAAACGCATCAGTCCATAGACTCTGACCCACCTAAAGAACCCTCCAAACAACTGAAATAAAACCAAACGCTTACCCAAAAGTGCGGCCCTAGCAGAAGGAGCTCTCTGATGGCATACCTGCAACTCAGTTACCACTAGGTCCCACCTGGACCCTGAGGCCAATCACCTGGGAAAGTGCAGGGGGAAAGCACATGAAAGTAGAAAGAGGAGGAGCAGCAGCTGTGGTTTATTTGCTTTTATAAGGCTTAGCTCAACAGCATGCAGAGTGCAGACAGGAGAACTGGGGTGTTTCTAGAAACAAAAATCCCCATGCTTTTGCTGCAGCTTTGAATATTGAAAGGACAATACATCCAAGTAAGCAACCGATTTCTTTTTCCATCTGGAATTACCTCGATCTTTCATTTACATAGAAAGAACAATCTAGGAGCAGAACTGATTACACACCAAAAAATAATTCAATTTCATTCCACTCACAGGAAAAAATCACTTCAGTAGGATATCTGAGAATCAAAAGGCTATGCTGGTGGGTCAAAACACACTACAGAACACTGGGGCCAGGCCCTCCTCTGCACCCACTTAAAACCCATCCCTGCACTCACCAAGGTGCAACCCCAACACAAAAAAACAGACGCAGCATTTCAGCTTCAACACAGTTTTGGGAACTACTGGAAAGCAAGCTTCATACTCAGAGAGGCATGCTCACGTTACACAGGACGGGGCTTCGGGCAGCTCTTTGCCTACCAAAGAAGACCATTATCAGCACCTGCTTTGTTCCAGTTCTCAGGAACTAACATCACAGCCCACGTTGCCTGGGACACCTGATAAACAGAAGAGAAAGCAGCCATACCATTTTTAAGCCATCCCTGCACGTGTCGCTCCTTGATGAGCTGCAACCTCTTCTCAAATCCTCAACCGCTTCTGTGGAGAGCCTGCCAGGGCACCTGCAAAGCAAGATAGATACCCTTCGCAATCACCTCGTGCTACTCGGCAGTTCTGCTCCAATCCAGCTCACAACCAGCCCGCCCTTCTCGTGCTGCTCTTCAGAGTGCAGCTTGGCCCCACTCAGCCTGTGTGAGACAAAAGTGAAACAAAAAGAAAAGCACAGGCTGAAGCAGCATCCAAAGCCACAGCACAGCTGGGACAGTTACTCTCATCTGCTCCCTTACCTCGGCCCCCTCACCTCCCCTCGAGGCAGATGCTTCCATCTGCTCTCTTAGGCCAGCTACAATACCCCTGAAATATAAACAGGATTTTTACTGTATTTTGTGCAGTTAACTAACTGCAGTGACAACTGCACCCCTAAAGTACCTGCTACATCTGTTCATCGCTCACCTTGCGAAAAGCAGCTCCGGTCAAGTCCCGTGTTGTACACTGTGTTTCACCTTAAACAAATGAAAACAGTCACAAGATAGTCATTCACCTGCCAGCATTAGCACCCATCCCTCAACAACACAAAGGGACCCCATTTACAATATTATCATTTCAAAACAGAAGCCCCAATACCTCAGCACCTCAGAAGTAGATCAAGACAGTCACCGAGTTGCCTACCAACTGATGAACAGTTCCAGAAGGAGCTCTTTCCGTGAAAGGTTCCTCCAAAGGTTTACACTCTACTGGGGACAGAATAGTAATAAAAAATAAAAGTTTCAAAACCCCGTATCTGTAAGCTTTCAAGATTCAACAGACCTCCTCAAGCACACCGTTCAAGCACTATACAAACAGCTGCTCACAAGCAGATATACTCTCCCAAATCCACATCTGCCAACTACCAGAGATGACTGTGCCAGCTGCCCCTCAGTACGTGCCCAGAGGCAGACCGGATGTCTTTGCCAACACAGTCCCATCAATGTATTAGTACACCCATGCACTGCCACATTAATCACTAACTGCCAGGCAGGACAGCTCCAGACCAAACACATACACACACGGGCACGCCACAAACACTACAAACAAAACACACAACGCAAGGCACAAGAAAAAGTGACCCCCAAAAGGAAAGCCCTATGACAACAGCAAGTCAGAACAGGTGCTCTGCACCAGACCCTACCAGAGACTCCAATGTCACGACACGCGACTGGAAGCAACTGCCAGAACTGGGATGATGGAGGCCTAAAAAGCCTGCCTTCAAGACAAGAGACCGGAAGGATGGGGACTGAAAACCCCCTAAGAAGACACTTAGGAAATCAATTCCCAAGCAAGAGCTCCTGATACGGCCCAGACGACTTCTGCAAGAGTGAGGATGGAAACAGATGTGCATCATATTCAGCTTGAGATCACAAGACCTGAAACTTATCTGCACTTTAAGCAGCAACTGCAAGACAAGAAGTGCTCGGATCAGAGCCATGATGACAAAACAAGCATTGAGGCCCTTCAGCACAGCTACCAAGTCGCCTGTCTAGTCAGTCCTGTGTAAAAAGTTAGGAGAATATCAAGACCCAAGGAGACCATAATTCACAACACACAATGGAGAAGCAACACTACAGGACAGACAAACTGAAGGAAACTGTCCTGCCTGGCGCACGCACTCGTGCTACAAAATAATCCCGCTGCTTCTATTAGCCTGGTGACCCAGCCACAAGCACCCAGAACGTGACCCAGCCTCAACCACCCCTCACAGTGGCACCAAGTCTATTCAGCCAGCAGGCACCACGCTGCTCTGGCTCCCAGCTCCCATTAGCCACCCCAGATATGCAAATACCAGGTGCCCCACAACTTAGCTCTCAGGTTGTTGGATGGTAAAGTCCCTCCGCCTCAAGAAATGCACAGGCACCGATTGCCATCTTAGTCAATTGAAGGCTCATCATCAGCTGCAAAAACAGAGTAACAGCATTCACTAGCACGCCGGCCATGATGCCCACCTGCTCCACAATGCTGACTACTACTGATGCAACATACGGTTCTGCTCACCTGTTCCTCTCCGAATCCAAGCTCCAACAGTGCAGCCAGTATCATCCACACCACCTGGGAAAACAAAGGGATCAAATGATCGTTGCGTTCAGAAGTGACCCAATGGTGGTTTGTTTTTTTATTATTGTTTTTTTTGTGTGTGTTTCATGGTTTTTTTTTTCGTTTTTTTTTTGAAATCTGCTTTTGCTCAACTGCACGTAGACTGCAGACAAGAAAATTGGGGGTGTATCTAGAAGCAACAATCCCCATGCTTTTGCTGCAGCTTTTAACATTGAAAGGACAACACGACCCAGCAAGTAACTGGAACTTTTTCAAATGGAATTAACTTAAAATTTTATTTACACTGAAAGAAAAATCTAGGAGCAGAACAGATTATACACCAACAAAATCAATTCCATTCCACCCCCGGGAAAAAAATCACATACTCTCATCCCCTCCTGTACCTCAGCCGCTTCCCTGCCCCCCATGGCAGATGCTTCCATCTGTTCTCTTCACCCACTTTTAGAACCTCTAAAAGGCAAACTGGAATTTTACTCTACTGGATGTAGGAAAATAACTGCAGTGACAACCACACCCCAAAAACAACAGTTACCTCTGCTCATCACGCACCAGAGTCACTGCAGAGGCAGCTTGGGTCGAGAGGTCCTGCACTGCACACTGCGTTTCACCCTGAACAAAAGAAAAACACAGGCAGAAGATAAACATTCAGCTGCCAGCAGTAGCACCCAACCCTCAAAAACATAAGCGACACCAGCTTTACTTTTATCCTTTCAAAACAGCAGGCCACTTGCCTCTGTACTTGCAAATTAGGTCCAAGCTTGAAAGGAGCGGCCAGCATCACCCACGCCACCTGGGAACACAAAAGCATACAATGACAACTGTGCTTGCAAGAACCCGCCTGCCACACTGCTCCTCTATCCCAAACAGCCTCAACTCAGACCCTCACAGGGAAACACCTGAGCGTCTTCGCTTCAGATAAGGGATGACCAGGCTGACACCACTCACCTTCCCTCAGAGCTTCCTGACATAACGATTTCCCTTCCCTCTCCACAACTGAACCAAGCACCTGCAGAGACAAGGGAAAAGCACACTCTGAGGCACCTCACAGCCACAGCGTACCTGCTGCAAGACCTCTCTCTTCCCAGCTCCGGTACTTCAGCTGCTCACCAGCTCTAACTGAGATTCTACACTCACAGCGCCACAGCAAACGCTGCGCAGGCCACACAACACACCACTACACAAGCTACATTGCTTAAGACATATGAGCTGGAACGTTCCTACCCAACAATCAGTCGCATCGCACAGGAAGGATGCCGCACACTCCTAGAAACCAAACCTACCAGTCCTGAGCAGCTCCCCACATCCACCTGGCAACCACGCTCAGCACACACACTATTCACCCCTCAAAAAAAAAAATAAACTTAGAACATGCACATACACACAAAAAAAACAACTGAGCTCCACAAATGCCAAAAAGACATGCACACACAGCAGCCCCGGCAGGGGTAATCACAGACTTACCCCTTGCAGATGAAAAGGTGACTCTGATACAACCCTGCTCAGTCTCTTGGCAATGCTGCATCTACGCTGTCAAGCCACATGTAGCATGTAATCAAGCTGCTGAAACTCTCCAGGAGACTAAAACAAGTGTTTTTATACATGTAGAGATTAAAATATGGTGCAAAAACAGGAGCATATGTGACCATCCCAAAAAACAGTGAGACAGCAGCCTCTACTAAATATCCCTCTATTTCAAGCACTTAGAAATCTAGAATTCCAAGCACTTAGAAATACAGAACTCCACAAACTGCAGCCTGCCTAGAGAACCTTGCAACTGACTGAAGGAAACACAAAGCACTGACCCCAAAGAGCAGCCCAGGCAGAAGGAGCTCTGATGTCGTGCCTGGGGCTCATATACCTTTTGTCCCCGCCCAGCACCCAAACCAAATCACCTGGGGAAGATGAGGGACAAAGCACAAGAGAGCAGGAAGGGAGCAAGAGAAGCAAGTGCTTTTTTTTTTTCTTTCTTTTTTAAAATCAGCTTTATCTCAAAAGCATGCAAAGAGCATGCAAGATATCTGCAGTGATTCTAGAAGCAAAAATCCCCTTTTACTTTCTCTGCAGATATCAATATTGAACTGAAAATATCACCAAGCTAGTAACTGAAACTTTTTGAACTGGAATTAGTTTAAACAGACTCATCCCCATCTGTAAACACAGAGAGCCAGCATTCATCAGAATGCCAGCCCTAATAACCACCTCCTGCACAACGTTTACTACTACTAAGGCAACATATCATTGTGCAATACCTCTCTGTTCCCAGCTCCTTTACCTCACCTGCTCTGTAGCTCCACATGACAAATGGGCCCGGGCGGCGCCGCGCCGAAATGGGCCCGGGCGGCGCCGCGCCGAAATGGGCCCGGGCGGCGCCGCGCCGAAATGGGCCCGGGCGGCGCCGCGCCGAAATGGGCCCGGGCGGCGCCGCGCCGAAATGGGCCCGGGCGGCGCCGCGCCGAAATGGGCCCGGGCGGCGCCGCGCCGAAATGGGCCCGGGCGGCGCCGCGCCGAAATGGGCCCGGGCGGCGCCGCGCCGAAATGGGCCCGGGCGGCGCCGCGCCGAAATGGGCCCGGGCGGCGCCGCGCCGAAATGGGCCCGGGCGGCGCCGCGCCGAAATGGGCCCGGGCGGCGCCGCGCCGAAATGGGCCCGGGCGGCGCCGCGCCGAAATGGGCCCGGGCGGCGCCGCGCCGAAATGGGCCCGGGCGGCGCCGCGCCGAAATGGGCCCGGGCGGCGCCGCGCCGAAATGGGCCCGGGCGGCGCCGCGCCGAAATGGGCCCGGGCGGCGCCGCGCCGAAATGGGCCCGGGCGGCGCCGCGCCGAAATGGGCCCGGGCGGCGCCGCGCCGAAATGGGCCCGGGCGGCGCCGCGCCGAAATGGGCCCGGGCGGCGCCGCGCCGAAATGGGCCCGGGCGGCGCCGCGCCGAAATGGGCCCGGGCGGCGCCGCGCCGAAATGGGCCCGGGCGGCGCCGCGCCGAAATGGGCCCGGGCGGCGCCGCGCCGAAATGGGCCCGGGCGGCGCCGCGCCGAAATGGGCCCGGGCGGCGCCGCGCCGAAATGGGCCCGGGCGGCGCCGCGCCGAAATGGGCCCGGGCGGCGCCGCGCCGAAATGGGCCCGGGCGGCGCCGCGCCGAAATGGGCCCGGGCGGCGCCGCGCCGAAATGGGCCCGGGCGGCGCCGCGCCGAAATGGGCCCGGGCGGCGCCGCGCCGAAATGGGCCCGGGCGGCGCCGCGCCGAAATGGGCCCGGGCGGCGCCGCGCCGAAATGGGCCCGGGCGGCGCCGCGCCGAAATGGGCCCGGGCGGCGCCGCGCCGAAATGGGCCCGGGCGGCGCCGCGCCGAAATGGGCCCGGGCGGCGCCGCGCCGAAATGGGCCCGGGCGGCGCCGCGCCGAAATGGGCCCGGGCGGACTTATTCTGCAGAGAGGAAGAAGGTGAGCCTGCTCACTCTCTAGGCACTACTGCACTTATGCGGTCAAGAGACATTACCCCACTGTTTCCCAAAAACAACTACCTGGAATCACCTAATAAACATACTTCTAATATGTCAATTCAAGGACATCAAGACTAAAAGGCTGCAAGGTCTGAACACTCGACAGACAGAAAACACACAGGCAAAAGCTCCAGAAATATAACAAACTGTCCCTAAACTTGAAACAGACTACCCCTTACGTGCCCACTGCTGCCATTTTCAGACACATGCTCACACAGGGAGCTTCCATGATACATTTCAACTAAACCCTGCTCCATCACTTTGCCACCAAGGTTTTGACTTTGATAAAATTTGACATACAGGCAAAGAATCACAAAAAGCCCCGTAATTCTGCAAAAATCAGAAGGGAACCAGAACCACAAAGCAAACACACAAAGTAACATCACCATACTATCCGTAAAACTGCCATAACAACTACTCACCTGAGGAAAAGCTGCGTGCAATACAGGCACATACTACTACTAGATTGCTTTACAGTGACAGATCCCACCAGTTACCAACTCAAAAAGATATGCGTACCGGTTTCTACTTCAGAATGCATCAGTCCATAGACTCTGACCCACCTAAAGAACCCTGCAACCAACTGAAATAAAACCAAACGCTTACCCAAAAGTGCAGCCCAGGCAGAAGGAGCTCTCTGATGGCATACCTGCAACTCAGTTACCACTAGGTCTCACCTGGACCCTGAAGCCAATCACCTGGGAAAGTGCAAGGGGGAAAGCACAAAAAAAAAAAAAAAATCAGAAACGAGCAGTAGCTGTGGTTTCTTTATTCATTTATATGGCTTAGCTCAAATGCATGCAGAGTGAAGACAAGAGAGCTAGGGTGTTTCTAGAGACACAAATACCCATGCTGTTGCTGCAGCTTTGAATATTAAAAGGACAAACTGATTAAGAAAGTAAACTGATTTTTTTTCCCCTCTGGAATTAGCTCAATATTTTATATACATAAAAAGAAAAATCTAGGAGGAGAACAAATTACATGGAAAAAAAAACAATTCCATTCCACTCACAGGAAAAATCACTTACTTCAGTAGGCTACCTGAGAACCAAAAGGCTATGCTGATGGGTCAAAACACACTACAGGACACTGGGGTTCAGGCCCTCCGCTGCACCCACTTAAAACCCATCCCTACACTCATCAAGGTGCAAGCCCAACACAAAAAAAACAAAACATTTCAGCACCTGCTTTGTTCCGATTCTAAAGACTAACATCACAGCCCACGTCGCCAGTGACACCTGATAAACAGAAGAGAAAGCAGCCATACCGTTTTCAAGCCATCCCTGCACGTGTCGCTCCTTGATCATCTGCAACCTCTTCTCCAATCCTCAACCGCTTCTGTGGAGAGCCTGCCAGGGCACCTGCAAAGCAAGACGAATACCCTTCGCACTCACCTCGTGCTACTTGGCTGTTCTGCTCCAATCCAGCTCACAAACAGCCCGCCCTTCTCGTGCTGCTCTTCAGAGTGCAGCTTGGCCCCACTCAGCCTGTGCGAGACACCTGCAAAAGACAAACAAAAGCATAGGCTGAAGCAGCATCCAAAGCCACAGCACAGCTGGGACAGTTACTCTCATCTGCTCCCTTACCTCAGCCTCCTCACCCGCCCTCGAGGCAGACGCTTCCACCTGCTCTCTTAGGCCAGCTACAACAACTCTGAAATATAATCAGGATTTTTACTGTATTTTGTGCAGTTAACTAACTGCAGTGACAACTGCACCCCTAAAGTACCAGCTACATCTGCTCATCGCTCACCTTGCCAAAAGCAGCTATGGTCAAGTCCCGTGTTGTACACTGTGTTTCACCTTAAACAAATTAAACGAAAGTTGCCTACCAAGTGCTGAAAAGTTCCAGAAGGAGCTCTTTCCCGTGACAGGTTCCTCCTAGGGTTTGCACTCTACTGGGGACAGGAAAGAAATAAAAATAAACATTTCAAAACCCCATATCTGTAAGCTTTCAAGATTTGACAGACCTCCTCAAGCACAGCGTTCAAGCACTATGCAAACAGCTGCTCACAAGCAGATATACTCTCCCAAATCCACATCTGCCAACCACCAGAGATGACTGTGCCAGCTGCCCTTCAGTACGTGCCCAGAGGCAGACCGGATGTCTTTCCCAACACAGTCCCATCAATGTATTAGTACACCCATGCCCTGCCACATTAATCAGTAACTGCCAGGCAGGACAGCTCCGGACCAAACACACACACAGGCACGCCACAAACACTACAAACAAAACACACAACACAAGGCACAAGAAAAAGTGACCCCCAAAAAGAAAGCCCTATGACAACAGCAAGTCAGAACAGGTGCTCTGCACCAGACCCTATGAGAGACTCCAATGTCACGACACGCGACTGGAAGCAACTGCCAGAACTGGGATGATGGAGGCCTAAAAAGCCTGCCTTCAAGACAAGAGACCAGAAGGATGGAGAGTGAAAACCCCCTAAGACGACTCTCAGGAAATCAGTTCCCAAGCAAGAGCTCCTGATGCGGCCCAGATGACTTCTGCAAGAGTGAGGATGGAAACAGACACGATCTCAAACCGAATATGATGCACAAGACCTGAAACAGATCTGCACTTTCGAGCACTTCTTCTCTTGCAGTCGCTGCTTGATCAAAGCCATGATGACAAAACAAGCATTGAGGCCCTTCTGCAGAGCTACCAAGTTGCCTGTCTGGTCAGTCCGGTGTAAAAAGCCAGGAGGATATCAAGACCCGACAAGCACAGAACAGACACTGCAGAAGCAAACAGGACAGACGAAGGAAATTGTCCTGCCTGGCGCACGCACTCATGCTACAAAATAATCCCGCTGCTCCTGTTAGCCTGGTGACCCAGCCACAAGCACCCAGAACGTGACCCAGCCTCAACCACCTTCACAGTGGCACCAAGTCTATTCAGCCAGCTGCCTCCATGCTGCTCTGGCTCCCAGCTCCCATTAGCCACCCCAGATATGCAAATACCAGGTGCCCCCCAACTTAGCTCTCAGGTTGTTGGATGGTAAATTCCTTCCACCTCAAGAAATACACAGGCACCGATTGTCATCTTAGTCAACTGAAGGCTCATCATCAGCTGCAAAAACAGAGTACCAGCATTCACTAGCACGCCGGCCATGATGCCCACCTTCTCCACAATGCTGACTACTGCTGATGCAACATACGGTTCTGCTCACCTCTTCCTCTCCGAATCCAAGCTCCAACAGTGCAGCCAGTATCATCCACACCACCTGGGAAAACAAAGGGATTAAATGATCGTTGCAATCACAATAAGTCAGCCAATGGTGTTTTTTGTTGTTGTTGGTTTTTGTGTGCGTTTCCTTTATTTCTTTTTTTTAAATCTGCCTTAGCTCAACAGCATGCAGAGCACAAACAAGAGAACTGGGGTGTTTCTAGAAGCAACAATCCCCATGCTTTTGCTGCAGCTTTGAATATTAAAAGGACAATACGACCCAGCAAGTAACTGGAACTTTCTTAACTGGAATTAGCTCAAACTTTTTTTTTTTTTAAATAGAAAGAAAAATCTAGGAGCAGAACAGATTATACGCCAACAAAATCAGTTCCATTCCACCCCCGGGAAAAAATCACATACTCTCATCCCCTCCTGTACCTCAGCCGCCTGCCTGCCCCACATGGCAGATGCTTCCATTTGTTCTCTTCACCCACTTATAGCACCTCTAAAAGGCAAACTGGAATTTTACTCTATTGAATGTAGGAAAATAACTGCAGTGACAACCGCACCCCAAAAATAACAGCTACCTCTGCTCATTACGCACCAGAGTCACTGCAGAGGCAGCTCGGGTTGAGACGTCCTGCACTGCGCACTACACACTGCATTTCAGCCTAATGAAAGGCAAAACACAGGCAGAAGATAAACATTCAGCTGCCAGCAGTAGCACCCATCCCTCAACAACATAAGCGACCCCATCTTTACTTTTATCCTTTCAAAACAGCAGGCCATTTGCCTCTGTTGTACCTGTACCTTGTTTTTCTGTACCTGAAAATTAGGTCCAAGCTTGAAAGGAGCGGCCAGCATCACCCACGCCACCTGGGAACACAAAAGGATACAATGACCACGGTGCTTGCAAGCACCCACCTGCCACGCTGCTCCTCTATCCCAAACAGCCTCAACTCCGACCCTCACAGGGAAACACCTGAGCATCTTCCCTTCGCTTCGGATAAGGGATGACATGGCTGACACCACTCACCTTCCCTCAGAGCTTCGTGACATGACGATTTCCCTTCCCTCTCCACAACTGCACAAAGCACCTGCAGAGACAAGAGAAACACACACTCTGAGGCACCTCACAGCCACAGCGTACCTGCTGCAATACCTCTCTCTTCCCAGCTCCGCTACTTCAGCTGCTCACCAGCTTTAACTCAGGTTCTTTGCTCACAGCAGCACAGCAAACACTGCCCGGGCCACACAACACACACTACACAAGCTACAATGGCTAAGACACACAAGCTGGAACGTTCCGGCCAACAATCAGTCGCATTGCACAGGAAGGCTGCCGCACGCCCCGAGAAACCAAACCTACCAGTCCTGAGCAGCTCCCCACCTCCTCCTGCCAACCACGCTCAGCACACACACTATTTGCCCCTCAAAAAAAACAAAAACTTAGAACATACACACACAAAAAACAACTAAGCTCCATAAATACCAAAAAGACACGCACACAAAGCAGCCCCAGCAGGGGTAATCACAGACTTACCCTTTTGCAGAGGAAAGAGCAGACTCTGATACAACCCTGCTCAGGCTCTTGGTAATGCTGCATCTACACTGCCACCTCGGACCCTTACAGGGAAACACCTGAGCATCTTCCCTTCAGATAAGAGATGACCAGGCTGACAACACTCACCTTCCCTCACTGCTCCGTGACACGAGTATTTCCCTTTCCTGTCCACGACTGCACAAAGTACCTGCAAAAAAAAGACAGAAAAGCGCACTCTGAGGCACCTCACAGCCACAGTGTACCTGCTGCAATAATACCTCTCTCTTCCCAGCTCTCTCCAGCTGGGAGAGAGTGGTATTATTGCAGCAGGTACACTGTGGCTGTGAGGTGCCTTCAGCTGCTCACCAGCTCTGAGATTCTTCGCCCACAGCACCACAGCAAAATCTGCCCAGGCCACACAACACACACTACACAGGCTACATTGCCTAAGACACACAAGCTGGAACGTTCCCACCCAACAATCAGTCGCATCACACAGGAAGGCTGCCGTACTCTCCGAGAAACCAAACCTACCAGTCCTGAGCAGCTCCCCACCTCCTCATTCTAACCACACTCAGCAAACACACTATTTGACCACCAAAAAAAAAAAAAAAAGAACATGCATACACACAAAGAAAAACAACTGAGCTCCACAAATGCCAAAAAGACATGCACACACAGCAGCCTCGGCAGGGGTAATCACAGACTTACCCTTTGCAGATAAAAAAGGTGACTCTGATACAACTCTGCTCAGTCTCTTGGCAATGCTGCATCTACCCTGCCAAGCCACATGTAGCATGAAATGCAGCTGGTTTTAGTCCTCTGGAAAATTACAGAAGTAGGTCTATGTATCTAGAGAATAAATTTAGCTCAAAAACAGAAGAGCAACCCACCACACCAAAAAACAGTGAGCCAGAAACCTCTATTAAACATCCCTCTCCTAAGTGAATTCCAAGCACTTAAAAATTCTAGAAATCTATAAACTCCAGCCTGCCTAGAGAACCCTGCAACTGACTAAAGGAAAAACAAAGCACTTACCCCAAGGAGCAGCCCAGGCAGAAGGAGCTCTCTGATAGCATGCCTGGGGCTCATATACCATTCGGCCCCGCCCAGCACCCAAACCCAATCACCTGGAAAAGGGGAGGGGCAAAGCACAAGGAAGTAGAAAGAAAGCAGCAGCAGCTGTTTTTTATTATTTTCTTTGTTTTTTTTTTTTTTTTTTTTTTTTTTTTTTTTTTTTTTAAAGATCTGCTTTACTTGAAAAACATGCAGAGAGCAGACAGGAGACCTAGGGTGTTTCTAGAAGCAACAATCCCCATGCTTTTGCTGCAGCTTTTAACATTGAAAGGACAACACGACCCAGCAAGTAACTGAAACTTTTTCAAATGGAATTAGCTCAAACTTTTATTTGCATTGAAAGAAAAATCTACGAGCAGAACAGACTATACACCAACAAAATTAATTCCATTCCACCAAGGTAGTATCTGAAACTTTTTGAACTAGAATTTGTTTAAACAGACTCATCCCCATCTGTAAACACAGAGAACCAGCATTCAACAGCATGCCAGCCCTAATAACCACCTCCTGCACAACGTTCACTACTACTAAGACAACGTATTATTGTGCAATAACTGTCTGTTCCCAGCTCCTTTACCTCACCTGCTCAGTAGCTCCACATGACAAATGGGGCCGGGCGGCGCCGCGCCGAAAGGGGCCCGGGCGGACTTATTCTGCAGAGAAGAAGGTGAGCCTGCTCACTCTCTAGGCACTGCTGCACTTATGTGGTCAAGGAACCATACCCCACGGTTTCCCAAAAAAAACGTACCTGGCAACCCCTCATAAATGTACTTCTACTATGTAAATTCAAGGACAAAGTCTAGAAGGCTGCAAGGTCTAAACACTCGACAGACAGAAAACACACAGACAAAAGCTCCAGAAATATAACAAGCTGTCCCTAATCTTGAAACAGACTACCCCTACCCCTGCTTTACTTGAAAAACATGCAGAGAGCAGACAGGTGACCTGTGGTGTTTCTAGAAGCAACAATCCCCATGCTTTTGCTGCAGCTTTTAACATTGAAAGGACAACACGACCAGGGCAGTAACTGGAACTTTTTCAAATGGAATTACGTCAAACAGCTTCATCATCACTTCCAAAAATAGAGAACGAACATTCACTAGCGTGCCAGCACTGATAGCCACCTCCTGTACAACACTGACTACTACTGATGCAACATACCATTGTGCAATACCTCTGTTCCCAGCTCCTTTACCTCACATGCTCAGTAGCTCCACCTGAGAAATGGGCCCGGGGCGGCGCCGCGCTGTAACGGGCCCGGGGCAGCACCGCGCTTAAATGTTTTGGATACTAAAAGGACAAAATGACCAAGCAAGTAGTTGATTTTTTTTTCCCATCTGGAATTAGCTCAAGCTTTTATTTACATAGAAAGAAAAGTCTAGGAGCAGAACTGATTATGCGCCAAAAAAAAAATTCAATTCCATTCCACTTGCAGGAAAAATCATTTATTCAGTAAGCTACCTGAGAACCAAAAGGCCATGCTGATGGGTTAAAACACACTACAGGACACTGGGGCCAGGCCCTCCGCTGCACCCACTTAAAACCCATCCCTGCACTCCCCAAGGAGCAACCCCAACACAAACACAGACACAGCATTTCAGCTTCAACACAGTTTTGGGAACTGCTGGAAAGCATGCTTCATCCTCAGCGAGGTGTGCTCAGGCTACACAGGACGGGGCTTTGGGCACCTCTTTGCCTACCGAAGAAGACCACCATCACCACCTGCTTTGTTCCAGTTCTCAGGAACTAACATCACAGCCCACGTTGCTTGGGACACCTGATAAACAGAAGAGAAAGCAGCCATGCCCTTTTCAAGCCATCCCTGCACGTGTCGCTCCTTGATCATCCGCAACCTCTTCTCCAATCCTCAACCGCTTCTGTGGAGAGCCTGCCATGGCACCTGCAAAGCAAGACGGATACCCTTCGCACTCACCTCGTGCTACTCGGCCGTTCTGCTCCAATCCAGCTCCAGCTCACAACCAGCCCGCCCTTCTCGTGCTGCTCTTCAGAGTGCAGCTTGGCCCCACTCAGCCTGTGCGACACACCTGCAAAAGAAAAAGAAAAGCATAGGCTGAAACAGCATCCAAAGCCACAGCACAGCTGGGACACTTACTCTCATCTGCTCCCTTACCTCGGCCCCCTCACCTACCCTCAAGGAAGATGCTTCCATCTGCTCTCTTAGGCCAGTTACAACACCCCTGAAATATAAATAGGATTTTTACTGTATTTTGTGCAGTTAACTAACTGCAGTGACAACTGCACCCCTAAAGTACCAGCTACATCCGTTCATTGCTCACATTGCCAAAAGCAGCTCTGGTCGTCAAGTCCCGTGTTGTACACTGTATTTCAACTTAAACAAATTAAACAAAAGTTGCCTACCAAGTGCTGAACAGTTCCAGAAGGAGCTCTTTCCTGTGACAGGTTCCTCCTAGGGTTTACACTCTACTGGGGACAGAATAGTAATAAAAAATAAAAGTTTCAAAACCCCGTATCTGTAAGCTTTCAAGATTTGACAGACCTCCTCAAGCACAGCGTTCAAGCACTATGCAAACAGCTGCTCAAAAGCAGATATACTCTCCCAAATCCACATCTGCCAACCACCAGAGATGACTGTGCCAGCTGCCCTTCAGTACGTGCCCAGAGGCAGACCGGATGTCTTTCCCAACACAGTCCCATCAATGTATTAGTACACCCATGCACTGCCACATTAATCACTAACTGCCAGGCAGGACAGCTCCAGACCAAACACATACACACACAGGCACGCCACAAACACTACAAACAAAACACACAACACAAGGCACAAGAAAAAGTGACCCCCAAAAGGAAAGCCCTATGACAACAGCAAGTCAGAACAGGCGCTCTGCACCAGACCCTACGAGAGACTCAAATGTCACCACACGCGACTGGAAGCAACTGCCAGAACTGGGATGATGGAGGCCTAAAAAGCCTGCCTTCAAGACAAGAGACCAGAAGGATGGGGACTGAAAACCCCCTAAGACAACTCTCAGGAAATCAATTCCCAAGCAAGAGCTCCTGATGTGGCCCAGATGAGTTCTGCAAGAGTGAGGATGGAAACAGATGCGATCTCAAACCCAATATGATACACAAGACCTGAAACAGATCTGCAGTTCAAGCAGCGACTGCAAGACAAGAAGTGCTCGGATCAGAGTCATGATGACAAAACAAGCATTGAGGCCCTTCAGCACCGCTACCAAGTTGCCTGTCTGATCAGTCCGGTCTAAAAAGCCAGGAGGATATCAAGACCCGACAAGCACAGAACAGACGCTGCAGAAGCAACACTACAAGACAAACTGAAGGAAACTGTCCTGCCTGGCATGCGCACTCAAGCTACAAAATAATCCTGCTGCTTCTATTAGCCTGCTGACCCAGCCACAAGCAGCCTGAACATGACCCAGCCTGAACCACCCTCACAGTGGCACCAAGTCTATTCAGCCAGCACGCTCCATGCTGCTCTGGCTCCCAGCTCCCATTAGCCACCCCAGATATGCAAATACCAGGTGCCCCCCAACTTAGCTCTCAGGTTGCTGCATGGCAAAGTCCCTCCGCCTCAAGAAATGCACAGGCACTGATTTTCATGATAGTCAATTGCCAGGCTCATCATCAGCTGCAAAAACAGAGTAACAGCATTCACTAGGACACCAGCACCATTGCTCACCTTCTCCACAATGCTGACTACTGCTGATGCAACATACGATTGTGCTCACGTGTTCCTCTCCGAGTCCAAGCTCCAACAGTGCAACCAGTATCATCCACACCACCTGGGAAAACAAAGGGATTAAATGATCGTTGTGTTCACAACAACTCAGCCAACTGTGGTTTTTTTCTTTTTTTTTTGTTTGTTTTTTTTTTGTGTGTGTGTGTTTACTATATTCTTTTTAAATCACTTTTACCTAAACAACATGCAGAGAGCAGACAAGAGACCTGGGGTGTTTCTAGAAGCAACAATCACCATGCTTTTGCTGCAGCTTTTAATATTGAAAGGACAGCACAACCATTCAAGTAACTGGAACTTTTTCAAATGGAATTATGCCAAACAGGTTCATCATCTCTTGCAAAAACAGAGAACCAGCATTCACTAGCTGCCCAGCCCTAATACCCACCTCCTGCACAACGCTCACTACTACTGATGCAACATATCATTGTGCAATAACTGTCTGTTCCCAGCTCCTTTAACTCACCTGCTCAGTAGCTCCACATGACAAATGGGGCCGGGCGGCGCCGCGCCGAAAAGGGGCCCGGGCAGACTTATTCTGCAGAGATGAAGGAGGTGAGCCTGCTCACTCTCTAGGCACTACTGCACTTATGTGGTCAAAAAAACGTGGCCCACGGTTTCCCAAAACCAATGCACCTGGCAACCCCTCATAAACATACTTCTAATATGTCATTTCAAGGACATCAAGACTAGAAGGCTGCAAGGTCTAAAGACTCAACAGACAGAAAACCCACAGGCAAATGCTCCAGAAATGTAACAACCTGTCCCTAAACTTGAAACAGACTACCCCTTACATGCCCACTGCTGCCATTTTCAGACACATGCTCACACAGGGAGCTTCCATGATACATTTCAACTAAACTCTGCTCCATCTCCTTAACAGCAAGGCTTTGACTTTGATATTTGACATAGATGCAAAGGCTCACAGAAAGCCCCGTAATTCTGCAAAAATCAGAAGGGAACCAGAACCACAAAGCAAACACACAAAGTAACATCACCATACCATCCGTAAAACTGCCATAACAACTACTCACCTGAGGAAGAGCTGCGTGCAATACAGGCACACACTACTACTAGATTGCTTTACAGTGACAGATCCTACCAGTTACCAACTCAAAAAGATATGCGTACCGGTTTCTACTGGAAAACGCATCAGTCCATAGACTCTGACCCACCTAAAGAACCCTGAAACTGACTGAAGGAAAAACAAAGCACTTACCCCAAAAAGCAGCCCAGGCAGAAGGAGCTCTATCATGGAATATCTGCAACTCAGTTACCACTAGGTCCCACCTGGAACCTGAAGCTAATCACCTGGGAAAGTGCTTGGGGAAAGCACAAAAAAAAAAAATCAGAAAGGAGCAGAAGCTGTGGTTTCTTTATTCATTTATATGGCTTAGCTCTACAGCATGCAGAATGAAGACAGGAGAACTAGGGTGTTTCTAGAAACAAAAATCCCCATGCCTTTGCTGGAGCTTTGAATATTAAAAGGACAAACTGACCAAGAAAGTAACTGATTTTTCCATCTGGAATTAGCTTGATCTTTTATTTACATAATAAGAAAAATCTAGGAGCAGAACTGCTTACACCCCAAAAAAAAAAAAGTCAATTGCATTCCACTCACAGGAAAAATCACTTACTTCAGTAGGCTACCTGAGAACCAAAAGGCTATGCTGATGGGTCAAAACACACTACAGGACACTGGGGTTCAGGCCCTCCGCTGCACCCACTTAAAACCCATCCCTACACTCATCAAGGTGCAACCCCAACACAAAAAAAAACAAAGCATTTCAGCACCTGCTTTGTTCCGATTCTAAAGACTAACATCACAGCCCACGTCGCCAGTGACACCTGATAAACAGAAGAGAAAGCAGCCATACCATTTTCAAGCCATCCCTGCACGTGTCGCTCCTTGATCATCTGCAACCTCTTCTCAAATCCTCAACCGCTTCTGTGGAGAGCCTGCCATGGCACCTGCAAAGCAAGACGGATACCCTTCGCACTCACCTCGTGCTACTTGGCTGTTCTGCTCCAATCCAGCTCACAACCAGCCCGCCCTTCTCGTGCTGCTCTTCAGAGTGCAGCTTGGCCCCTCTGAGCCTGTGCGACACACCTGTGAAACAAAAAGAAAAGCACAGGCTGAAGCAACATCCAAAGCCACAGCACAGCTGGGACAGTTACTCTCATCTGCTCCCTTACCTGCCCTTGATGCAGATGCTTCCATCTGCTCTCTTAGGCCAGCTACAACACCCCTGAAATATAAACAGGATTTTTACTGTACTTTGTGTAGTTAAGTAACTGCAGTGACAACTGCGCTCATCGCTCACCTTGCCAAAAGCAGCTCTGGTCATCAAGTCCCGTGTTGGACACTGTGTTTCACCTTAAACAAATTAGAACAGTCACAACAGAATCAATCATTCAGCTGCCAGCATTAGCACCCGTCCCTCCACAACAAAAGGGACCCCATTTACAATATTATCATTTCAAAACAGAAGCCCCCTTGCCTCAGCACCTCAGAAGTAGATCAAGACAGTCACCGAGCTGCCTACCGAGTGCTGAACAGTTCCAGAAGGAGCTCTTTCCTGTGACAGGTTCCTCCAAAGGTTTACGCTCTACTGGGGACAGGAAAGAAATAAAAATAAACGTTTCAAAACCCCGTATCTGTAAGCTTTCAAGATTCGACAGACCTCCTCAAGCACACCGTTCAAGCACTATGTGAGAAGTTGCTCACAAGCAGATATACTCTCCCAAATCCACATCTGCCAAACACCAGAGATGACTGTGCCAGCTGCCCTTCAGTACATGCCCAGAGGCAGACCGGATGTCTTCACCAACACAGTCCCATCAGTGTATTAGTACACCCATGCACTGCCATGTTAATCACTAACTGCCAGGCAGGACAGCTCCAGACCAAACACATACACACACAGGCACGCCACAAACACTACAAACAAAACACACAACACATGGCGCAAGAAAAAGTGACCCCCAGAGGGAAGCCCTAGGGCAACAGCAAGTCAGATACAGGTGCTCTGCACCAGACCCTAGGAGAGACTCAAATGTCACGACACGCGACTGGAAGCAACTGCCAGAACTGGGATGGTGGAGGCCTAAAAAGCCTGCCTTCAAGACAAGAGACCAGACGGATGGGGACTGAAAACCCCCTGAGACAACTCAGGAAATCAATTCCCAAGCAAGAGCTCCTGATGCGGCCCAGATGACTTCTGCAAGAGTGAGGATGGAAACAGATGTGCATCATATTCGGTTTGAGATCGCAAGACCTCACACAGATCTGTAGTTCAAGCAGCGACTGCAAGACAAGAAGTGCTCGGATCAGAGCCATGATGACAAAACAAGCATTGAGGCCCTTCAGCACAGCTACCAAGTCGCCTGTCTGGTCAGTCCGGTGTAAAAAGCCAGGAGGATATCAAGACCCGAGAAGCACAGAACAGACACTGCAGAAGCAACACTACAAGACAGACGAACAGAAGGAAACTGTCCTGCCTGGCGCACGCACTCATGCTACCAAATAATCCCGCTGCTTCTATTAGCCTGTTGACCAAGCCACAAGCAGCCTGAACGTGACCCAGCCTGAACCACCCTCACAGTGACACTAAGTATATTCAGCTAGCTGGCTCCATGCTGCTCTGGCTCCCAGCTCCCATTAGCCACCCCAGATATGCAAATACCAGGCGCCCCCCAACTTAGCTCTCAGGTTGTTGGATGGTAAATTCCTTCCACCTCAAGAAATGCACAGGCACCGATTGTCATCTTAGTCAATTGAAGGCTCATCATCAGCTGCAAAAACAGAGTAACAGCATTCACTAGCACGCCGGCCACGATGCCCACCTGCTCCACAATGCTGACTACTGCTGATGCAACACATGGTTCTGCTCACCTCTTCCTCTCCGAATCCAAGCTCCAACAGTGCAGCCAGTATCACCCACACCACCTAGGAAAACAAAGGGATTAAATGATCGTTGCATTCATAAGTGACCCAATGGTGTTTTTTTTATTGTTTTTTGTGTGTTTCCTGTTTTTTGTTTTTTTTGAAATCTGCTTTTGCTCAACAGCATGCAGACTGCAGACAAGAAAATTGGGGTGTTTCTAGAAGCAACAATCCCCATGCTTTTGCTGCAGCTTTTAACATTGAAAGGACAACACGACCCAGCAAGTAACTGGAACTTTTTCAAATGGAATTAGCTCAAACTTTTATTTGCATTGAAAAAAAATCTAGGAGCAGAACAGATTATATGCCAACAAAATGAATTCCATTCCATCCCCAGGAAAAAAATCACACACTCTTGTTGCAAAGCACGGACGAAAGCACGACAGACACCAGCAGAGTCAGATCATGCTTCACCATTTTATTGCCCGAATAGCCTAACTTTTATAGTGAACTTTACAGTGATGGACAGTGTTTCACACAAGATTATTGGTCAAAAGCACTCAGACAAACCGTTAAGAAAATAACACCACCTGCAAGAAAAGAACCCCCCTTTTGATTAGAAGTTAGGAAAACAACCCCCTTTGTGCTTAACGTTCACATAGGCCTAGTCCTTGAGGCCAGCTGCTGATAACAATATTTTCTGAGTTCCTTAATTGGGTGATGTGGGAGTCATTTCCGTGGGAGCTTCTCACAGTTACTCTGGCAGCTTGGTTTGCTCAGCTACAGCAGGCCCTGAGATTTCTAAGGCCTACCCCTGGTTGCTTAAGGCAAGCTTAGATCGAACAATTATGCCAATTCCCAACATACTCTCATCCCCTCCTGTACCTCAGCCGCTTGCCTGCCCCACGTGGCACATGCTTCCATCTGTTCTCTTCACCCACTTATAGCACCTCTAAAAGGCAAACTGGAATTTTACTCTATTGAATGTAGGAAAATAACTGCAGTGACAACCGCACCCCAAAAACAACAGCTACCTCTGCTCATCACGCACCAGAGTCACTGCAGAGGCAGCTTGGGTCGAGAGATCCTGCACTGCACACTGCATTTCAGCCTGAACAAAGGAGAAAGGCAGGAAGAAGATAAACATTCAGCTGCCAGCAGTAGCACCCATCCCTCAACAACATAAGCAACCCCAGCTTTACTTTTATCCTTTCAAAACAGCAGGCCACTTGCCTCTGGACCTGCAAATTAGGTCCAAGCTTGAAAGGAGCGGCCAGCATCACCCACGCCACCTGGGAACACAAAAGGATACAATGACCGCGGTGCTTGCAAGCACCCACCTGCTACACTGCTCCTCTATCCCAAACAGCCTTACCTCGGACCCTCACAGAGAAACACCTGAGCGTCTTCCCTTCGCTTAGGATAAGCGATGACCAGGCTGACACCACTCACCTTCCCTCAGAGCTTCGTGACATGAGGATTTCCCTTCCCTCTCCACAACTGCACAAAGCACCTGCAGAGGCAAGGGAAAAGCACACTCTGAAACAGCCACAGCGTACCTGCTGCAAGACCTCTCTCTTCCCAGCTCCGGTACTTCAGCTGCTCACCAGCTCTGAGATTCTTCACTCACAGCGCCACAGCAAACTCTGCCCAGGCCACACAACACACACTACACAAGCTACATTGCCCAGCACACACAAGCTGGTACATTCCCACCCAACAATCAGTCGCATCGCACAGGAAGGCTGCTGCACACTCCTAGAAACCAAACCTACTAGTCCTGAGGAGCTCCCCGCTTCCTCCTGCCAACCACGCTCAGCACACACACTATTCACCCCTCAAAAAAAAAAAGTTAGAACATAAACACACACAAAAAAAAAAACGAGCTCCACAAATGCGAAAAAGACACGCGCACACAGCAGCCTCGGCAGAGGTAATCACAGACTTACCCTTTGCAGATGAAAGAGGTGACTCTGATACAACCCTGCTCAGGCTCTTGGTAATGCTGCATCTACGCTACCAAGCCACAGGTACCATGCAATCAAGCTGGTTTTAGTCCTCTGGAGAATTACACAAGTGGGTTTATACATCTAGAGATTAAAATACAGCTCAAAACAGAAGAGTATCCCACCATCCCAAAAAAACAGTGAGCCAGAAACCTCTATTAAACATCCCTCTATTAAGTGAATTCCAAGCACTTAAAAATTATAGAAATCTATAAACTCCAGCCTGCCTAAAGAACCCTGCAACCGACTGAAGGAAAAACAAAGCACTTACCCCAAGGAGCAGCCCAGGCAGAAGGAGCTCTCTAATACCATGCCTGGGGCTCATATAGCATTCGGCCCCGCCCAGCACCCAAACCCAATCACCTGGAAAAGGGGAGGGGCAAAGCACAAGGAAGTAGAAAGAAAGCAGGAGCAGCAGCAGCTGTTTTTTATTATTTTCTTTGTTTTTTTTTTTTTTTTTTTTTTTTTTTAAGATCTGCTTTACTTGAAAAACATGCAGAGAGCAGACAGGAGACCTAGGGTGTTTCTAGAAGCAACGATCCCCATGCTTTTACTGCAGCTTTTAACATTGAAAGGACAACACAACCCAGCAAGTAACAGGAACTTTTGCAAATGGAATTACGTCAAACATGTTCATCATCACTTGCAAAAACAGAGAACCAGCATTCACTAGCACGCCAGCACTGACACCCACCTCCTCCGCAACGCTGACTACTACTGATGCAACATGCTACTGTGCAATACCTCTCTGTTCCCAGCTCCTTTCCCTCATCTGCTCACTACATTTACCTGAGAAGTGTGCCCGAACAGACTTATTCTGCAGAGATGAAGAAAGTGGCCCTGCTCACTCTCTTGTCACTACTGCACTTATGCACTCAAGGAACCATACCCCACAGTTTCCCAAGAACAACGTACCTGGCAACCCCTCATAAACGTACTTCTAATACGTAAATTCAAGGACATAAAGCCTAGAAGGCTTTATGGTCTAAAGACTCGACAGACAGAAAACACACAGGCAAATCCTCCAGAAATGTAACAACCTGTCCCTAAACTTGAAACAGACTACCCCTTACATTCCCACTGCTGCCATTTTCAGATACACGCTCACACAGGGAGCTTCCATGATACACTTCTCCTAAACCCTGCTCCATCACTTTGACAGAAAGGTTGTGACTTTGATAATATTTGACATACAGGCAAAGACTCACAAAAAGCCCCGTAATTCTGCAAAAATCAGAAGGGAACCAGAACCACAAAGCAAACACACAAAGTAACATCACCATACTATCCGTAAAACTGCCATAACAACTACTCACCTGAGGAAAAGCTGCGTGCAATACAGGCACATACTACTACTAGATTGCTTTACAGTGACAGATCCTACTAGTTGCCACCTCAAGAAGATACGCGTACCGGTTTCTACTGGAAAACGCATCAGTCCATAGACTCTGACCCACCTAAAGAACCCTGAAACTGACTGAGTGAAAAACAAAGCACTTACCACAAAAAGCAGCCCAGGCAGAAGGAGCTCTCTGATAGCATGCCTGGGGCTCATATACCATTTGGCCCCGCCCAGCACACAAACACAATCACCTGGAAAAGGGGAGGGGCAAAGCACAAGGAAGTAGAAAGAAAGCAGGAGCAGCAGCAGCTGTTTTTTATTAGTTTCTTTGTTTTTTTTTTAAGATCTGCTTTACTGGAAAAACATGCAGAGAGCAGACAGGTGACCTGTGGTGTTTCTAGAAGCAACGATCCCCATGCTTTTGCTGCAGCTTTTAACATTGAAAGGACGACACGACCAGGCCAGTAACTGGAACTCTTTCAAATGGAATTACGTCAAACAGGTTCATCATCACTTGCAAAAACAGAGAACCAGCATTCACTAGCACGCCAGCACTGACACCCACCTCCTCCGCAACGCTGACTACTACTGATGCAACATGCTACTGTGCAATACCTCTCTGTTCCCAGCTCCTTTCCCTCATCTGCTCACTACATTTACCTGAGAAGTGTGCCCAGGCAGCGCCGCAATGGGCCCGGGCGGACTTATTCTGCACAGAAGAAGGTGGTGAGCCTGCTCACTCTCTAGGCACTACTGCACTTAAGCGGTCAAGAGACATTACTCCACTGTTTCCCAAAAACAATGTACCTGGCAACCCCTCATAAACATACTTGTAATAAGTCACTTCAAGCACATCAAGACTAGAAGGCTGCAAGGTCTAAACACTCGACAGACAGAAAACCCACAGGCAAAAGCTCCAGAAATACAACAAACTGTCCCTAAACCTGAAACAGACTACCCCTTACGTGCCCACTGCTGCCATTTTCAGACACATGCTCACACAGGGAGCCTCCATCATACATTTCTCCTAAACCCTGCTCCATCACTTTGACAGAAAGGTTATGACTTTGATAATATTTGACATACAGGCAAAGACTCACAAAAAGCCCCGTAATTCTGCAAAAATCAGAAGGGACCCAGAACCACAAAGCAAACACACAAAGTAACATCACCATACTATCCGTAAAACTGCCATTATAACTACTCACCTGAGGAAGAGCTGTGTGCAATACAGGCACCTACTACTAGATTGCTTTACAGTGACAGATCCTACCAGTTACCAACTCAAAAAGATAGGAGTACCAGTTTCGACTTCAAAATGCATCAGTCCATAGACTCTGACCCACCTAAAGAACCCTCCAAACAACTGAAAGAAAAACAAAGCACTTACCCAAAAGTGCAGCCCAGGCAGAAGGAGCTCTCTGATGGCACACCTGCAACTCAGTTACCACTAGGTCTCACCTGAACCCTGAAGCCAACCACCTGGGAAAGTGCTTGGGGAAAGCAGAAAAAAAAACAAAAAGAGGAGGAGCAGCAGCTGTGGTTTATTTACTTCTTTATAAGGCTTAGCTCAACAGCATACAGAGTGCAGACAGGAGAGCTAGGGTGTTTCTAGAAACAAAAATCCCCATGCTTTTGCTGTAGCTTTGAATATTAAAAGGACAATACAACTAAGCAAGCAATTGATTTCTTTTTCCATCTGGAATTACCTCGATCATTCATTTACATAGAAAGAACAATCTAGGAGCAGAACAGATTGCACACCAAAAAATAATTCTGTTCCATTCCACTCACAGGAAAAAATAACTTCAGTAGGCTACCTGAGAACCAAAAGGCTATGCTGATGGGTCAAAACACACTACAGGACACTGGGGCCAGGCTCTCCGCTGCACCCACTTAAAACCCATCCCTACACTCATCAAGGTGCAACCCCAACACAAAAAAAAACAAAGCATTTCAGCACCTGCTTTGTTCCAATTCTAAAGACTAACATCACAGCCCACATTGCCTGGGACACCTGATAAACAGAAGAGAAAGCAGCCATACCGTTTTCAAGCCATCCCTGCACGTGTCGCTCCTTGATCATCTGCAACCTCTTCTCAAATCCTCAACCGCTTCTGTGGAGAGCCTGCCATGGCACCTGCAAAGCAAGACGGATACCCTTCGCACTCACCTCGTGCTACTTGGCTGTTCTGCTCCAATCCAGCTCACAACCAGCCCGCCCTTCTCGTGCTGCTCTTCAGAGTGCAGCTTGGCCCCTCTGAGCCTGTGCGACACACCTGTGAAACAAAAAGAAAAGCACAGGCTGAAGCAACATCCAAAGCCACAGCACAGCTGGGACAGTTACTCTCATCTGCTCCCTTACCTGCCCTTGATGCAGATGCTTCCATCTGCTCTCTTAGGCCAGCTACAACACCCCTGAAATATAAACAGGATTTTTACTGTACTTTGTGTAGTTAAGTAACTGCAGTGACAACTGCGCTCATCGCTCACCTTGCCAAAAGCAGCTCTGGTCATCAAGTCCCGTGTTGGACACTGTGTTTCACCTTAAACAAATTAGAACAGTCACAACAGAATCAATCATTCAGCTGCCAGCATTAGCACCCGTCCCTCCACAACAAAAGGGACCCCATTTACAATATTATCATTTCAAAACAGAAGCCCCCTTGCCTCAGCACCTCAGAAGTAGATCAAGACAGTCACCGAGCTGCCTACCGAGTGCTGAACAGTTCCAGAAGGAGCTCTTTCCTGTGACAGGTTCCTCCAAAGGTTTACGCTCTACTGGGGACAGGAAAGAAATAAAAATAAACGTTTCAAAACCCCGTATCTGTAAGCTTTCAAGATTCGACAGACCTCCTCAAGCACACCGTTCAAGCACTATGTGAGAAGTTGCTCACAAGCAGATATACTCTCCCAAATCCACATCTGCCAAACACCAGAGATGACTGTGCCAGCTGCCCTTCAGTACATGCCCAGAGGCAGACCGGATGTCTTCACCAACACAGTCCCATCAGTGTATTAGTACACCCATGCACTGCCATGTTAATCACTAACTGCCAGGCAGGACAGCTCCAGACCAAACACGTACACACACAGGCACGCCACAAACACTACAAACAAAACACACAACACAAGGCGCAAGAAAAAGTGACCCCCAAAAAGAAAGCCCTACGGCAACAGCAAGTCAGAACAGGTGCTCTGCACCAGACCCTACCAGAGACTCAAATGTCACGACACGCGACTGGAAGCAACTGCCAGAACTGGGATGATGGAGGCCTAAAAAGCCTGCCTTCAAGACAAGAGACCGGAAGGATGGGGACTGAAAACCCCCTAAGACAACTCTCAGGAAATCAATTCCCAAGCAAAGGCTCCTGATGCGGCCCAGATGACTTCTGCAAGAGTGATGATACACTTCTCCTAAACCCTGCTCCATCACTTTAACAGCAAGGTTGTGACTTTGATAATATTTGACATACAGGCAAAGACTCACAAAAAGCCCCGTAATTCTGCAAAAATCAGAAGGGAACCAGAACCACAAAGCAAACACACAAAGTAACATCACCATACCATCCGTAAAACTGCCATAACAACTACTCACCTGAGGAAAAGCTGCGTGCAATACAGGCACATACTACTACTAGATTGCTTTACAGTGACAGATCCTACCAGTTGCCACCTCAAAAAGATACGCGTACCGGTTTCTACTGGAAAACGCATCAGTCCATAGACTCTGACCCACCTAAAAAACCCTGAAACTGACTGAGTGAAAAACAAAGCACTTACCACAAAAAGCAGCCCAGGCAGAAGGAGCTCTGTCATGGAATACCTGCAACTCAGTTACCACTAGGTCCCACATGGAACCTGAAGCTAATCACCTGGGAAAGTGCAAGGGGGAAAGCACAAAAAAAAAAAACAGAAAGGAGCAGTAGCTGTGGTTTATTTACTTATTTATATGGCTTAGCTCAACAGCATGCAGAGTGCAGACAGGAGAGCTAGGGTGTTTCTAGAAACAAAAACCCCCATGCTTTTGCTGCAGCTTCAAATATTAAAAGGACAAAATGATCAAGAAAGTAACTGATTTTTTTTTTCCATCTGGAATTAGCTCGATCTTTTATTTACATAAAAAGAAAAATCAAGGAGCAGAACAGATTTCACGGCAAAAAAAAAAAAAAAAACAATTCCATACCACTCGCAGGAAAAATCACTTACTTTAGTAGGCTACCTGAGAACCAAAAGGCTATGCTGATGGGTCAAAACACACTACAGGACACTGGGGCCAGGCCCTCTGCTGCACCCACTTAAAACCCATCCCTACACTCACCAAGGTGCAACCCCAACACAAAAAAAACAGACACAGCATTTCAGCACCTGCTTTGTTCCGATTCTGAAGACTAACATCACAGCCCACGTTGCCTGGGACACCTGATAAACAGAAGAGAAAGCGGCCATACCGTTTTCAAGCCATCCCTGCACGTGTCGCTCCTTGATCATCTGCAACCTCTTCTCAAATCCTCAACCGCTTCTGTGGAGAGCCTGCCATGGCACCTGCAAAGCAAGATGGATACCCTTCGCACTCACCTCGTGCTACTTGGCTGTTCTGCTCCAATCCAGCTCACAACCAGCCCGCCCTTCTCGTGCTGCTCTTCAGAGTGCAGCTTGGCCCCACTCAGCCTGTGCGAGACACCTGCAAAAGAGAAACAAAAGCATAGGCTGAAGCAGCATCCAAAGCCACTGCACAGCTGGGACAGTTACTCTCAGCTGCGCCCTCACCTCCCCTCAAGGCAGATGCTTCCATCTGCTCTCTTAGGCCAGCTAGAACACCCCTGAAATATAAACAGGATTTTTACTGTACTTGGTGTAGTTAAGTGACTGCAGTGAAAACTGCACCACTAAATTACCTTCTATAGCTGTTCATTACTCACCTTGCCAAAAGCAGCTCTGGTCGTCAAGTCCCGTGTCGTACACTGTGTTTCAGCTTTAACAAATGAAAACAGTCACAAGAGAATCAATCATTCAGCTGCTAGCATTAGCACCCATCGCTCAACAACACAAAGGGACCCCATTTACAATATTATCGTTTCAAAACAGAAGCCCCCATACCTCAGCACCTCAGAAGTAGATCAAGCCAGTCACCGAGCTGCCTACCGAGTGCTGAACAGTTCCAGAAGGAGCTCTTTCCTGTGACAGGTTCCTCCAAAGGTTTACGCTCTACTGGGGACAGCATAGAAATAAAAATAAAAGTTTCAAAACCCCATATCTGTAAGCTTTCAAGATTCGACAGACCTCCTCAAGCACACCGTTCCAGTGCTATGCGAGCAGCTGCTCGCAAGCAGCTCAAATCTCCCACGCCCAACATCTGCCAAACACCACAGAGATGACTGTGCCAGCTGCCCTTCAGTACGTGCCCAGAGGCAGACCGGATGTCTTCGCCAAAACAGTCCAGACAATGTATTAGTACACCCATGCAATGCCATGTTAGCTGTCATCACTAACTGCCAGGCAGGACAGCTCCAGACCAAACACATACACACACAGGCACACCACAAACACTACAAACAAAACACACAACACATGGCGCAAGAAAAAGTGACCCCCAAAAGGAAAGCCCTATGGCAACAGCAAGTCAGATACAGGTGCTCTGCACCAGACCCTACCAGAGACTCAAATGTCACGACACGCGACTGGAAGCAGCTTCCAGAACTGGGATGATGGAGGCCTAAAAAGCCTGCCTTCAAGACAAGAGACCGGAAGGATGGGGACTGAAAACCCCCTAAGAACACACTTAGGAATTCGATTCCCAAGCAAGAGCTCCTGACGTGGCCCAGATGACTTCTGCAAGAGTGAGGATGGAAACAGACGCGATCTCAAACCGAATATGATGCACAAGACCTGAAACAGATCTGCAGTTCAAGCAGCGACTGCAAGACAAGAAGTGCTCGAATCAGAATCACGATGACAAAACAAGCATTGAGGCCCTTCAGCACCGCTACCAAGTCCCCTGTCTAGTCAGTCCGGTGTAAAAAGTTAGGAGGATATCAAGACCTGAGAAGCACAGAACAGACATTGTAGAAGCAACACTACAAGACAGATGAACAGAAGGAAACTGTCCTGCCTGGCGCACGCACTCACACTACAAAACAATCCTGCCTCTTCTATTAGCCTGGTGACCCAGCCACAAGCACCCTGAACGTGACCCAGCCTCAACCACCCTCACAGCGGCACCAAGTATATTCAGCCAGCAGGCACCACGCTGCTCTGGCTCCCAGCTCCCATTAGCCGCCCCAGATATGCAAATACCAGGCGCCCCCCAACTTAGCTCTCAGGCTGCTGCATGGTAAAGTTCCTCCGCCTCAAGAAATGCACAGGCACCGTTTGTCATCTTAGTCAACTGAAGGCTCATCATCAGCTGCAAAAACAGAGAAAGAGCATTCACTAGCACGCCAGCCCCATTGCTCACCTTCTCCACAATGCTGACTACTGCTGATGCAACGTACGATTGTGCTCACGTGTTCCTCTCCGAGTCCAAGCTCCAACAGTGCAGCCAGTATCATCCACACCACCTGGGACAACAAAGAGATTAAATGATAGTTGCATTCAGAACAAATAACCCAATCGTGGTTTCTTGTTGTTGTTGTTTGTGTGTGTGTTTCTTGTATTTTTTTTTTTTTTTTTTTTTTAAGTCTGCTTTAGCTCAACAGCATGCAGAATGCAAACGAGAACTGTGGAGTACCTAGAAGAAACAATCCCCATGCTTTTGCGGCAGCTTTGAATATTAAAAGGACAATACGACCCAGCAAGTAACTGGAACTTTCTTAACTGGAATTAGCTCATACTTTTATTTGCATTGAAAGAAAAATCTAGGAGCAGAACAGATTATACACCAACAAAATTAATTCCATTCCATCCCCAGAAAAAAATCACATACTCTCATCCCCTCCTGTACCTCAGCCGCTTGCCTGCCCCACGTGGCACATGCTTCCATCTCTTCTCCTTACCCACTTATAGCACCTCTAAAAGGCAAACTGGAGTTTTACTCTATTGGACATAGGAAAATAACTGCAGTGACAACCACACCCCAAAAACAACAGTTACCTCTGCTCATCACGCACCAGAGTCACTGCAGAGGCAGCTCGGGTCGAGACGTCCTGCACTGCGCACTGCATTTCAACCTGAACAAAGGAAAGACACAGGCAGAAGATAAACATTCAGCTGCCAGTAGTAGTAGCACCCATCCCTCAACAACATAAGCGACCCCAGCTTTACTTTTACCCTTTCAAAACAGCACTCCACTTGCCTCTGGACCTGCAAATTAGGTCCAAGCTTGAAAGGAGCGGCCACCATCATCCACAACACCTGGGAACACAAAAGGACAAAACGACACTGTGCTTGCAAGCACCCACCTGCCACGCTGCTCCTCTATCCCAAACAGTCTCACCTCAGACCCTCACAGGGAAACACCTGAGCGTCTTCACTTCGCTTCGGATAAGGCATGACCAGGCTGGCAACACTCACCTTCCCTCAGAGCTCCATCACACGAGGATATCCCTTCCCTGTCCACGACTGCACACAAAGCACCTGCAGAGACAAGGGAAAAGCACACTCTGAGGCACCTCACAGCCACAGCGTACCTGCTGCAATGCCTCTCTCTTCCCAGCTCCGGTACTTCAGCTGCTCACCACCTCTAACTCAGATTCTTCACTCACAGCACCACAGCAAAATCTGCCCAGGCCACACAACACACACTACACAGGCTACATTGCCTAAGACACACAAGCTGGAACGTTCCCACCCAACAATCAGTCGCATCACACAGGAAGGCTGCCGTACTCTCCGAGAAACCAAACCTACCAGTCCTGAGGAGCTCCCCACCTCCTCCTGCCAACCACACTCAGCAAACACACTATCTACTGCTCAGAAAAACAGAAAGTTAAAACATACACACACAAAAAACAACTGAGCTCCACAAATGCCAAAAAGACATGCACACACAGCAGCCTCGGCAGGGGTAATCAAACTTACCCTTTGCAGATGAAAGAGGTGACTCTGATACAACCCTGCTCAGTCTCTTGGCAATGCTGCATCTACCCTGCCAAGCCACATGTAGCATGAAATGCAGCTGGTTTTAGTCCTCTGGAAAATTACAGAAGTAGGTCTATGCATCTAGAGAATAAATTTAGCTCAAAAACAGAAGAGCAACCCACCACACCAAAAAACAGTGAGCCAGAAACCTCTATTAAACATCCCTCTCCTAAGTGAATTCCAAGCACTTAAAAATTCTAGAAATCTATAAACTCCAGCCTGCCTAGAGAACCCTGCAACTGACTAAAGGAAAAACAAAGCACTTACCCCAAGGAGCAGCCCAGGCAGAAGGAGCTCTCTGATAGCATGCCTGGGGCTCATATACCATTCGGCCCCGCCCAGCACCCAAACCCAATCACCTGGAAAAGGGGAGGGGCAAAGCACAAGGAAGTAGAAAGAAAGGAGCAGCAGCAGCTGTTTTTTATTTTTTTCATTACTATTTTATTTTATTTTAAGATCTGCTTTACTTGAAAAACATGCAGAGAGCAGACAGGTGACCTGTGGTGTTTCTAGAAGCAACAATCCCCATGCTTTTGCTGCAGTTTTTAACATTGAAAGGACGACACGACCAGGCCAGTAACTGGAACTTTTTCAAATAGAATTAAGTCAAACAGGTTCATCATCACTTGCAAAAACAGAGAACCAGCATTCACTAGCACGCCAGCCCTGATACCCACCTCTTGGGCAACGCTCACTACTACTGATGCAACATGCTACTGTGCAATACCTCTCTGTTCAAAACTCCTTTACCTCAGCTGCTCAGTAGCTCCACAGGACAAATGGGCCCGGGCGGCGCCGCGCCGAAATGGGCCCGGGCGGCGCCGCGCCGAAATGGGCCCGGGCGGCGCCGCGCCGAAATGGGCCCGGGCGGCGCCGCGCCGAAATGGGCCCGGGCGGCGCCGCGCCGAAATGGGCCCGGGCGGCGCCGCGCCGAAATGGGCCCGGGCGGCGCCGCGCCGAAATGGGCCCGGGCGGCGCCGCGCCGAAATGGGCCCGGGCGGCGCCGCGCCGAAATGGGCCCGGGCGGCGCCGCGCCGAAATGGGCCCGGGCGGACTTATTCTGCAGAGAGGAAGAAGGTGAGCCTGCTCACTCTCCAGGCACTACTGCACTTATGCGGTCAAGAGACATTACCCCACTGTTTCCCAAAAACAACTACCTGGAAACACCTAATAAACATACTTCTAATATGTCAATTCAAGGACATCAAGACTAAAAGGCTGCAAGGTCTAAACACTCGACAGACAGAAAACACACAGGCAAAACCTCCAGAAATATAACAAACTGTCCCTAAACTTGAAACAGACTACCCCTTACGTGCCCACTGCTGCCATTTTCAGATACACGCTCACACAGGCAGCCTCCATCATACATTTCTCCTAAACCCTGCTGCATCACTTTGACAGCGAGGTTATGACTTTGATAAGATTTGACATAGATTTAAAGGCTCACAGAAAGCCCCGTAATTCTGCAAAAATCAGAAGGGACCCAGAACCACAGAGCAAACACACAAAGTAACATCACCATACTATCCGTAAAACTGCCATAACAACTACTCACCTGAGGAAGAGCTGCGTGCAATACAGGCGCCTACTACTAGATTCCTTTACTATGACGGATCCTACCAGTTTTCACCTCAAAAAGATAGGAGTACCGGTTTCGACTTCAAAATGCATCAGTCCATAGAATCTGACCCACCTAAAGAACCCTCCAAAAGACTGAAGGAAAAACAAAGCACTTATCCAAAAGTGCAGCCCAGGCAGAAGGAGCTCTCTGATGGCATACCTTCAACTCAGTTACCATTAGGTCCCACCTGGAACCTGAAGCCAATCACCTGGGAAAGTGCAGGGGGAAAGCATAAAAAAAGCAGAAAGAGGAGCAGCAGCAGCTGTGGTTTTATTAACTTCCTTATAAGGCTTAGCTCAACAGCATGCAGAGTGCAGACAGGAGAACTGGGGTGTTTCTAGAAACAAAAATCCCCATGCTTTTGCTGCAGCTTTGAATACTGAAAGGACAATACTACCATGCAAGTAAATGAAGCTTTTTCAGCCGGATTTAGCGCAGACTTGTATTTACGCAGGAAGAAAACTCTAGGAGCAGAACAGATTATGCGCCAAAGAAGAATTCAATTCCATTCCACTCACAGGAAAAATCACTTACTTCAGTAGGCTATCTGAAAACCAAAAGGCTATGCTCACGGGTCAAAACACACTACAGGACACTGGGGCCAGGCCCTCCACTGCACCAAATTAAAACCCATCCCTACACTCACCAAGGTACAAGCCCAACCCAAACACAGAAACAGCATTTCAGCCTCAACACAGTTTTCAGAACTGCTGGAAATCAAGCTTCATACTCAGCGAGGCGTGCTCAGGCTACACAAGACAGGGCTTTGGGCACCTCCTTGCCTACCAAAGAAGACAGCCATCAGCACCCGCTTTGTTCCGATTCTGAAGACTAACATCACAGCCCACGTTGCCTGGGACACCTGATAAACAGAAGAGAAAGCGGCCATACCGTTTTCAAGCCATCCCTGCACGTGTCGCTCCTTGATCATCCGCAACCTCTTCTCAAATCCTCAACCGCTTCTGTGGAGAGCCTGCCATGGCACCTGCAAAGCAAGACCCTTCGCACTCACCTCGTGCTACTTGGCAGTTCTGCTCCAATCCAGCTCACAACCAGCCCGCCCTTCTCGTGCTGCTCTTCAGAGTGCAGCTTGGCCCCACTCAGCCTGTGCGAGACACCTGCAAAAGAGAAACAAAAGCATAGGCTGAAGCAGCATCCAAAGCCACAGCACAGCTGGGACAGTTACTCTCATCTGCTCCCTCACCTCGGCGCCCTCACCTGCCCTCGAGGAAGATGCTTCCATCTGCTCTCTTAGGCCAGCTACAACACCCCTGAAATATAAACAGGGTTTTTACTGTACTTGGTGTAGTTAAGTGACTGCAGTGAAAACTGCACCACTAAATTACCTTCTATAGCTGTTCATTACTCACCTTGCCAAAAGCAGCTCTGGTCGTCAAGTCCCGTGTCGTACACTGTGTTTCAGCTTTAACAAATGAAAACAGTCACAAGAGAATCAATCATTCAGCTGCTAGCATTAGCACCCATCGCTCAACAACACAAAGGGACCCCATTTACAATATTATCGTTTCAAAACAGAAGCCCCCATACCTCAGCACCTCAGAAGTAGATCAAGCCAGTCACCGAGCTGCCTACCGAGTGCTGAACAGTTCCAGAAGGAGCTCTTTCCTGTGACAGGTTCCTCCAAAGGTTTACGCTCTACTGGGGACAGCATAGAAATAAAAATAAAAGTTTCAAAACCCCATATCTGTAAGCTTTCAAGATTCGACAGACCTCCTCAAGCACACCGTTCCAGTGCTATGCGAGCAGCTGCTCGCAAGCAGCTCAAATCTCCCACGCCCAACATCTGCCAAACACCACAGAGATGACTGTGCCAGCTGCCCTTCAGTACGTGCCCAGAGGCAGACCGGATGTCTTCGCCAAAACAGTCCAGACAATGTATTAGTACACCCATGCAATGCCATGTTAGCTGTCATCACTAACTGCCAGGCAGGACAGCTCCAGACCAAACACATACACACACAGGCACACCACAAACACTACAAACAAAACACACAACACATGGCGCAAGAAAAAGTGACCCCCAAAAGGAAAGCCCTATGGCAACAGCAAGTCAGATACAGGTGCTCTGCACCAGACCCTACCAGAGACTCAAATGTCACGACACGCGACTGGAAGCAGCTTCCAGAACTGGGATGATGGAGGCCTAAAAAGCCTGCCTTCAAGACAAGAGACCGGAAGGATGGGGACTGAAAACCCCCTAAGAACACACTTAGGAATTCGATTCCCAAGCAAGAGCTCCTGACGTGGCCCAGATGACTTCTGCAAGAGTGAGGATGGAAACAGACGCGATCTCAAACCGAATATGATGCACAAGACCTGAAACAGATCTGCAGTTCAAGCAGCGACTGCAAGACAAGAAGTGCTCGAATCAGAATCACGATGACAAAACAAGCATTGAGGCCCTTCAGCACCGCTACCGAGTCCCCTGTCTAGTCAGTCCGGTGTAAAAAGTTAGGAGGATATCAAGACCTGAGAAGCACAGAACAGACGTTGTAGAAGCAACACTACAAGACAGACGAACAGAAGGAAACTGTCCTGCCTGGCGCACGCACTCACACTACAAAATAATCCTGCCTCTTCTATTAGCCTGGTGACCCAGCCACAAGCACCCTGAACGTGACCCAGCCTCAACCACCCTCACAGTGGCACCAAGTATATTCAGCCAGCAGGCACCACGCTGCTCTGGCTCCCAGCTCTCATTAGCCACCCCAGATATGCAAATACCAGGCGCCCCCCAACTTAGCTCTCAGGCTGCTGCATGGTAAAGTTCCTCCGCCTCAAGAAATGCACAGGCACCGTTTGTCATCTTAGTCAACTGAAGGCTCATCATCAGCTGCAAAAACAGAGAAAGAGCATTCACTAGCACGCTGGCCACGATGCCCACCTTCTCCACGATGCTGACTACTGCTGATGCAACATACAGTTCTGCTCACCTCTTCCTCTCCGAATCCAAGCTCCAACAGTGCAGCCAGTATCATCCACACCACCTGGGAAAACAAAGGGATTAAATGTTCGTTGCATTCAGAACAAGTCTACCAATGGTGTTTTATTTTGTTCTTCATTTGTGTGTGTGTGTTTGGTTTTTTTTTTTTTGTTTACCTGTTTCTTTTTTTTGGGGGGGATCTGCTTTAGCTCAACAGAATGCAGAGTGCAGATGAGACCTGAGGTGTTTCTAAAAGCAACAATCCCCATGCTTTCGCTGAAGCTTTGAATATTAAAAGGACAATACGACCCAGCAAGTAACTGAAACTTTCTTAACTGGAATTAGCTCAAATTTTATTATTTTTTTTAAACTTAGAAAGAAAAATCCAAGAGCAGAACAGATTATACACCAACAAAATCAATTCCATTCCATCCCCAGAAAAAAATCACATACTCTCATCCCCTCCTGTACCTCAGCCGCTTGCCTGCCCCACGTGGCACATGCTTCCATCTCTTCTCCTTACCCACTTATAGCACCTCTAAAAGGCAAACTGGAGTTTTACTCTATTGGATGTAGGAAAATAACTGCAGTGACAACCGCACCCCAAAAACAACAGTTACCTCTGCTCATCACACACCAGAGTCACTGCAGAGGCAGCTTGGGTCGAGACGTCCTGCACTGCGCACTGCACGCTGCATTTCAGCCTGAACAAAGGAAAGACACAGGCAGAAGATAAACATTCAGCTGCCAGCAGTAGCACCCGTTCCTCAACAACATAAGCAACCCCAGCTTTACTTTTATCCTTTCAAAACAGCACTCCACTTGCCTCTGGACCTGCAAATTAGGTCCAAGCTTGAAAGGAGCGGCCAGCATCACCCACGCCACCTGGGAACACAAAAGGATACAATGACCGCGGTGCTTGCAAGCACCCACCTGCCACACTGCTCCTCTATCCCAATCAGCCTCACCTCGGACCCTCACAGGGAAACACCTGAGCGTCTTCCCTTTGCTTCGGATAAGGCATGACCAGGCTGACACCTCTCACCTTCCCTCAGAGCTTCCTGACATGAAGATTTCCCTTCCCTCTCCACAATTGCACAAAGCACCTGCAGAGACAAGAGAAATGCACACTCTGAGGCGCCTCACAGCCACAGCGTACCTGCTGCAAGACCTCTCTCTTCCCAGCTCCGGTACTTCAGCTGCTCACCAGCTCTGAGATTGTTCACTCACAAGACCACAGCAAGCTGCACCCGGGCCACACAACACACACTACACAAGCTACATTGCTTAAGACATATGAGCTGGAACGTTCCCACCCAACAATCAGTCGCATCACACAGGAAGGATGCCGCACACTCCTAGAAACCAAACCTACCAGTCCTGAGCAGCTCCCCACCTCCTCCTGCCAACCACGCTCAGCACACACACTATTTACTGCTCAGAAAAACAGAAAGTTAAAACATACACACAAAAAAAACCAACCGAGCTCCACAAATGCCAAAAAGACATGCACACACAGCAGCCTCGGCAGGGGTAGTCGCAGACTTACCCTTTGCAGATGAAAGAGGTGACTCTGATACAACTCTGCTCAGTGTCTTGGTAACGCCGCATCTACGCTGCCAAGCCATATGTAGCATTCAATCAAGCTGGTTTTAGTCCTCAGAAGAGTTACACAAGTGGGTTCATACATCTAGAGATTAAAACATAGCTCAAAAACAGAAGAGTATCCCACCATCCCAAAAAAAACAGTGAGCCAGCAGCCCCTACTAAACATCCCGCTACTGAGTGAATTCCAAGCACTTAAAATCCAGAAATCCATAGGCTCCAGTCTGCCTAGAGAACCCTGCAACTGACTGAAGGAAAACCAAAGCACTTACCCCAAAGAGCAGCCCAAGCACAAGGAGCTCTCTGATAGCATGCCTGGGGCTCATATACCATTCGGCCCCGCCCAGCACTCAAACCCAATCACCTGGGAAAGGGGAGGGGCAAAGCACAAGAAAGTAGGAAGAGAGCAAAAGAAGCAGCTGTGGTTTTTTTTTTTTCCTTTGTTTTTTAAAATCTGGTTTATCTCAAAAACATTCCGAGAGCAGACAAGAGACCTGTGGTGTTTCTAGAAGCAAAACTCCCCTTTTGCTTTTGCTGCAGCTTTTAATGTTGAACTGATAATGTCACCAAGCAAGTAACTGAAACTTCTTCAACTGGAATTAGTTTACACACGCTCACCGTCATCTGCAAACACAGAGAACCAGCATTCACTAGCCCTAACCCTAACCCCAACCCTCACCCTAAGCTCTAACCCTAGCCCCAGCCCTAGTCCCCGAGAACTGCATTTCCCGGTGTGCTCTGGGCACCCAACATGGCCTCCCGGAAGTCCGGAGTCCCAGAACTACATTTCCCGGTATGCTCTGGGCACCCAACATGGCCTCCCGGAAGTTCGGAGTCCCAGAACTACATTTCCCGGTATGCTCTGGGCACCCAACATGGCCTCCCGGAAGTCCGGAGTCCCAGAACTACATTTCCCGGCACGCTCTGGGCACTCAACGCAGCCTACTGGAAGCCTTGTGCCGGAAAACTACACCTACCAGCATTCCCTGGGCAGCCGGCATGGCCAATCAGAGGCCGAGTTGTCGAGAACTCCATTTAACAGCACTCCCTGTAACCCTAGCCCTTACCGCCCTTACACAAAAAAGCCGCAAGCCCTAACCCTAAAAATCCTCGAAACCCCTACAGACCTAAGCCAAACTATCCACCACACTAAACCCCTGAAGTCCTATGCCTAAAAGCCCTAACCCAAACACTTAAGACGCTCAAATCCCACACCCTAAAAATTAAGATGCTCAAATCCCAAACCCCAAAAAATAGGACGCTCAAATCCCAAACCCCCTTCCGAAAAAGAAAATAAGAAAAATAAATCAAACAAAACAAAAACAACAAAAGGGGTAGACCTGGTGGCATCTGCCCTATAACCCTGCAAAAATCATGAGGGACATAGAACAACAAAGCAAACACACAAAATAACATTGACATCCTATCCATAAAAGTGCTATAACAATTAATCACCTCCAAAGAGCTTCATGCAATAAATGCACGTACTACTAGATTGGTTTCCTCTAAAATATCGTACAAGACTCTGACCCACGAAAAGAACCCTGCATGTAGCTAACAGAAGAATAAACAAAGCACCGACCCCAAAGAGCAGCCCACGCAGAAGGAGCTCTCTGATAGAACGCCTAGGGCTCGTATAACATTTGGCCCGGCCCAGCACCCAAACCCAATCACCTGGGAAAGAGGAGGGGGCAAAGCACAAGAAAGAGAGCAGGAGCAGCAGCTGTGTTCTTTTATTTATTTTTTTATTTATTTGTCACCTATCCCTAGTTTACAGCATGCGGAGTGCAGACAAAAGAACTGCGGTGTTTCTAGAAGCAAAATTTACCCTATTTTTGCCTCAGCTTTGAACATAGAAAGGACAATACAACCAAGAAAGTAAATGAAATATTTTCAACGGGAATTAGCACGGACCTTTCATTTACATATGAAGAAAAATCTAGGAGCGTAGGAAATTACACATCAAAAAAAAAAAAAGACGTAATAAGCAACGCGCGTGCACAGACCCTGGCCGCCTGCAGTACTCGTTTTCCACCAGCAGGTGGCAGCAGAGGGGCGCCCTCGGGCGTCACCGGGCATGAGCTTCCCCCGGCCGCCTGCAGTACCCGTTTTTCCACCAGCAGGTGGCGGCAGAGGGGCGCCCTCGGGCGTCACCAGGCACGAGCTCCCCCCGGCCGCCTGCAGTACCCCTTTTCCACCAGCAGGTGGCGGCAGAGGGGCGCCCTCGGGCGTCACCGGGCATGAGCTCCCCTCGGCCGCCTGCAGTACCCCTTTTCCACCAGCAGGTGGCGGCAGAGGGGTGCCTTCGGGCGTCACCGGGCATGAGCTCCCCTCGGCCGCCTGCAGTACCCCTTTTCCACCAGCAGGTGGCGGCAGAGGGGCGCCCTCGGGCGTCACCGGGCATGAGCTCCCCTCGGCCGCCTGCAGTACCCCTTTTCCACCAGCAGGTGGCGGCAGAGGGGCGCCTTCGGGCGTCACCGGGCATGAGCTCCCCTCGGCCGCCTGCAGTACTCGTTTTCCACCAGCAGGTGGCGGCAGAGGGGCGCCCTCGGGCGGCACCGGGCATGAGCTCCCCTCGGCCGCCTGCAGTACCCCTTTTCCACCAGCAGGTGGCGGCAGAGTAGCGCCCTCGGGCGTCACCGGGCATGAGCTCCCCTCGGCCGCCTGCAGTACTCGTTTTCCACCAGCAGGTGGCGGCAGAGGGGCGCCCTCGGGCGTCACCGGGCATGAGCTCCCCTCGGCCGCCTGCAGTACCCCTTTTCCACCAGCAGGTGGCGGCAGAGGGGCGCCCTCGGGCGTCACCGGGCATGAGCTCCCCTCGGCCGCCTGCAGTACCCCTTTTCCACCAGCAGGTGGCGGCAGAGGGGCGCCCTCGGGCGTCACCGGGCATGAGCTCCCCTCGGCCGCCTGCAGTACCCCTTTTCCACCAGCAGGTGGCGGCAGAGGGGCGCCCTCGGGCGTCACCGGGCATGAGCTCCCCTCGGCCGCCTGCAGTACCCTTTTTCCACCAGCAGGTGGCGGCAGAGGGGCGCCCTCGGGCGTCACCGGGCATGAGCTCCCCTCGGCCTCCTGCAGTACCCCTTTTCCACCAGCAGGTGGCGGCAGAGGGGCGCCCTCGGGCAGCACCGGGCATGAGCTCCCCTCGGCCGCCTGCAGTACTCGTTTTCCACCAGCAGGTGGCGGCAGAGGGGCGCCCTCGGGCGTCACCGGGCATGAGCTCCCCTCGGCCGCCTGCAGTACCCCTTTTCCACCAGCAGGTGGCGGCAGAGGGGCGCCCTCGGGCGTCACCGGGCATGAGCTCCCCCCGGCCGCCTGCAGTACCCCTTTTCCACCAGCAGGGGGCGGCCTAACCCTAACCCTAACCTAACCCGAACCCCAACTCCAACCCCAACACTAACCCTAACGGCGTCCCCCCGTCAACCGCACCCTGCACACTTGGTTCCCCCCTCATTTTAGTTCCCCCGGTGCGCCCCGCAAAAGTGTCCCCCCAGAACCCGCACCCCGCACACTTGGTTCCCCCCTCCTTTTGGTTCCCCCTGGTGCGCCCCGCAAATTTGTCCCCCCGGAACCCGAACCCCGCACACTTGGTTCCCCCCTCATTTTGGTTCCCCCCCCCGGTGCGCCCCGCAAATGTGTCCCCCCGGAACCCGAACCCCGCACACTTGGTTCCCCCCTCACTTTGGTTCCCCCCCCCCCGGTGCACCTGGCAAGTGTGTCCCCCCGGAACCCGCACCCCGCACACTTGGTTCCTCCCTCATTTTGGTTCCCCCCCCCCTTGGGGTCCCCCCAAGCCCCATGGACCCCCCCCCCTTGGTGCCCCACCCCCCGTCCTACCCGTGCCCGCAGCAGCCGCTCGCGCTCCGCCAGCGCCTCCCGCACCCGACGCTGTATCTCGGCCAGGTGGAGGCAGGCGCTGGGGGGGGGGGAATAAATTGGGGGGGGTCTGGGGGCGCATTTAGGGGGCGGAGGGGACTGGTTCTCACCTGTAGAACTCGGCGTCGAGCCCCCCCGGGGGCAGCTGCAGGGCCAGGATGCCTGGGGGGGTGCGGGGTGGACATGTTAGCAACGGGCATGAGCTCCCCTCGGCCGCCTGCAGTACCCGTTTTCCACCAGCAGGTGGCGGCAGAGCAGCGCCCTCGGGCGTCACCGGGCATGAGCTCCCCTCGGCCGCCTGCAGTTCCCCTTTTCCACCAGCAGGTGGCGGCAGAGGGGCGCCCTCGGGCGGCACAGGGCATGAGCTCCCCTCGGCCGCCTGCAGTACCACTTTTCCACCAGCAGGTGGCGGCAGAGGGGCGCCCTCGGGCGTCACCGGGCATGAGCTCCCCTCGGCCGCCTGCAGTACCCCTTTTCCACCAGCAGGTGGCGGCAGAGGGGCGCCCTCGGACGTCACCGGGCATGAGCTCCCCTCGGCCGCCTGCAGTACCCCTTTTCCACCAGCAGGTGGCGGCAGAGGGGCGCCCTCGGGCGTCACCGGGCATGAGCTCCCCTCGGCCGCCTGCAGTACCACTTTTCCACCAGCAGGTGGCGGCAGAGGGGCGCCCTCGGGCGTCACCGAGCATGAGCTCCCCTCGGCCGCCTGCAGTACTCGTATTCCACCAGCAGGTGGCGGCAGAGGGGCGCCTTCGGGCGTCACCGGGCATGAGCTCCCCTCGGCCGCCTGCAGTACCCCTTTTCCACCAGCAGGTGGCGGCAGAGGGGCGCCCTCGGGCGACACCGGGCATGAGCTCCCCTCGGCCGCCTGCAGTACCCCTTTTCCAACAGCAGGTGGCGGCAGAGGGGCGCCCTCGGGCAGAACCGGGCATGAGCTCCCCTCGGCCGCCTGCAGTACCCCTTTTCCACCAGCAGGTGGCGGCAGAGGGGCGCCCTCGGGCGTCACCGGGCATGAGCTCCCCTCGGCCGCCTGCAGTACTCGTTTTCCACCAGCAGGTGGCGGCAGAGGGGCGCCCTCGGGCGTCACCGGGAATGAGCTCCCCTTGGCCGCCTGCAGTACCCCTTTTCCACCAGCAGGTGTCGGCACAGGGGCGCCCTCGGGCGTCACCGGGCATGAGCTCCCCTCGGCCGCCTGCAGTACCCCTTTTCCACCAGCAGGTGGCGGCAGAGGGGCGCCCTCGGGCGTCACCGGGCATGAGCTCCCCTCGGCCGCCTGCAGTACCCCTTTTCCACCAGCAGGTGGCGGCAGAGGGGCGCCCTCGGGCGGCACCGGGCATGAGCTCCCCTCGGCCGCCTGCAGTACCCCTTTTCCACCAGCAGGTGGCGGCAGAGGGGCGCCCTCGGGCGTCAGCGGGCATGAGCTCCCCTCGGCCGCCTGCAGTACCCCTTTTCCACCAGCAGGTGGCGGCAGAGGGGCGCCCTCGGGCGTCACCGGGCATGAGCTCCCCTCGGCCGCCTGCAGTACCCCTTTTCCACCAGCAGGTGGCGGCAGAGGGGCGCCCTCGGGCGTCAACCGGGCATGAGCTCCCCTCGGCCGCCTGCAGTACCCCTTTTCCACCAGCAGGTGGCGGCAGAGGGGCGCCCTCGGGCGTCACCGGGCATGAGCTCCCCTCGGCCGCCTGCAGTACCCCTTTTCCACCAGCAGGTGGCGGCAGAGGGGCGCCTTCGGGCGTCACCGGGCATGAGCTCCCCTCGGCCGCCTGCAGTACTCGTTTTCCACCAGCAGGTGGCGGCAGAGGGGCGCCCTCGGGCGTCACCGGGCATGAGCTCCCCCCGGCCGCCTGCAGTACCCGTTTTCCACCAGCAGGGGGCGGCCTAACCCTAACCCTAACCTAACCCGAACCCCAACTCCAACCCCAACCCTAACCCTAATGGCGTCCCCCCGTCAACCGCACCCTGCACACTTGGTTCCCCCCTCATTTTAGTTCCCCCGGTGCGCCCCGCAAAAGTGTCCCCCCAGAACCCGCACCCCGCACACTTGGTTCCCCCCTCCTTTTGGTTCCCCCTGTTGCGCCCCGCAAATTTGTCCTTCCGGAACCCGAACCCCGCACACTTGGTTCCCCCCTCACTTTGGTTCCCCCCCCCGGTGCACCTGGCAAGTGTGTCCCCCCGGAACCCGCAACCCGCACACTTGGTTCCTCCCTCATTTTGGTTCCCCCCCCCCTTGGGGTCCCCCCAAGCCCCATGGACCCCCCCCCCTTGGTGCCCCACCCCCCGTCCTACCCGTGCCCGCAGCAGCCGCTCGCGCTCCGCCAGCGCCTCCCGCACCCGACGCTGTATCTCGGCCAGGTGGAGGCAGGCGCTGGGGGGGGGGAATAAATTGGGGGGGGTCTGGGGGCGCATTTAGGGGGCGGAGGGGACTGGTTCTCACCTGTAGAACTCGGCGTCGAGCCCCCCCGGGGGCAGCTGCAGGGCCAGGATGCCTGGGGGGGTGCGGGGTGGACATGTTAGCAACGGGCATGAGCTCCCCTCGGCCGCCTGCAGTACCCGTTTTCCACCAGCAGGTGGCGGCAGAGCAGCGCCCTCGGGCGTCACCGGGCATGAGCTCCCCTCGGCCGCCTGCAGTTCCCCTTTTCCACCAGCAGGTGGCGGCAGAGGGGCGCCCTCGGGCGGCACAGGGCATGAGCTCCACTCGGCCGCCTACAGTACCCCTTTTCCACCAGCAGGTGGCGGCAGAGGGGCGCCCTCGGGCGTCACCGGGCATGAGCTCCCCTCGGCCGCCTGCAGTACCCCTTTTCCACCAGCAGGTGGCGGCAGAGGGGCGCCCTCGGACGTCACCGGGCATGAGCTCCCCTCGGCCGCCTGCAGTACCCCTTTTCCACCAGCAGGTGGCGGCAGAGGGGCGCCCTCGGGCGGCACAGGGCATGAGCTCCCCTCGGCCGCCTGCAGTACCCCTTTTCCACCAGCAGGTGGCGGCAGAGGGGCGCCCTCGGGCGTCACCGGGCATGAGCTCCTCTCGGCCGCCTGCAGTACCCCTTTTCCACCAGCAGGTGGCGGCAGAGGGGCGCCCTCGGGCGTCACCGGGCATGAGCTCCCCTCGGCCGCCTGCAGTACCCCTTTTCCACCAGCAGGTGGCGGCAGAGGGGCGCCCTCGGGCGTCACCGAGCATGAGCTCCCCTCGGCCGCCTGCAGTACCCCTTTTCCACCAGCAGGTGGCGGCAGAGGGGCGCCCTCGGGCATCACCGGGCATGAGCTCCCCTCGGCCGCCTGCAGTACCCCTTTTCCACCAGCAGGTGGCGGCAGAGGGGCGCCCTCGGGCGGCACCGGGCATGAGCTCCCCTCGGCCGCCTGCAGTACCCCTTTTCCACCAGCAGGTGGCGGCAGAGGGGCGCCCTCGGGCGGCACCGGGCATGAGCTCCCCTCGGCCGCCTGCAGTACCCCTTTTCCACCAGCAGGTGGCGGCAGAGGGGCGCCCTCGGGCGGCACCGGGCATGAGCTCCCCTCGGCCGCCTGCAGTACCCCTTTTCCACCAGCAGGTGGCGGCAGAGGGGCGCCCTCGGGCGTCACCGGGCATGAGCTCCCCCCGGCCGCCTGCAGTACCCCTTTTCCACCAGCAGGGGGCGGCCTAACCCTAACCCTAACCTAACCCGAACCCCAACTCCAACCCCAACACTAACCCTAACGGCGTCCCCCCGTCAACCGCACCCTGCACACTTGGTTCCCCCCTCATTTTAGTTCCCCCGGTGCGCCCCGCAAAAGTGTCCCCCCAGAACCCGCACCCCGCACACTTGGTTCCCCCCTCCTTTTGGTTCCCCCTGGTGCGCCCCGCAAATTTGTCCCCCCGGAACCCGAACCCCGCACACTTGGTTCCCCCCTCATTTTGGTTCCCCCCCCCGGTGCGCCCCGCAAATGTGTCCCCCCGGAACCCGAACCCCGCACACTTGGTTCCCCCCTCACTTTGGTTCCCCCCCCCCCGGTGCACCTGGCAAGTGTGTCCCCCCGGAACCCGCACCCCGCACACTTGGTTCCTCCCTCATTTTGGTTCCCCCCCCCCTTGGGGTCCCCCCAAGCCCCATGGACCCCCCCCCCTTGGTGCCCCACCCCCCGTCCTACCCGTGCCCGCAGCAGCCGCTCGCGCTCCGCCAGCGCCTCCCGCACCCGACGCTGTATCTCGGCCAGGTGGAGGCAGGCGCTGGGGGGGGGGGAATAAATTGGGGGGGGTCTGGGGGCGCATTTAGGGGGCGGAGGGGACTGGTTCTCACCTGTAGAACTCGGCGTCGAGCCCCCCCGGGGGCAGCTGCAGGGCCAGGATGCCTGGGGGGGTGCGGGGTGGACATGTTAGCAACGGGCATGAGCTCCCCTCGGCCGCCTGCAGTACCCGTTTTCCACCAGCAGGTGGCGGCAGAGCAGCGCCCTCGGGCGTCACCGGGCATGAGCTCCCCTCGGCCGCCTGCAGTTCCCCTTTTCCACCAGCAGGTGGCGGCAGAGGGGCGCCCTCGGGCGGCACAGGGCATGAGCTCCCCTCGGCCGCCTGCAGTACCACTTTTCCACCAGCAGGTGGCGGCAGAGGGGCGCCCTCGGGCGTCACCGGGCATGAGCTCCCCTCGGCCGCCTGCAGTACCCCTTTTCCACCAGCAGGTGGCGGCAGAGGGGCGCCCTCGGACGTCACCGGGCATGAGCTCCCCTCGGCCGCCTGCAGTACCCCTTTTCCACCAGCAGGTGGCGGCAGAGGGGCGCCCTCGGGCGTCACCGGGCATGAGCTCCCCTCGGCCGCCTGCAGTACCCCTTTTCCACCAGCAGGTGGCGGCAGAGGGGCGCCCTCGGGCGTCACCGAGCATGAGCTCCCCTCGGCCGCCTGCAGTACTCGTATTCCACCAGCAGGTGGCGGCAGAGGGGCGCCTTCGGGCGTCACCGGGCATGAGCTCCCCTCGGCCGCCTGCAGTACCCCTTTTCCACCAGCAGGTGGCGGCAGAGGGGCGCCCTCGGGCGACACCGGGCATGAGCTCCCCTCGGCCGCCTGCAGTACCCCTTTTCCAACAGCAGGTGGCGGCAGAGGGGCGCCCTCGGGCAGAACCGGGCATGAGCTCCACTCGGCCGCCTGCAGTACCCGTTTTCCACCAGCAGGTGGCGGCAGAGGGGCGCCCTCGGGCGTCACCGGGCATGAGCTCCCCTCGGCCGCCTGCAGTACTCGTTTTCCACCAGCAGGTGGCGGCAGAGGGGCGCCCTCGGGCGTCACCGGGAATGAGCTCCCCTTGGCCGCCTGCAGTACCACTTTTCCACCAGCAGGTGTCGGCACAGGGGCGCCCTCGGGCGTCACCGGGCATGAGCTCCCCTCGGCCGCCTGCAGTACCCCTTTTCCACCAGCAGGTGGCGGCAGAGCAGCGCCCTCGGGCGTCACCGGGCATGAGCTCCCCTCGGCCGCCTGCAGTTCCCCTTTTCCACCAGCAGGTGGCGGCAAAGGGGCGCCCTCGGGCGGCACAGGGCATGAGCTCCCCTCGGCCGCCTACAGTACCCCTTTTCCACCAGCAGGTGGCGGCAGAGGGGCGCCCTCGGGCGTCACCGGGCATGAGCTCCCCTCGGCCGCCTGCAGTACCCCTTTTCCACCAGCAGGTGGCGGCAGAGGGGCGCCCTCGGGCGTCACCGGGCATGAGCTCCCCTCGGCCGCCTGCAGTACCCCTTTTCCACCAGCAGGTGGCGGCAGAGGGGCGCCCTCGGGCGTCACCGGGCATGAGCTCGCCTCGGCCGCCTGCAGTACCCCTTTTCCACCAGCAGGTGGCGGCAGAGGGGCGCCCTCGGGCGTCACCGGGCATGAGCTCCCCTCGGCCGCCTGCAGTACCCCTTTTCCACCAGCAGGTGGCGGCAGAGGGGCGCCCTCGGGCGGCACCGGGCATGAGCTCCCCTCGGCCGCCTGCAGTACCCCTTTTCCACCAGCAGGTGGCGGCAGAGGGGCGCCCTCGGGCGTCACCGGGCATGAGCTCCCCTCGGCCGCCTGCAGTACCCCTTTTCCACCAGCAGGTGGCGGCAGAGGGGCGCCCTCGGGCGTCACCGGGCATGAGCTCCCCTCGGCCGCCTGCAGTACCCCTTTTCCACCAGCAGGTGGCGGCAGAGGGGCGCCCTCGGGCGTCACCGGGCATGAGCTCCCCTCGGCCGCCTGCAGTACCCCTTTTCCACCAGCAGGTGGCGGCAGAGGGGCGCCCTCGGGCGGCACCGGGCATGAGCTCCCCTCGGCCGCCTGCAGTACCCCTTTTCCACCAGCAGGTGGCGGCAGAGGGGCGCCCTCGGACGTCACCGGGCATGAGCTCCCCTCGGCCGCCTGCAGTACCCCTTTTCCACCAGCAGGTGGCGGCAGAGGTGCGCCCTCGGGCGTCACCGGGCATGAGCTCCCCTCGGCCGCCTGCAGTACCCCTTTTCTACCAGCAGGTGGCGGCAGAGGGGCGCCCTCGGGCGTCACCGGGCATGAGCTCCCCCCGGCCGCCTGCAGTACCCCTTTTCCACCAGCAGGGGGCGGCAGAGGGGCGCCCTCGGGCGTCACCGGGCATGAGCTCCCCTCGGCCGCCTGCAGTACCCCTTTTCCACCAGCAGGTGGCGGCAGAGGGGCGCCCTCGGGCGGCACCGGGCATGAGCTCCCCTCGGCCGCCTGCAGTACCCCTTTTCCACCAGCAGGTGGCGGCAGAGGGGCGCCCTCGGGCGGCACCGGGCATGAGCTCCCCTCGGCCGCCTGCAGTACCCCTTTTCCACCAGCAGGTGGCGGCAGAGGGGCGCCCTCGGACGTCACCGGGCATGAGCTCCCCTCGGCCGCCTGCAGTACCCCTTTTCCACCAGCAGGTGGCGGCAGAGGGGCGCCCTCGGACGTCACCGGGCATGAGCTCCCCTCGGCCGCCTGCAGTACCCCTTTTCCACCAGCAGGTGGCGGCAGAGGGGCGCCCTCGGGCGACACCGGGCATGAGCTCCCCTCGGCCGCCTGCAGTACCCCTTTTCCAACAGCAGGTGGCGGCAGAGGGGCGCCCTCGGGCGTCACCGGGCATGAGCTCCCCTCGGCCGCCTGCAGTACCCGTTTTCCACCAGCAGGTGGCGGCAGAGGGGCGCCCTCGGGCGTCACCGGGCATGAGCTCCCCTCGGCCGCCTGCAGTACTCGTTTTCCACCAGCAGGTGGCGGCAGAGGGGCGCCCTCGGGCGTCACCGGGAATGAGCTCCCCTTGGCCGCCTGCAGTACCCCTTTTCCACCAGCAGGTGTCGGCACAGGGGCGCCCTCGGGCGTCACCGGGCATGAGCTCCCCTCGGCCGCCTGCAGTACCCCTTTTCCACCAGCAGGTGGCGGCAGAGGGGCGCCCTCGGGCGTCACCGGGCATGAGCTCCCCTCGGCCGCCTGCAGTACCCCTTTTCCACCAGCAGGTGGCGGCAGAGGGGCGCCCTCGGGCGGCACCGGGCATGAGCTCCCCTCGGCCGCCTGCAGTACCCCTTTTCCACCAGCAGGTGGCGGCAGAGGGGCGCCCTCGGGCGTCACCGGGCATGAGCTCCCCTCGGCCGCCTGCAGTACCCCTTTTCCACCAGCAGGTGGCGGCAGAGGGGCGCCCTCGGGCGTCACCGGGCATGAGCTCCCCTCGGCCGCCTGCAGTACCCCTTTTCCACCAGCAGGTGGCGGCAGAGGGGCGCCCTCGGGCGTCAACCGGGCATGAGCTCCCCTCGGCCGCCTGCAGTACCCCTTTTCCACCAGCAGGTGGCGGCAGAGGGGCGCCCTCGGGCGTCACCGGGCATGAGCTCCCCTCGGCCGCCTGCAGTACCCCTTTTCCACCAGCAGGTGGCGGCAGAGGGGCGCCTTCGGGCGTCACCGGGCATGAGCTCCCCTCGGCCGCCTGCAGTACTCGTTTTCCACCAGCAGGTGGCGGCAGAGGGGCGCCCTCGGGCGTCACCGGGCATGAGCTCCCCCCGGCCGCCTGCAGTACCCCTTTTCCACCAGCAGGGGGCGGCCTAACCCTAACCCTAACCTAACCCGAACCCCAACTCCAACCCCAACCCTAACCCTAATGGCGTCCCCCCGTCAACCGCACCCTGCACACTTGGTTCCCCCCTCATTTTAGTTCCCCCGGTGCGCCCCGCAAAAGTGTCCCCCCAGAACCCGCACCCCGCACACTTGGTTCCCCCCTCCTTTTGGTTCCCCCTGGTGCGCCCCGCAAACTTGTCCCCCCGGAACCCGAACCCCGCACACTTGGTTCCCCCCTCACTTTGGTTCCCCCCCCCGGTGCACCTGGCAAGTGTGTCCCCCCGGAACCCGCAACCCGCACACTTGGTTCCTCCCTCATTTTGGTTCCCCCCCCCCTTGGGATCCCCCCAAGCCCCATGGACCCCCCCCCCTTGGTGCCCCACCCCCCGTCCTACCCGTGCCCGCAGCAGCCGCTCGCGCTCCGCCAGCGCCTCCCGCACCCGACGCTGTATCTCGGCCAGGTGGAGGCAGGCGCTGGGGGGGGTGAATAAATTGGGGGGGGTCTGGGGGCGCATTTAGGGGGCGGAGGGGACTGGTTCTCACCTGTAGAACTCGGCGTCGAGCCCCCCCGGGGGCAGCTGCAGGGCCAGGATGCCTGGGGGGGTGCGGGGTGGACATGTTAGCAACGGGCATGAGCTCCCCTCGGCCGCCTGCAGTACCCGTTTTCCACCAGCAGGTGGCGGCAGAGCAGCGCCCTCGGGCGTCACCGGGCATGAGCTCCCCTCGGCCGCCTGCAGTTCCCCTTTTCCACCAGCAGGTGGCGGCAGAGGGGCGCCCTCGGGCGGCACAGGGCATGAGCTCCACTCGGCCGCCTACAGTACCCCTTTTCCACCAGCAGGTGGCGGCAGAGGGGCGCCCTCGGGCGTCACCGGGCATGAGCTCCCCTCGGCCGCCTGCAGTACCCCTTTTCCACCAGCAGGTGGCGGCAGAGGGGCGCCCTCGGACGTCACCGGGCATGAGCTCCCCTCGGCCGCCTGCAGTACCCCTTTTCCACCAGCAGGTGGCGGCAGAGGGGCGCCCTCGGGCGTCACCGGGCATGAGCTCCCCTCGGCCGCCTGCAGTACCCCTTTTCCACCAGCAGGTGGCGGCAGAGGGGCGCCCTCGGGCGTCACCGGGCATGAGCTCCTCTCGGCCGCCTGCAGTACCCCTTTTCCACCAGCAGGTGGCGGCAGAGGGGCGCCCTCGGGCGGCACCGGGCATGAGCTCCCCTCGGCCGCCTGCAGTACCCCTTTTCCACCAGCAGGTGGCGGCAGAGGGGCGCCCTCGGGCGTCACCGAGCATGAGCTCCCCTCGGCCGCCTGCAGTACCCCTTTTCCACCAGCAGGTGGCGGCAGAGGGGCGCCCTCGGGCATCACCGGGCATGAGCTCCCCTCGGCCGCCTGCAGTACCCCTTTTCCACCAGCAGGTGGCGGCAGAGGGGCGCCCTCGGGCGGCACCGGGCATGAGCTCCCCTCGGCCGCCTGCAGTACCCCTTTTCCACCAGCAGGTGGCGGCAGAGGGGCGCCCTCGGGCGGCACCGGGCATGAGCTCCCCTCGGCCGCCTGCAGTACCCCTTTTCCACCAGCAGGTGGCGGCAGAGGGGCGCCCTCGGGCGGCACCGGGCATGAGCTCCCCTCGGCCGCCTGCAGTACCCCTTTTCCACCAGCAGGTGGCGGCAGAGGGGCGCCCTCGGGCGTCACCGGGCATGAGCTCCCCCCGGCCGCCTGCAGTACCCCTTTTCCACCAGCAGGGGGCGGCCTAACCCTAACCCTAACCTAACCCGAACCCCAACTCCAACCCCAACACTAACCCTAACGGCGTCCCCCCGTCAACCGCACCCTGCACACTTGGTTCCCCCCTCATTTTAGTTCCCCTGGTGCGCCCCGCAAAAGTGTCCCCCCAGAACCCGCACCCCGCACACTTGGTTCCCCCCTCCTTTTGGTTCCCCCTGGTGCGCCCTGCAAATTTGTCCCCCCGGAACCCGAACCCCGCACACTTGGTTCCCCCCTCATTTTGGTTCCCCCCCCCGGTGCGCCCCGCAAATGTGTCCCCCCGGAACCCGAACCCCGCACACTTGGTTCCCCCCTCACTTTGGTTCCCCCCCCCCCGGTGCACCTGGCAAGTGTGTCCCCCCGGAACCCGCACCCCGCACACTTGGTTCCTCCCTCATTTTGGTTCCCCCCCCCCTTGGGGTCCCCCCAAGCCCCATGGACCCCCCCCCCTTGGTGCCCCACCCCCCGTCCTACCCGTGCCCGCAGCAGCCGCTCGCGCTCCGCCAGCGCCTCCCGCACCCGACGCTGTATCTCGGCCAGGTGGAGGCAGGCGCTGGGGGGGGGGAATAAATTGGGGGGGGTCTGGGGGCGCATTTAGGGGGCGGAGGGGACTGGTTCTCACCTGTAGAACTCGGCGTCGAGCCCCCCCGGGGGCAGCTGCAGGGCCAGGATGCCTGGGGGGGTGCGGGGTGGACATGTTAGCAACGGGCATGAGCTCCCCTCGGCCGCCTGCAGTACCCGTTTTCCACCAGCAGGTGGCGGCAGAGCAGCGCCCTCGGGCGTCACCGGGCATGAGCTCCCCTCGGCCGCCTGCAGTTCCCCTTTTCCACCAGCAGGTGGCGGCAGAGGGGCGCCCTCGGGCGGCACAGGGCATGAGCTCCCCTCGGCCGCCTGCAGTACCCCTTTTCCACCAGCAGGTGGCGGCAGAGGGGCGCCCTCGGGCGTCACCGGGCATGAGCTCCCCTCGGCCGCCTGCAGTACCCCTTTTCCACCAGCAGGTGGCGGCAGAGGGGCGCCCTCGGGCGTCACCGGGCATGAGCTCCCCTCGGCCGCCTGCAGTTCCCCTTTTCCACCAGCAGGTGGCGGCAGAGGGGCGCCCTCGGGCGGCACAGGGCATGAGCTCCCCTCGGCCGCCTGCAGTACCCCTTTTCCACCAGCAGGTGGCGGCAGAGGGGCGCCCTCGGGCGTCACCGAGCATGAGCTCCCCTCGGCCGCCTGCAGTACTCGTATTCCACCAGCAGGTGGCGGCAGAGGGGCGCCTTCGGGCGTCACCGGGCATGAGCTCCCCTCGGCCGCCTGCAGTACCCCTTTTCCACCAGCAGGTGGCGGCAGAGGGGCGCCCTCGGGCGACACCGGGCATGAGCTCCCCTCGGCCGCCTGCAGTACCCCTTTTCCAACAGCAGGTGGCGGCAGAGGGGCGCCCTCGGGCGTCACCGGGCATGAGCTCCCCTCGGCCGCCTGCAGTACCCCATTTCCACCAGCAGGTGGCGGCAGAGGGGCGCCCTCGGGCGTCACCGGGCATGAGCTCCCCTCGGCCGCCTGCAGTACTCGTTTTCCACCAGCAGGTGGCGGCAGAGGGGCGCCCTCGGGCGTCACCGGGAATGAGCTCCCCTTGGCCGCCTGCAGTACCCCTTTTCCACCAGCAGGTGGCGGCAGAGGGGCGCCCTCGGGCGTCACCGGGCATGAGCTCCCCTCGGCCGCCTGCAGTTCCCCTTTTCCACCAGCAGGTGGCGGCAGAGGGGCGCCCTCGGGCGGCACAGGGCATGAGCTCCCCTCGGCCGCCTGCAGTACCCCTTTTCCACCAGCAGGTGGCGGCAGAGGGGCGCCCTCGGGCGTCACCGAGCATGAGCTCCCCTCGGCCGCCTGCAGTACTCGTATTCCACCAGCAGGTGGCGGCAGAGGGGCGCCTTCGGGCGTCACCGGGCATGAGCTCCCCTCGGCCGCCTGCAGTACCCCTTTTCCACCAGCAGGTGGCGGCAGAGGGGCGCCCTCGGGCGACACCGGGCATGAGCTCCCCTCGGCCGCCTGCAGTACCCCTTTTCCAACAGCAGGTGGCGGCAGAGGGGCGCCCTCGGGCGTCACCGGGCATGAGCTCCCCTCGGCCGCCTGCAGTACCCCATTTCCACCAGCAGGTGGCGGCAGAGGGGCGCCCTCGGGCGTCACCGGGCATGAGCTCCCCTCGGCCGCCTGCAGTACTCGTTTTCCACCAGCAGGTGGCGGCAGAGGGGCGCCCTCGGGCGTCACCGGGAATGAGCTCCCCTTGGCCGCCTGCAGTACCCCTTTTCCACCAGCAGGTGGCGGCAGAGGGGCGCCCTCGGGCGTCACCGGGCATGAGCTCCCCTCGGCCGCCTGCAGTACTCGTTTTCCACCAGCAGGTGGCGGCAGAGGGGCGCCCTCGGGCGTCACCAGGAATGAGCTCCCCTTGGCCGCCTGCAGTACCCCTTTTCCACCAGCAGGTGGCGGCAGAGGGGCGCCCTCGGGCGTCACCGGGCATGAGCTCCCCTCGGCCGCCTGCAGTACTCGTTTTCCACCAGCAGGTGGCGGCAGAGGGGCGCCCTCGGGCGTCACCGGGAATGAGCTCCCCTTGGCCGCCTGCAGTACCCCTTTTCCACCAGCAGGTGTCGGCACAGGGGCGCCCTCGGGCGTCACCGGGCATGAGCTCCCCTCGGCCGCCTGCAGTACCCCTTTTCCACCAGCAGGTGGCGGCAGAGGGGCGCCCTCGGGCGTCACCGGGCATGAGCTCCCCTCGGCCGCCTGCAGTACCCCTTTTCCACCAGCAGGTGGCGGCAGAGGGGCGCCCTCGGGCGTCACCGGGCATGAGCTCCCCTCGGCCGCCTGCAGTACCCCTTTTCCACCAGCAGGTGGCGGCAGAGGGGCGCCCTCGGGCGTCAACCGGGCATGAGCTCCCCTCGGCCGCCTGCAGTACCCCTTTTCCACCAGCAGGTGGCGGCAGAGGGGCGCCCTCGGGCGTCACCGGGCATGAGCTCCCCTCGGCCGCCTGCAGTACCCCTTTTCCACCAGCAGGTGGCGGCAGAGGGGCGCCTTCGGGCGTCACCGGGCATGAGCTCCCCTCGGCCGCCTGCAGTACTCGTTTTCCACCAGCAGGTGGCGGCAGAGGGGCGCCCTCGGGCGTCACCGGGCATGAGCTCCCCCCGGCCGCCTGCAGTACCCCTTTTCCACCAGCAGGGGGCGGCCTAACCCTAACCCTAACCTAACCCGAACCCCAACTCCAACCCCAACCCTAACCCTAATGGCGTCCCCCCGTCAACCGCACCCTGCACACTTGGTTCCCCCCTCATTTTAGTTCCCCCGGTGCGCCCCGCAAAAGTGTCCCCCCAGAACCCGCACCCCGCACACTTGGTTCCCCCCTCCTTTTGGTTCCCCCTGGTGCGCCCCGCAAACTTGTCCCCCCGGAACCCGAACCCCGCACACTTGGTTCCCCCCTCACTTTGGTTCCCCCCCCCGGTGCACCTGGCAAGTGTGTCCCCCCGGAACCCGCAACCCGCACACTTGGTTCCTCCCTCATTTTGGTTCCCCCCCCCCTTGGGATCCCCCCAAGCCCCATGGACCCCCCCCCCTTGGTGCCCCACCCCCCGTCCTACCCGTGCCCGCAGCAGCCGCTCGCGCTCCGCCAGCGCCTCCCGCACCCGACGCTGTATCTCGGCCAGGTGGAGGCAGGCGCTGGGGGGGGTGAATAAATTGGGGGGGGTCTGGGGGCGCATTTAGGGGGCGGAGGGGACTGGTTCTCACCTGTAGAACTCGGCGTCGAGCCCCCCCGGGGGCAGCTGCAGGGCCAGGATGCCTGGGGGGGTGCGGGGTGGACATGTTAGCAACGGGCATGAGCTCCCCTCGGCCGCCTGCAGTACCCGTTTTCCACCAGCAGGTGGCGGCAGAGCAGCGCCCTCGGGCGTCACCGGGCATGAGCTCCCCTCGGCCGCCTGCAGTTCCCCTTTTCCACCAGCAGGTGGCGGCAGAGGGGCGCCCTCGGGCGTCAACCGGGCATGAGCTCCCCTCGGCCGCCTACAGTACCCCTTTTCCACCAGCAGGTGGCGGCAGAGGGGCGCCCTCGGGCGTCACCGGGCATGAGCTCCCCTCGGCCGCCTGCAGTACCCCTTTTCCACCAGCAGGTGGCGGCAGAGGGGCGCCCTCGGACGTCACCGGGCATGAGCTCCCCTCGGCCGCCTGCAGTACCCCTTTTCCACCAGCAGGTGGCGGCAGAGGGGCGCCCTCGGGCGGCACAGGGCATGAGCTCCCCTCGGCCGCCTGCAGTACCCCTTTTCCACCAGCAGGTGGCGGCAGAGGGGCGCCCTCGGGCGTCACCGGGCATGAGCTCCTCTCGGCCGCCTGCAGTACCCCTTTTCCACCAGCAGGTGGCGGCAGAGGGGCGCCCTCGGGCGGCACCGGGCATGAGCTCCCCTCGGCCGCCTGCAGTACCCCTTTTCCACCAGCAGGTGGCGGCAGAGGGGCGCCCTCGGGCGTCACCGAGCATGAGCTCCCCTCGGCCGCCTGCAGTACCCCTTTTCCACCAGCAGGTGGCGGCAGAGGGGCGCCCTCGGGCATCACCGGGCATGAGCTCCCCTCGGCCGCCTGCAGTACCCCTTTTCCACCAGCAGGTGGCGGCAGAGGGGCGCCCTCGGGCGGCACCGGGCATGAGCTCCCCTCGGCCGCCTGCAGTACCCCTTTTCCACCAGCAGGTGGCGGCAGAGGGGCGCCCTCGGGCGGCACCGGGCATGAGCTCCCCTCGGCCGCCTGCAGTACCCCTTTTCCACCAGCAGGTGGCGGCAGAGGGGCGCCCTCGGGCGGCACCGGGCATGAGCTCCCCTCGGCCGCCTGCAGTACCCCTTTTCCACCAGCAGGTGGCGGCAGAGGGGCGCCCTCGGGCGTCACCGGGCATGAGCTCCCCCCGGCCGCCTGCAGTACCCCTTTTCCACCAGCAGGGGGCGGCCTAACCCTAACCCTAACCTAACCCGAACCCCAACTCCAACCCCAACACTAACCCTAACGGCGTCCCCCCGTCAACCGCACCCTGCACACTTGGTTCCCCCCTCATTTTAGTTCCCCTGGTGCGCCCCGCAAAAGTGTCCCCCCAGAACCCGCACCCCGCACACTTGGTTCCCCCCTCCTTTTGGTTCCCCCTGGTGCGCCCTGCAAATCTGTCCCCCCGGAACCCGAACCCCGCACACTTGGTTCCCCCCTCATTTTGGTTCCCCCCCCCGGTGCGCCCCGCAAATGTGTCCCCCCGGAACCCGAACCCCGCACACTTGGTTCCCCCCTCACTTTGGTTCCCCCCCCCCCGGTGCACCTGGCAAGTGTGTCCCCCCGGAACCCGCACCCCGCACACTTGGTTCCTCCCTCATTTTGGTTCCCCCCCCCCTTGGGGTCCCCCCAAGCCCCATGGACCCCCCCCCCTTGGTGCCCCACCCCCCGTCCTACCCGTGCCCGCAGCAGCCGCTCGCGCTCCGCCAGCGCCTCCCGCACCCGACGCTGCATCTCGGCCAGGTGGAGGCAGGCGCTGGGGGGGGGGAATAAATTGGGGGGGGTCTGGGGGCGCATTTAGGGGGCGGAGGGGACTGGTTCTCACCTGTAGAACTCGGCGTCGAGCCCCCCCGGGGGCAGCTGCAGGGCCAGGATGCCTGGGGGGGTGCGGGGTGGACATGTTAGCAACGGGCATGAGCTCCCCTCGGCCGCCTGCAGTACCCGTTTTCCACCAGCAGGTGGCGGCAGAGCAGCGCCCTCGGGCGTCACCGGGCATGAGCTCCCCTCGGCCGCCTGCAGTTCCCCTTTTCCACCAGCAGGTGGCGGCAGAGGGGCGCCCTCGGGCGGCACAGGGCATGAGCTCCCCTCGGCCGCCTGCAGTACCCCTTTTCCACCAGCAGGTGGCGGCAGAGGGGCGCCCTCGGGCGTCACCGGGCATGAGCTCCCCTCGGCCGCCTGCAGTACCCCTTTTCCACCAGCAGGTGGCGGCAGAGGGGCGCCCTCGGGCGTCACCGGGCATGAGCTCCCCTCGGCCGCCTGCAGTTCCCCTTTTCCACCAGCAGGTGGCGGCAGAGGGGCGCCCTCGGGCGGCACAGGGCATGAGCTCCCCTCGGCCGCCTGCAGTACCCCTTTTCCACCAGCAGGTGGCGGCAGAGGGGCGCCCTCGGGCGTCACCGAGCATGAGCTCCCCTCGGCCGCCTGCAGTACTCGTATTCCACCAGCAGGTGGCGGCAGAGGGGCGCCTTCGGGCGCCACCGGGCATGAGCTCCCCTCGGCCGCCTGCAGTACCCCTTTTCCACCAGCAGGTGGCGGCAGAGGGGCGCCCTCGGGCGACACCGGGCATGAGCTCCCCTCGGCCGCCTGCAGTACCCCTTTTCCAACAGCAGGTGGCGGCAGAGGGGCGCCCTCGGGCGGCACCGGGCATGAGCTCCCCTCGGCCGCCTGCAGTACCCCATTTCCACCAGCAGGTGGCGGCAGAGGGGCGCCCTCGGGCGTCACCGGGCATGAGCTCCCCTCGGCCGCCTGCAGTACTCGTTTTCCACCAGCAGGTGGCGGCAGAGGGGCGCCCTCGGGCGTCACCGGGAATGAGCTCCCCTTGGCCGCCTGCAGTACCCCTTTTCCACCAGCAGGTGGCGGCAGAGGGGCGCCCTCGGGCGTCACCGGGCATGAGCTCCCCTCGGCCGCCTGCAGTTCCCCTTTTCCACCAGCAGGTGGCGGCAGAGGGGCGCCCTCGGGCGGCACAGGGCATGAGCTCCCCTCGGCCGCCTGCAGTACCCCTTTTCCACCAGCAGGTGGCGGCAGAGGGGCGCCCTCGGGCGTCACCGAGCATGAGCTCCCCTCGGCCGCCTGCAGTACTCGTATTCCACCAGCAGGTGGCGGCAGAGGGGCGCCTTCGGGCGTCACCGGGCATGAGCTCCCCTCGGCCGCCTGCAGTACCCCTTTTCCACCAGCAGGTGGCGGCAGAGGGGCGCCCTCGGGCGACACCGGGCATGAGCTCCCCTCGGCCGCCTGCAGTACCCCTTTTCCAACAGCAGGTGGCGGCAGAGGGGCGCCCTCGGGCGTCACCGGGCATGAGCTCCCCTCGGCCGCCTGCAGTACCCCATTTCCACCAGCAGGTGGCGGCAGAGGGGCGCCCTCGGGCGTCACCGGGCATGAGCTCCCCTCGGCCGCCTGCAGTACTCGTTTTCCACCAGCAGGTGGCGGCAGAGGGGCGCCCTCGGGCGTCACCGGGAATGAGCTCCCCTTGGCCGCCTGCAGTACCCCTTTTCCACCAGCAGGTGGCGGCAGAGGGGCGCCCTCGGGCGTCACCGGGCATGAGCTCCCCTCGGCCGCCTGCAGTACTCGTTTTCCACCAGCAGGTGGCGGCAGAGGGGCGCCCTCGGGCGTCACCGGGAATGAGCTCCCCTTGGCCGCCTGCAGTACCCCTTTTCCACCAGCAGGTGGCGGCAGAGGGGCGCCCTCGGGCGTCACCGGGCATGAGCTCCCCTCGGCCGCCTGCAGTACCCCTTTTCCACCAGCAGGTGGCGGCAGAGGGGCGCCCTCGGGCGTCACCGGGCATGAGCTCCCCTCGGCCGCCTGCAGTACCCCTTTTCCACCAGCAGGTGGCGGCAGAGGGGCGCCCTCGGGCGGCACCGGGCATGAGCTCCCCTCGGCCGCCTGCAGTACCCCTTTTCCACCAGCAGGTGGCGGCAGAGGGGCGCCCTCGGGCGGCACCGGGCATGAGCTCCCCTCGGCCGCCTGCAGTACCCCTTTTCCACCAGCAGGTGGCGGCAGAGGGGCGCCCTCGGACGTCACCGGGCATGAGCTCCCCTCGGCCGCCTGCAGTACCCCTTTTCCACCAGCAGGTGGCGGCAGAGGTGCGCCCTCGGGCGTCACCGGGCATGAGCTCCCCTCGGCCGCCTGCAGTACCCCTTTTCCACCAGCAGGTGGCGGCAGAGGGGCGCCCTCGGGCGTCACCGGGCATGAGCTCCCCCCGGCCGCCTGCAGTACCCCTTTTCCACCAGCAGGGGGCGGCAGAGGGGCGCCCTCGGGCGTCACCGGGCATGAGCTCCCCTCGGCCGCCTGCAGTACCCCTTTTCCACCAGCAGGTGGCGGCAGAGGGGCGCCCTCGGGCGGCACCGGGCATGAGCTCCCCTCGGCCGCCTGCAGTACCCCTTTTCCACCAGCAGGTGGCGGCAGAGGGGCGCCCTCGGGCGGCACCGGGCATGAGCTCCCCTCGGCCGCCTGCAGTACCCCTTTTCCACCAGCAGGTGGCGGCAGAGGGGCGCCCTCGGACGTCACCGGGCATGAGCTCCCCTCGGCCGCCTGCAGTACCCCTTTTCCACCAGCAGGTGGCGGCAGAGGGGCGCCCTCGGACGTCACCGGGCATGAGCTCCCCTCGGCCGCCTGCAGTACCCCTTTTCCACCAGCAGGTGGCGGCAGAGGGGCGCCCTCGGGCGACACCGGGCATGAGCTCCCCTCGGCCGCCTGCAGTACCCCTTTTCCAACAGCAGGTGGCGGCAGAGGGGCGCCCTCGGGCAGAACCGGGCATGAGCTCCCCTCGGCCGCCTGCAGTACCCGTTTTCCACCAGCAGGTGGCGGCAGAGGGGCGCCCTCGGGCGTCACCGGGCATGAGCTCCCCTCGGCCGCCTGCAGTACTCGTTTTCCACCAGCAGGTGGCGGCAGAGGGGCGCCCTCGGGCGTCACCGGGAATGAGCTCCCCTTGGCCGCCTGCAGTACCCCTTTTCCACCAGCAGGTGTCGGCACAGGGGCGCCCTCGGGCGTCACCGGGCATGAGCTCCCCTCGGCCGCCTGCAGTACCCCTTTTCCACCAGCAGGTGGCGGCAGAGGGGCGCCCTCGGGCGTCACCGGGCATGAGCTCCCCTCGGCCGCCTGCAGTACCCCTTTTCCACCAGCAGGTGGCGGCAGAGGGGCGCCCTCGGGCGTCACCGGGCATGAGCTCCCCTCGGCCGCCTGCAGTACCCCTTTTCCACCAGCAGGTGGCGGCAGAGGGGCGCCCTCGGGCGTCACCGGGCATGAGCTCGCCTCGGCCGCCTGCAGTACCCCTTTTCCACCAGCAGGTGGCGGCAGAGGGGCGCCCTCGGGCGTCACCGGGCATGAGCTCCCCTCGGCCGCCTGCAGTACCCCTTTTCCACCAGCAGGTGGCGGCAGAGGGGCGCCCTCGGGCGTCACCGGGCATGAGCTCCCCTCGGCCGCCTGCAGTACCCCTTTTCCACCAGCAGGTGGCGGCAGAGGGGCGCCCTCGGGCGTCAACCGGGCATGAGCTCCCCTCGGCCGCCTGCAGTACCCCTTTTCCACCAGCAGGTGGCGGCAGAGGGGCGCCCTCGGGCGTCACCGGGCATGAGCTCCCCTCGGCCGCCTGCAGTACCCCTTTTCCACCAGCAGGTGGCGGCAGAGGGGCGCCTTCGGGCGTCACCGGGCATGAGCTCCCCTCGGCCGCCTGCAGTACTCGTTTTCCACCAGCAGGTGGCGGCAGAGGGGCGCCCTCGGGCGTCACCGGGCATGAGCTCCCCCCGGCCGCCTGCAGTACCCCTTTTCCACCAGCAGGGGGCGGCCTAACCCTAACCCTAACCTAACCCGAACCCCAACTCCAACCCCAACCCTAACCCTAATGGCGTCCCCCCGTCAACCGCACCCTGCACACTTGGTTCCCCCCTCATTTTAGTTCCCCCGGTGCGCCCCGCAAAAGTGTCCCCCCAGAACCCGCACCCCGCACACTTGGTTCCCCCCTCCTTTTGGTTCCCCCTGGTGCGCCCCGCAAATTTGTCCCCCCGGAACCCGAACCCCGCACACTTGGTTCCCCCCTCACTTTGGTTCCCCCCCCCGGTGCACCTGGCAAGTGTGTCCCCCCGGAACCCGCAACCCGCACACTTGGTTCCTCCCTCATTTTGGTTCCCCCCCCCCTTGGGGTCCCCCCAAGCCCCATGGACCCCCCCCCCTTGGTGCCCCACCCCCCGTCCTACCCGTGCCCGCAGCAGCCGCTCGCGCTCCGCCAGCGCCTCCCGCACCCGACGCTGTATCTCGGCCAGGTGGAGGCAGGCGCTGGGGGGGGGGAATAAATTGGGGGGGGTCTGGGGGCGCATTTAGGGGGCGGAGGGGACTGGTTCTCACCTGTAGAACTCGGCGTCGAGCCCCCCCGGGGGCAGCTGCAGGGCCAGGATGCCTGGGGGGGTGCGGGGTGGACATGTTAGCAACGGGCATGAGCTCCCCTCGGCCGCCTGCAGTACCCGTTTTCCACCAGCAGGTGGCGGCAGAGCAGCGCCCTCGGGCGTCACCGGGCATGAGCTCCCCTCGGCCGCCTGCAGTACCCCTTTTCCACCAGCAGGTGGCGGCAGAGGGGCGCCCTCGGGCGGCACAGGGCATGAGCTCCACTCGGCCGCCTACAGTACCCCTTTTCCACCAGCAGGTGGCGGCAGAGGGGCGCCCTCGGGCGTCACCGGGCATGAGCTCCCCTCGGCCGCCTGCAGTACCCCTTTTCCACCAGCAGGTGGCGGCAGAGGGGCGCCCTCGGACGTCACCGGGCATGAGCTCCCCTCGGCCGCCTGCAGTACCCCTTTTCCACCAGCAGGTGGCGGCAGAGGGGCGCCCTCGGGCGGCACAGGGCATGAGCTCCCCTCGGCCGCCTGCAGTACCCCTTTTCCACCAGCAGGTGGCGGCAGAGGGGCGCCCTCGGGCGTCACCGGGCATGAGCTCCTCTCGGCCGCCTGCAGTACCCCTTTTCCACCAGCAGGTGGCGGCAGAGGGGCGCCCTCGGGCGGCACCGGGCATGAGCTCCCCTCGGCCGCCTGCAGTACCCCTTTTCCACCAGCAGGTGGCGGCAGAGGGGCGCCCTCGGGCGTCACCGAGCATGAGCTCCCCTCGGCCGCCTGCAGTACCCCTTTTCCACCAGCAGGTGGCGGCAGAGGGGCGCCCTCGGGCATCACCGGGCATGAGCTCCCCTCGGCCGCCTGCAGTACCCCTTTTCCACCAGCAGGTGGCGGCAGAGGGGCGCCCTCGGGCGGCACCGGGCATGAGCTCCCCTCGGCCGCCTGCAGTACCCCTTTTCCACCAGCAGGTGGCGGCAGAGGGGCGCCCTCGGGCGGCACCGGGCATGAGCTCCCCTCGGCCGCCTGCAGTACCCCTTTTCCACCAGCAGGTGGCGGCAGAGGGGCGCCCTCGGGCGGCACCGGGCATGAGCTCCCCTCGGCCGCCTGCAGTACCCCTTTTCCACCAGCAGGTGGCGGCAGAGGGGCGCCCTCGGGCGTCACCGGGCATGAGCTCCCCCCGGCCGCCTGCAGTACCCCTTTTCCACCAGCAGGGGGCGGCCTAACCCTAACCCTAACCTAACCCGAACCCCAACTCCAACCCCAACACTAACCCTAACGGCGTCCCCCCGTCAACCGCACCCTGCACACTTGGTTCCCCCCTCATTTTAGTTCCCCTGGTGCGCCCCGCAAAAGTGTCCCCCCAGAACCCGCACCCCGCACACTTGGTTCCCCCCTCCTTTTGGTTCCCCCTGGTGCGCCCTGCAAATTTGTCCCCCCTGAACCCGAACCCCGCACACTTGGTTCCCCCCTCATTTTGGTTCCCCCCCCCGGTGCGCCCCGCAAATGTGTCCCCCCGGAACCCGAACCCCGCACACTTGGTTCCCCCCTCACTTTGGTTCCCCCCCCCCCGGTGCACCTGGCAAGTGTGTCCCCCCGGAACCCGCACCCCGCACACTTGGTTCCTCCCTCATTTTGGTTCCCCCCCCCCTTGGGGTCCCCCCAAGCCCCATGGACCCCCCCCCCTTGGTGCCCCACCCCCCGTCCTACCCGTGCCCGCAGCAGCCGCTCGCGCTCCGCCAGCGCCTCCCGCACCCGACGCTGCATCTCGGCCAGGTGGAGGCAGGCGCTGGGGGGGGGGAATAAATTGGGGGGGGTCTGGGGGCGCATTTAGGGGGCGGAGGGGACTGGTTCTCACCTGTAGAACTCGGCGTCGAGCCCCCCCGGGGGCAGCTGCAGGGCCAGGATGCCTGGGGGGGTGCGGGGTGGACATGTTAGCAACGGGCATGAGCTCCCCTCGGCCGCCTGCAGTACCCGTTTTCCACCAGCAGGTGGCGGCAGAGGGGCGCCCTCGGGCGTCACCGGGCATGAGCTCCCCTCGGCCGCCTGCAGTTCCCCTTTTCCACCAGCAGGTGGCGGCAGAGGGGCGCCCTCGGGCGGCACAGGGCATGAGCTCCCCTCGGCCGCCTGCAGTACCCCTTTTCCACCAGCAGGTGGCGGCAGAGGGGCGCCCTCGGGCGGCACCGGGCATGAGCTCCCCTCGGCCGCCTGCAGTACCCCTTTTCCACCAGCAGGTGGCGGCAGAGGGGCGCCCTCGGGCGGCACCGGGCATGAGCTCCCCTCGGCCGCCTGCAGTTCCCCTTTTCCACCAGCAGGTGGCGGCAGAGGGGCGCCCTCGGGCGGCACAGGGCATGAGCTCCCCTCGGCCGCCTGCAGTACCCCTTTTCCACCAGCAGGTGGCGGCAGAGGGGCGCCCTCGGGCGTCACCGAGCATGAGCTCCCCTCGGCCGCCTGCAGTACTCGTATTCCACCAGCAGGTGGCGGCAGAGGGGCGCCTTCGGGCGTCACCGGGCATGAGCTCCCCTCGGCCGCCTGCAGTACCCCTTTTCCACCAGCAGGTGGCGGCAGAGGGGCGCCCTCGGGCGACACCGGGCATGAGCTCCCCTCGGCCGCCTGCAGTACCCCTTTTCCAACAGCAGGTGGCGGCAGAGGGGCGCCCTCGGGCGTCACCGGGCATGAGCTCCCCTCGGCCGCCTGCAGTACCCCATTTCCACCAGCAGGTGGCGGCAGAGGGGCGCCCTCGGGCGTCACCGGGCATGAGCTCCCCTCGGCCGCCTGCAGTACTCGTTTTCCACCAGCAGGTGGCGGCAGAGGGGCGCCCTCGGGCGTCACCGGGAATGAGCTCCCCTTGGCCGCCTGCAGTACCCCTTTTCCACCAGCAGGTGGCGGCAGAGGGGCGCCCTCGGGCGTCACCGGGCATGAGCTCCCCTCGGCCGCCTGCAGTTCCCCTTTTCCACCAGCAGGTGGCGGCAGAGGGGCGCCCTCGGGCGGCACAGGGCATGAGCTCCCCTCGGCCGCCTGCAGTACCCCTTTTCCACCAGCAGGTGGCGGCAGAGGGGCGCCCTCGGGCGTCACCGAGCATGAGCTCCCCTCGGCCGCCTGCAGTACTCGTATTCCACCAGCAGGTGGCGGCAGAGGGGCGCCTTCGGGCGTCACCGGGCATGAGCTCCCCTCGGCCGCCTGCAGTACCCCTTTTCCACCAGCAGGTGGCGGCAGAGGGGCGCCCTCGGGCGACACCGGGCATGAGCTCCCCTCGGCCGCCTGCAGTACCCCTTTTCCAACAGCAGGTGGCGGCAGAGGGGCGCCCTCGGGCGTCACCGGGCATGAGCTCCCCTCGGCCGCCTGCAGTACCCCATTTCCACCAGCAGGTGGCGGCAGAGGGGCGCCCTCGGGCGTCACCGGGCATGAGCTCCCCTCGGCCGCCTGCAGTACTCGTTTTCCACCAGCAGGTGGCGGCAGAGGGGCGCCCTCGGGCGTCACCGGGAATGAGCTCCCCTTGGCCGCCTGCAGTACCCCTTTTCCACCAGCAGGTGGCGGCAGAGGGGCGCCCTCGGGCGTCACCGGGCATGAGCTCCCCTCGGCCGCCTGCAGTACTCGTTTTCCACCAGCAGGTGGCGGCAGAGGGGCGCCCTCGGGCGTCACCGGGAATGAGCTCCCCTTGGCCGCCTGCAGTACCCCTTTTCCACCAGCAGGTGGCGGCAGAGGGGCGCCCTCGGGCGTCACCGGGCATGAGCTCCCCTCGGCCGCCTGCAGTACTCGTTTTCCACCAGCAGGTGGCGGCAGAGGGGCGCCCTCGGGCGTCACCGGGAATGAGCTCCCCTTGGCCGCCTGCAGTACCCCTTTTCCACCAGCAGGTGTCGGCACAGGGGCGCCCTCGGGCGTCACCGGGCATGAGCTCCCCTCGGCCGCCTGCAGTACCCCTTTTCCACCAGCAGGTGGCGGCAGAGGGGCGCCCTCGGGCGTCACCGGGCATGAGCTCCCCTCGGCCGCCTGCAGTACCCCTTTTCCAACAGCAGGTGGCGGCAGAGGGGCGCCCTCGGGCGTCACCGGGCATGAGCTCCCCTCGGCCGCCTGCAGTACCCCTTTTCCACCAGCAGGTGGCGGCAGAGGGGCGCCCTCGGGCGGCACAGGGCATGAGCTCCCCTCGGCCGCCTGCAGTACCCCTTTTCCACCAGCAGGTGGCGGCAGAGGGGCGCCCTCGGGCGTCACCGGGCATGAGCTCCCCTCGGCCGCCTGCAGTACCCCTTTTCCACCAGCAGGTGGCGGCAGAGGGGCGCCCTCGGACGTCACCGGGCATGAGCTCCCCTCGGCCGCCTGCAGTACCCCTTTTCCACCAGCAGGTGGCGGCAGAGGGGCGCCCTCGGGCGTCACCGGGCATGAGCTCTCCTCGGCCGCCTGCAGTTCCCCTTTTCCACCAGCAGGTGGCGGCAGAGGGGCGCCCTCGGGCGGCACAGGGCATGAGCTCCCCTCGGCCGCCTGCAGTACCCCTTTTCCACCAGCAGGTGGCGGCAGAGGGGCGCCCTCGGGCGGCACAGGGCATGAGCTCCCCTCGGCCGCCTGCAGTACCCCTTTTCCACCAGCAGGTGGCGGCAGAGGGGCGCCCTCGGGCGTCACCGGGCATGAGCTCCTCTCGGCCGCCTGCAGTACCCCTTTTCCACCAGCAGGTGGCGGCAGAGGGGCGCCCTCGGGCGTCACCGGGCATGAGCTCCCCTCGGCCGCCTGCAGTACCCCTTTTCCACCAGCAGGTGGCGGCAGAGGGGCGCCCTCGGGCGTCACCGAGCATGAGCTCCCCTCGGCCGCCTGCAGTACCCCTTTTCCACCAGCAGGTGGCGGCAGAGGGGCGCCCTCGGGCATCACCGGGCATGAGCTCCCCTCGGCCGCCTGCAGTACCCCTTTTCCACCAGCAGGTGGCGGCAGAGGGGCGCCCTCGGGCGGCACCGGGCATGAGCTCCCCTCGGCCGCCTGCAGTACCCCTTTTCCACCAGCAGGTGGCGGCAGAGGGGCGCCCTCGGGCGGCACCGGGCATGAGCTCCCCTCGGCCGCCTGCAGTACCCCTTTTCCACCAGCAGGTGGCGGCAGAGGGGCGCCCCTCGGGCGGCACCGGGCATGAGCTCCCCTCGGCCGCCTGCAGTACCCCTTTTCCACCAGCATGTGGCGGCAGGGGGGCGCCCTCGGGCGTCACTGGGCATGAGCTCCCCCCGGCCGCCTGCAGTACCCCTTTTCCACCAGCAGGGGGCGGCCTAACCCTAACCCTAACCTAACCCGAACCCCAACTCCAACCCCAACACTAACCCTAACGGCGTCCCCCCGTCAACCGCACCCTGCACACTTGGTTCCCCCCTCATTTTAGTTCCCCCGGTGCGCCCCGCAAAAGTGTCCCCCCAGAACCCGCACCCCGCACACTTGGTTCCCCCCTCCTTTTGGTTCCCCCTGGTGCGCCCCGCAAATTTGTCCCCCCGGAACCCGAACCCCGCACACTTGGTTCCCCCCTCATTTTGGTTCCCCCCCCCGGTGCGCCCCGCAAATGTGTCCCCCCGGAACCCGAACCCCGCACACTTGGTTCCCCCCTCACTTTGGTTCCCCCCCCCCGGTGCACCTGGCAAGTGTGTCCCCCCGGAACCCGCACCCCGCACACTTGGTTCCTCCCTCATTTTGGTTCCCCCCCCCCTTGGGGTCCCCCCAAGCCCCATGGACCCCCCCACCTTGGTGCCCCACCCCCCGTCCTACCCGTGCCCGCAGCAGCCGCTCGCGCTCCGCCAGCGCCTCCCGCACCCGACGCTGTATCTCGGCCAGGTGGAGGCAGGCGCTGGGGGGGGGGAATAAATTGGGGGGGGTCTGGGGGCGCATTTAGGGGGCGGAGGGGACTGGTTCTCACCTGTAGAACTCGGCGTCGAGCCCCCCCGGGGGCAGCTGCAGGGCCAGGATGCCTGGGGGGGTGCGGGGTGGACATGTTAGCAACGGGCATGAGCTCCCCTCGGCCGCCTGCAGTACCCGTTTTCCACCAGCAGGTGGCGGCAGAGCAGCGCCCTCGGGCGTCACCGGGCATGAGCTCCCCTCGGCCGCCTGCAGTACTCGTTTTCCACCAGCAGGTGGCGGCAGAGGGGCGCCCTCGGGCGGCACAGGGCATGAGCTCCCCTCGGCCGCCTGCAGTACCCCTTTTCCACCAGCAGGTGGCGGCAGAGGGGCGCCCTCGGGCGTCACCGGGCATGAGCTCCCCTCGGCCGCCTGCAGTACCCCTTTTCCACCAGCAGGTGGCGGCAGAGGGGCGCCCTCGGGCGTCACCGGGCATGAGCTCCCCTCGGCCGCCTGCAGTTCCCCTTTTCCACCAGCAGGTGGCGGCAGAGGGGCGCCCTCGGGCGGCACAGGGCATGAGCTCCCCTCGGCCGCCTGCAGTACCCCTTTTCCACCAGCAGGTGGCGGCAGAGGGGCGCCCTCGGGCGTCACCGAGCATGAGCTCCCCTCGGCCGCCTGCAGTACTCGTATTCCACCAGCAGGTGGCGGCAGAGGGGCGCCTTCGGGCGTCACCGGGCATGAGCTCCCCTCGGCCGCCTGCAGTACCCCTTTTCCACCAGCAGGTGGCGGCAGAGGGGCGCCCTCGGGCGACACCGGGCATGAGCTCCCCTCGGCCGCCTGCAGTACCCCTTTTCCAACAGCAGGTGGCGGCAGAGGGGGCGCCCTCGGGCGTCACCGGGCATGAGCTCCCCTCGGCCGCCTGCAGTACCCCATTTCCACCAGCAGGTGGCGGCAGAGGGGCGCCCTCGGGCGTCACCGGGCATGAGCTCCCCTCGGCCGCCTGCAGTACTCGTTTTTCCACCAGCAGGTGGCGGCAGAGGGGCGCCCTCGGGCGTCACCGGGAATGAGCTCCCCTTGGCCGCCTAGTACCCCCTTTTCCACCAGCAGGTGGCGGCAGAGGGGCGCCCTCGGGCGTCACCGGGCATGAGCTCCCCTCGGCCGCCTGCAGTTCCCCTTTTCCACCAGCAGGTGGCGGCAGAGGGGCGCCCTCGGGCGGCACAGGGCATGAGCTCCCCTCGGCCGCCTGCAGTACCCCTTTTCCACCAGCAGGTGGCGGCAGAGGGGCGCCCTCGGGCGTCACCGAGCATGAGCTCCCCTCGGCCGCCTGCAGTACTCGTATTCCACCAGCAGGTGGCGGCAGAGGGCGCCTTCGGGCGTCACCGGGCATGAGCTCCCCTCGGCCGCCTGCAGTAACCCCTTTTCCACCAGCAGGTGGCGGCAGAGGGGCGCCCTCGGGCGACACCCGGGCATGAGCTCCCCTCGGCCGCCTGCAGTACCCCTTTTCCAACAGCAGGTGGCGGCAGAGGGGGCGCCTCGGGCGTCACCGGGCATGAGCTCCCCTCTGCCGCCTGCAGTACCCCATTCTCACCAGCAGGTGGCGGCAGAGGGGCGCCCTCGGCGTCACCGGGCATGAGCTCCCCTCGGCCGCCTGCAGTACTCGTTTTTCCACCAGCAGGTGGCGGCAGAGGGGCGCCCTCGGGCGTCACCGGGAATGAGCTCCCCTTGGCCGCCTGCAGTACCCCTTTTCCACCAGCAGGTGGCGGCAGAGGGGCGCCCTCGGGCGTCACCGGGCATGAGCTCCCCTCGGCCGCCTGCAGTACTCGTTTTCCACCAGCAGGTGGCGGCAGAGGGGCGCCCTCGGGCGTCACCGGGAATGAGCTCCCCTTGGCCGCCTGCAGTACCCCTTTTCCACCAGCAGGTGGCGGCAGAGGGGCGCCCTCGGGCGTCACCGGGCATGAGCTCCCCTCGGCCGCCTGCAGTACTCGTTTTCCACCAGCAGGTGGCGGCAGAGGGGCGCCCTCGGGCGTCACCGGGAATGAGCTCCCCTTGGCCGCCTGCAGTACCCCTTTTCCACCAGCAGGTGTCGGCACAGGGGCGCCCTCGGGCGTCACCGGGCATGAGCTCCCCTCGGCCGCCTGCAGTACCCCTTTTCCACCAGCAGGTGGCGGCAGAGGGGCGCCCTCGGGCGTCACCGGGCATGAGCTCCCCTCGGCCGCCTGCAGTACCCCTTTTCCACCAGCAGGTGGCGGCAGAGGGGCGCCCTCGGGCGTCACCGGGCATGAGCTCCCCTCGGCCGCCTGCAGTACCCCTTTTCCACCAGCAGGTGGCGGCAGAGGGGCGCCCTCGGGCGGCACAGGGCATGAGCTCCCCTCGGCCGCCTGCAGTACCCCTTTTCCAACAGCAGGTGGCGGCAGAGGGGCGCCCTCGGGCGTCACCGGGCATGAGCTCCCCTCGGCCGCCTGCAGTACCCCCTTTTCCACCAGCAGGTGGCGGCAGAGGGGCGCCCTCGGACCTCACCGGGCATGAGCTCCCCTCGGCCGCCTGCAGTACCCCTTTTCCACCAGCAGGTGGCGGCAGAGGGGCGCCCTCGGGCGTCACCGGGCATGAGCTCTCCTCGGCCGCCTGCAGTTCCCCTTTTCCACCAGCAGGTGGCGGCAGAGGGGCGCCCTCGGGCGGCACAGGGCATGAGCTCCCCTCGGCCGCCTGCAGTACCCCTTTTCCACCAGCAGGTGGCGGCAGAGGGGCGCCCTCGGGCGGCACCGGGCATGAGCTCCCCTCGGCCGCCTGCAGTACCCCTTTTCCACCAGCAGGTGGCGGCAGAGGGGCGCCCTCGGGCGTCACCGGGCATGAGCTCCTCTCGGCCGCCTGCAGTACCCCTTTTCCACCAGCAGGTGGCGGCAGAGGGGCGCCCTCGGGCGGCACCGGGCATGAGCTCCCCTCGGCCGCCTGCAGTACCCCTTTTCCACCAGCAGGTGGCGGCAGAGGGGCGCCCTCGGGCGTCACCGAACATGAGCTCCCCTCGGCCGCCTGCAGTACCCCTTTTCCACCAGCAGGTGGCGGCAGAGGGGCGCCCTCGGGCATCACCGGGCATGAGCTCCCCTCGGCCGCCTGCAGTACCCCTTTTCCACCAGCAGGTGGCGGCAGAGGGGCGCCCTCGGGCGGCACCGGGCATGAGCTCCCCTCGGCCGCCTGCAGTACCCCTTTTCCACCAGCAGGTGGCGGCAGAGGGGCGCCCTCGGGCGGCACCGGGCATGAGCTCCCCTCGGCCGCCTGCAGTACCCCTTTTCCACCAGCAGGTGGCGGCAGAGGGGCGCCCTCGGGCGGCACCGGGCATGAGCTCCCCTCGGCCGCCTGCAGTACCCCTTTTCCACCAGCATGTGGCGGCAGGGGGGCGCCCTCGGGCGTCACTGAGCATGAGCTCCCCCCGGCCGCCTGCAGTACCCCTTTTCCACCAGCAGGGGGCGGCCTAACCCTAACCCTAACCTAACCCGAACCCCAACTCCAACCCCAACACTAACCCTAACGGCGTCCCCCCGTCAACCGCACCCTGCACACTTGGTTCCCCCCTCATTTTAGTTCCCCCGGTGCGCCCCGCAAAAGTGTCCCCCCAGAACCCGCACCCCGCACACTTGGTTCCCCCCTCCTTTTGGTTCCCCCTGGTGCGCCCCGCAAATTTGTCCCCCCGGAACCCGAACCCCGCACACTTGGTTCCCCCCTCATTTTGGTTCCCCCCCCGGTGCGCCCCGCAAATGTGTCCCCCCGGAACCCGAACCCCGCACACTTGGTTCCCCCCTCACTTTGGTTCCCCCCCCCCGGTGCACCTGGCAAGTGTGTCCCCCCGGAACCCGCACCCCGCACACTTGGTTCCTCCCTCATTTTGGTTCCCCCCCCCCTTGGGGTCCCCCCAAGCCCCATGGACCCCCCCACCTTGGTGCCCCACCCCCCGTCCTACCCGTGCCCGCAGCAGCCGCTCGCGCTCCGCCAGCGCCTCCCGCACCCGACGCTGTATCTCGGCCAGGTGGAGGCAGGCGCTGGGGGGGGGGAATAAATTGGGGGGGGTCTGGGGGCGCATTTAGGGGGCGGAGGGGACTGGTTCTCACCTGTAGAACTCGGCGTCGAGCCCCCCCGGGGGCAGCTGCAGGGCCAGGATGCCTGGGGGGGTGCGGGGTGGACATGTTAGCAACGGGCATGAGCTCCCCTCGGCCGCCTGCAGTTCCCCTTTTCCACCAGCAGGTGGCGGCAGAGGGGCGCCCTCGGGCGTCACCGGGCATGAGCTCCCCTCGGCCGCCTGCAGTACCCCTTTTCCACCAGCAGGTGGCGGCAGAGGGGCGCCCTCGGGCGTCACCGGGCATGAGCTCCCCTCGGCCGCCTGCAGTACCCCTTTTCCACCAGCAGGTGGCGGCAGAGGGGCGCCCTCGGGCGTCACCGGGCATGAGCTCCCCTCGGCCGCCTGCAGTTCCCCTTTTCCACCAGCAGGTGGCGGCAGAGGGGCGCCCTCGGGCGGCACAGGGCATGAGCTCCCCTCGGCCGCCTGCAGTACCCCTTTTCCACCAGCAGGTGGCGGCAGAGGGGCGCCCTCGGGCGTCACCAGGCATGAGCTCCCCTCGGCCGCCTGCAGTACTCGTTTTCCACCAGAAGGTGGCGGCAGAGGGGCGCCCTCGAGCGTCACCGGGCATGAGCTCCCCTCGGCCGCCTGCAGTACCCCTTTTCCACCAGCAGGTGGCGGCAGAGGGGCGCCCTCGGGCGTCACCGGGCATGAGCTCCCCTCGGCCGCCTGCAGTACCCCTTTTCCACCAGCAGGTGGCGGCAGATGGGCGCCCTCGGGCGTCACCGGGCATGAGCTCCCCTCGGCCGCCTGCAGTACCCCTTTTCCACCAGCAGGTGGCGGCAGAGGGGCGCCCTCGGACGTCACCAGGCATGAGCTCCACTCGGCCGCCTGCAGTACTCGTTTTCCACCAGCAGGTGGCGGCAGAGGGGCGCCCTCGGGCGTCACCGGGCATGAGCTCCCCTCGGCCGCCTGCAGTACTCGTTTTCCACCAGCAGGTGGCGGCACAGGGGCGCCCTCGGGCGTCACCGGGCATGAGCTCCCCTCGGCCGCCTGCAGTACTCGTTTTCCACCAGCAGGTGGCGGCAGAGGGGCGCCCTCGGGCGTCACCGGGCATGAGCTCCCCTCGGCCGCCTGCAGTACCCCTTTTCCACCAGCAGGTGGCGGCAGAGTGGCGCCCTCGGGTGTCACCTGGCATGAGCTCCCATCGGCCGCCTGCAGTACCCCTTTTCCACCAGCAGGTGGCGGCAGAGGGGCGCCCTCGGGCGGCACCGGGCATGAGCTCCCCTCGGCCGCCTGCAGTACTCGTTTTCTACCAGCAGGTGGCGGCAGAGGGGCGCCCTCGGGCGTCACCGGGCATGAGCTCCCCTCGGCCGCCTGCAGTACCCCTTTTCCACCAGCAGGGGGCGGCCTAACCCTAACCCTAACCTAACCCGAACCCCAACTCCAGCCCCAACCCTAACCCTAATGGCGTCCCCCCGGCAACCGCACCCCGCACACTTGGTTCCCCCCTCATTTTAGTTCCCCCCGGTGCTTCCCACAAAAGTGTCCCCCCAGAACCCGCACCCCGCACACTTGGTTCCCCCCTCCTTTTGGTTCCCCCTGGTGCGCCCCGCAAATTTGTCCCCCCGGAACCCGAACCCCGCACACTTGGTTCCCCCCTCATTTTGGTTCCCCCCCCCGGTGCTCCCCGCAAATGTGTCCCCCCGGAACCCGAACCCCGCACACTTGGTTCCCCCCTCACTTTGGTTCCCCCCCCCCGGTGCGCCTGGCAAGTGTGTCCCCCCGGAACCCGCACCCCGCACACTTGGTTCCCCTTTCATTTTGGTTCCCCCCCCCCTTGGGGTTCCCCCAAGCCCCATGGACCCCCCCCCTTGGTGCCCCACCCCCCGTCCTACCCGTGCCCGCAGCAGCCGCTCGCGCTCCGCCAGCGCCTCCCGCACCCGACGCTGCATCTCGGCCAGGTGGAGGCAGGCGCTGGGGGGGGGGAATAAATTGGGGGGGGTCTGGGGGCGCATTTAGGGGGCGGAGGGGACTGGTTCTCACCTGTAGATCTCGGAGTCGAGCCCCCCCGGGGGCAGCTGCAGGGCCAGGATGCCTGGGGGGGTGCGGGGGGGACATGTCAGCACCGGGCATGAGCTCCCCTCGGCCGCCTGCAGTACCCATTTTCCACCAGCAGGTTGCGGCAGAGGGGCGCCCTCGGGCATCACCGGGCATGAGCTCCCCTCGGCCGCCTGCAGTACCCCTGTTCCACCAGCAGGTGGCGGCAGAGGGGCGCCTTCGGGCGTCACCGGGCATGAGCTCCCCTCGGCCGCCTGCAGTACCCCTTTTCCACCAGCAGGTGGTGGCAGAATAGCGCCCTCGGGCGGCACCGGGCATGAGCTCCCCTCGGCCGCCTGCAGTACCCCTTTTCCACCAGCAGGTGGCGGCAGAGGGGCGCCCTCGGGCGTCACCGGGCATGAGCTCCCCTCGGCCGCCTGCAGTACCCATTTTCCACCAGCAGGTTGCGGCAGAGGGGCGCCCTCGGGCATCACCGGGCATGAGCTCCCCTCGGCCGCCTGCAGTACCCCTGTTCCACCAGCAGGTGGCGGCAGAGGGGCGCCTTCGGGCGTCACCGGGCATGAGCTCCCCTCGGCCGCCTGCAGTACTCGTTTTCCACCAGCAGGTGGCCGCAGAGGGGCGCCCTCGGGCGGCACCGGGCATGAGCTCCCCTCGGCCGCCGGCAGTACCCCCTTTTCCACCAGCAGGTGGCGGCAGATGGGCGCCCTCGGGCGTCACCGGGCATGAGCTCCCCTCGGCCGCCTGCAGTACCCCTTTTCCACCAGCAGGTGGCGGCAGAGGGGCGCCCTCGGACGTCACCAGGCATGAGCTCCACTCGGCCGCCTGCAGTACTCGTTTTCCACCAGCAGGTGGCGGCAGAGGGGGCGCCCTCGGGCGTCACCGGGCATGAGCTCCCCTCGGCCGCCTGCTGTACTCGTTTTCCACCACCAACAGGTGGCCGCAGAGGGGCGCCCTCGGGCGTCACCGGGCATGAGCTCCCCTCGGCCGTCTGCAGTACCCCTTTTCCACCAGCAGGTGGCGGCAGAGGGGCGCCCTTGGGCATCACCGGGCATGAGCTCCCCTCGGCCGCCTGCAGTACTCGTTTTCCACCAGCAGGTGGCGGCAGAGGGGCGCCCTCGGGCGTCACCGGGCATGAGCTCCCCTCGGCCGCCTGCAGTACCCCTTTTCCACCAGCAGGTGGCAGCAGAGGGGCGCCCTCGGGCGTCACCGGGCATGAGCTCCCCTCGGCTGCCTGCAGTACCCCTTTTCCACCAGCAGGTGGCGGCAGAGGAGCGCCCTCGGGCGGCACCGGGCATGAGCTCCCCTCGGCCGCCTGCAGTACTCGTATTCCACCAGCAGGTGGCGGCAGAGGGGCGCCTTCGGGCGTCACCGGGCATGAGCTCCCCTCGGCCGCCTGCAGTACCCCTTTTCCACCAGCAGGTGGCGGCAGAGGGGCGCCCTCGGGCGGCACCGGGCATGAGCTCCCCTCGGCCGCCTGCAGTACTCGTTTTCCACCAGCAGGTGGCGGCAGAGGGGCGCCCTCGGGCGGCACCGGGCATGAGCTCCCCTTGGCCGCCTGCAGTACCCCTTTTCCACCAGCAGGGGGCGGCCTAACCCTAACCCTAACCTAACCCGAACCCCAACTCCAACCCCAACCCTAACCCTAATGGCGTCCCCCCGGCAACCGCACCCCGCACACTTGGTTCCCCCCTCATTTTAGTTCCCCCCGGTGCTTCCCACAAAAGTGTCCCCCCAGAACCCGCACCCCGCACACTTGGTTCCCCCCTCCTTTTGGTTCCCCCTGGTGCGCCCCGCAAATTTGTCCCCCCGGAACCCGAACCCCGCACACTTGGTTCCCCCCTCACTTTGGTTCCCCCCCCCGGTGCGCCTGGCAAGTGTGTCCCCCCGGAACCCGCACCCCGCACACTTGGTTCCCCCCTCATTTTGGTTCCCCCCCCCCTTGGGGTTCCCCCAAGCCCCATGGACCCCCCCCCCTTGGTGCCCCACCCCCCGTCCTACCCGTGCCCGCAGCAGCCGCTCGCGCTCCGCCAGCGCCTCCCGCACCCGACGCTGCATCTCGGCCAGGTGGAGGCAGGCGCTGGGGGGGGGGAATAAATTGGGGGGGGTCTGGGGGCGCATTTAGGGGGCGGAGGGGACTGGTTCTCACCTGTAGATCTCGGCGTCGAGCCCCCCCGGGGGCAGCTGCAGGGCCAGGATGCCTGGGGGGGTGCGGGGGGGACATGTCAGCACCGGGCATGAGCTCCCCTCGGCCGCCGGCAGTACCCCTTTTCCACCAGCAGGTGGCGGCAGAGGGGCGCCCTCGGGCGTCACCGGGCATGAGCTCCCCTCGGCCGCCTGCAGTACTCGTTTTCCACCAGCAGGTGGCGGCAGAGGGGCGCCCTCGGGCGTCACCGGGCATGAGCTCCACTCGGCCGCCTGCAGTACCCCTTTTCCACCAGCAGGTGGCGGCAGAGGGGCGCCCTCGGGCGTCACCGGGCATGAGCTCCCCTCGGCCGCCTGCAGTACCCCTTTTCCACCAGCAGGTGGCGGCAGAGGGGCGCCCTCGGGCGTCACCGGGCATGAGCTCCCCTCGGCCGCCTGCAGTACCCCTTTTCCACCAGCAGGTGGCGGCAGAGGGGCGCCCTCGGGCGTCACCAGGCATGAGCTCCCCTCGGCCGCCTGCAGTACTCGTTTTCCACCAGCAGGTGGCGGCAGAGGGGCGCCCTCGAGCGTCACCGGGCATGAGCTCCCCTCGGCCGCCTGCAGTACCCCTTTTCCACCAGCAGGTGGCGGCAGAGGGGCGCCCTCGGGCGTCACCGGGCATGAGCTCCCCTCGGCCGCCTGCAGTACCCCTTTTCCACCAGCAGGTGGCGGCAGAGGGGCGCCCTCGGGCGTCACCGGGCATGAGCTCCCCTCGGCCGCCTGCAGTACCCCTTTTCCACCAGCAGGTGGCGGCAGAGGGGCGCCCTCGGACGTCACCAGGCATGAGCTCCACTCGGCCGCCTGCAGTACTCGTTTTCCACCAGCAGGTGGCGGCAGAGGGGCGCCCTCGGGCGTCACCGGGCATGAGCTCCCCTCGGCCGCCTGCAGTACTCGTTTTCCACCAGCAGGTGGCGGCAGAGGGGCGCCCTCGGGCGTCACCGGGCATGAGCTCCCCTCGGCCGCCTGCAGTACCCCTTTTCCACCAGCAGGTGGCGGCAGAGGGGCGCCCTTGGGCGTCACCGGGCATGAGCTCCCCTCGGCCGCCTGCAGTACTCGTTTTCCACCAGCAGGTGGCGGCAGAGGGGCGCCCTCGGGCGTCACCGGGCATGAGCTCCCCTCGGCCGCCTGCAGTACCCCTTTTCCACCAGCAGGTGGCGGCAGAGGGGCGCCCTCGGGCGTCACCAGGCATGAGCTCCCCTCGGCCGCCTGCAGTACTCGTTTTCCACCAGCAGGTGGCGGCAGAGGGGCGCCCTCAGGCGTCACCGGGCATGAGCTCCCCTCGGCCGCCTGCAGTACCCCTTTTCCACCAGCAGGTGGCGGCAGAGGGGCGCCCTCGGGCGTCACCAGGCATGAGCTCCCCTCGGCCGCCTGCAGTACTCGTTTTCCACCAGAAGGTGGCGGCAGAGGGGCGCCCTCGAGCGTCACCGGGCATGAGCTCCCCTCGGCCGCCTGCAGTACCCCTTTTCCACCAGCAGGTGGCGGCAGAGGGGCGCCCTCGGGCGTCACCGGGCATGAGCTCCCCTCGGCCGCCTGCAGTACCCCTTTTCCACCAGCAGGTGGCGGCAGATGGGCGCCCTCGGGCGTCACCGGGCATGAGCTCCCCTCGGCCGCCTGCAGTACCCCTTTTCCACCAGCAGGTGGCGGCAGAGGGGCGCCCTCGGACGTCACCAGGCATGAGCTCCACTCGGCCGCCTGCAGTACTCGTTTTCCACCAGCAGGTGGCGGCAGAGGGGCGCCCTCGGGCGTCACCGGGCATGAGCTCCCCTCGGCCGCCTGCAGTACTCGTTTTCCACCAGCAGGTGGCGGCACAGGGGCGCCCTCGGGCGTCACCGGGCATGAGCTCCCCTCGGCCGCCTGCAGTACTCGTTTTCCACCAGCAGGTGGCGGCAGAGGGGCGCCCTCGGGCGTCACCGGGCATGAGCTCCCCTCGGCCGCCTGCAGTACCCCTTTTCCACCAGCAGGTGGCGGCAGAGTGGCGCCCTCGGGTGTCACCGGGCATGAGCTCCCATCGGCCGCCTGCAGTACCCCTTTTCCACCAGCAGGTGGCGGCAGAGGGGCGCCCTCGGGCGTCACCGGGCATGAGCTCCCCTCGGCCGCCTGCAGTACTCGTTTTCTACCAGCAGGTGGCGGCAGAGGGGCGCCCTCGGGCGTCACCGGGCATGAGCTCCCCTCGGCCGCCTGCAGTACCCCTTTTCCACCAGCAGGGGGCGGCCTAACCCTAACCCTAACCTAACCCGAACCCCAACTCCAACCCCAACCCTAACCCTAATGGCGTCCCCCCGGCAACCGCACCCCGCACACTTGGTTCCCCCCTCATTTTAGTTCCCCCCGGTGCTTCCCACAAAAGTGTCCCCCCAGAACCCGCACCCCGCACACTTGGTTCCCCCCTCCTTTTGGTTCCCCCTGGTGCGCCCCGCAAATTTGTCCCCCCGGAACCCGAACCCCGCACACTTGGTTCCCCCCTCATTTTGGTTCCCCCCCCCGGTGCTCCCCGCAAATGTGTCCCCCCGGAACCCGAACCCCGCACACTTGGTTCCCCCCTCACTTTGGTTCCCCCCCCCCGGTGCGCCTGGCAAGTGTGTCCCCCCGGAACCCGCACCCCGCACACTTGGTTCCCCTTTCATTTTGGTTCCCCCCCCCCCTTGGGGTTCCCCCAAGCCCCATGGACCCCCCCCCCTTGGTGCCCCACCCCCCGTCCTACCCGTGCCCGCAGCAGCCGCTCGCGCTCCGCCAGCGCCTCCCGCACCCGACGCTGCATCTCGGCCAGGTGGAGGCAGGCGCTGGGGGGGGGGAATAAATTGGGGGGGGTCTGGGGGCGCATTTAGGGGGCGGAGGGGACTGGTTCTCACCTGTAGATCTCGGAGTCGAGCCCCCCCGGGGGCAGCTGCAGGGCCAGGATGCCTGGGGGGGTGCGGGGGGGACATGTCAGCACCGGGCATGAGCTCCCCTCGGCCGCCGGCAGTACCCCTTTTCCACCAGCAGGTGGTGGCAGAAAGGCGCCCTCGGGCGGCACCGGGCATGAGCTCCCCTCGGCCGCCTGCAGTACCCCTTTTCCACCAGCAGGTGGCGGCAGAGGGGCGCCCTCGGGCGTCACCGGGCATGAGCTCCCCTCGGCCGCCTGCAGTACCCATTTTCCACCAGCAGGTTGCGGCAGAGGGGCGCCCTCGGGCATCACCGGGCATGAGCTCCCCTCGGCCGCCTGCAGTACCCCTGTTCCACCAGCAGGTGGCGGCAGAGGGGCGCCTTCGGGCGTCACCGGGCATGAGCTCCCCTCGGCCGCCTGCAGTACCCCTTTTCCACCAGCAGGTGGTGGCAGAATAGCGCCCTCGGGCGGCACCGGGCATGAGCTCCCCTCGGCCGCCTGCAGTACCCCTTTTCCACCAGCAGGTGGCGGCAGAGGGGCGCCCTCGGGCGTCACCGGGCATGAGCTCCCCTCGGCCGCCTGCAGTACCCATTTTCCACCAGCAGGTTGCGGCAGAGGGGCGCCCTCGGGCATCACCGGGCATGAGCTCCCCTCGGCCGCCTGCAGTACCCCTGTTCCACCAGCAGGTGGCGGCAGAGGGGCGCCTTCGGGCGTCACCGGGCATGAGCTCCCCTCGGCCGCCTGCAGTACTCGTTTTCCACCAGCAGGTGGCCGCAGAGGGGCGCCCTCGGGCGGCACCGGGCATGAGCTCCCCTCGGCCGCCTGCAGTACCCCTTTTCCACCAGCAGGTGGCGACAGAGGGGCGCCTTCGGGCGTCACCGGGCATGAGCTCCCCTCGGCCGCCTGCAGTACCCCTTTTCCACCAGCAGGTGGCGGCAGAGGGGCACCTTCGGGCGTCACCGGGCATGAGCTCCCCTCGGCCGCCTGCAGTACTCGTTTTCCACCAGCAGGTGGCCGCAGAGGGGCGCCCTCGGGCGGCACCGGGCATGAGCTCCCCTCGGCCGCCGGCAGTACCCCTTTTCCACCAGCAGGTGGCGGCAGAGGGGCGCCCTCGGGCGTCACCGGGCATGAGCTCCCCTCGGCCGCCTGCAGTACCCCTTTTCCACCAGCAGGTGGCGGCAGAGGGGCGCCCTCGGACGTCACCAGGCATGAGCTCCACTCGGCCGCCTGCAGTACTCGTTTTCCACCAGCAGGTGGCGGCAGAGGGGGCGCCCTCGGGCGTCACCGGGCATGAGCTCCCCTCGGCCGCCTGCTGTACTCGTTTTCCACCAGCAGGTGGCCGCAGAGGGGCGCCCTCGGGCGTCACCGGGCATGAGCTCCCCTCGGCCGCCTGCAGTACCCCTTTTCCACCAGCAGGTGGCGGCAGAGGGGCGCCCTTGGGCATCACCGGGCATGAGCTCCCCTCGGCCGCCTGCAGTACTCGTTTTCCACCAGCAGGTGGCGGCAGAGGGGCGCCCTCGGGCGTCACCGGGCATGAGCTCCCCTCGGCCGCCTGCAGTACCCCTTTTCCACCAGCAGGTGGCAGCAGAGGGGCGCCCTCGGGCGTCACCGGGCATGAGCTCCCCTCGGCTGCCTGCAGTACCCCTTTTCCACCAGCAGGTGGCGGCAGAGGGGCGCCCTCGGGCGGCACCGGGCATGAGCTCCCCTCGGCCGCCTGCAGTACTCGTATTCCACCAGCAGGTGGCGGCAGAGGGGCGCCTTCGGGCGTCACCGGGCATGAGCTCCCCTCGGCCGCCTGCAGTACCCCTTTTCCACCAGCAGGTGGCGGCAGAGGGGCGCCCTCGGGCGGCACCGGGCATGAGCTCCCCTCGGCCGCCTGCAGTACTCGTTTTCCACCAGCAGGTGGCGGCAGAGGGGCGCCCTCGGGCGGCACCGGGCATGAGCTCCCCTTGGCCGCCTGCAGTACCCCTTTTCCACCAGCAGGTGGCGGCAGAGGGGCGCCCTCGGGTGTCACCGGGCATGAGCTCCCATCGGCCGCCTGCAGTACCCCTTTTCCACCAGCAGGTGGCGGCAGAGGGGCGCCCTCGGGCGTCACCGGGCATGAGCTCCCCTCGGCCGCCTGCAGTACTCGTTTTCTACCAGCAGGTGGCGGCAGAGGGGCGCCCTCGGGCGTCACCGGGCATGAGCTCCCCTCGGCCGCCTGCAGTACCCCTTTTCCACCAGCAGGGGGCGGCCTAACCCTAACCCTAACCTAACCCGAACCCCAACTCCAACCCCAACCCTAACCCTAATGGCGTCCCCCCGGCAACCGCACCCCGCACACTTGGTTCCCCCCTCATTTTAGTTCCCCCCGGTGCTTCCCACAAAAGTGTCCCCCCAGAACCCGCACCCCGCACACTTGGTTCCCCCCTCCTTTTGGTTCCCCCTGGTGCGCCCCGCAAATTTGTCCCCCCGGAACCCGAACCCCGCACACTTGGTTCCCCCCTCACTTTGGTTCCCCCCCCCGGTGCGCCTGGCAAGTGTGTCCCCCCGGAACCCGCACCCCGCACACTTGGTTCCCCCCTCATTTTGGTTCCCCCCCCCCTTGGGGTTCCCCCAAGCCCCATGGACCCCCCCCCCTTGGTGCCCCACCCCCCGTCCTACCCGTGCCCGCAGCAGCCGCTCGCGCTCCGCCAGCGCCTCCCGCACCCGACGCTGCATCTCGGCCAGGTGGAGGCAGGCGCTGGGGGGGGGGAATAAATTGGGGGGGGTCTGGGGGCGCATTTAGGGGGCGGAGGGGACTGGTTCTCACCTGTAGATCTCGGAGTCGAGCCCCCCCGGGGGCAGCTGCAGGGCCAGGATGCCTGGGGGGGTGCGGGGGGGACATGTCAGCACCGGGCATGAGCTCCCCTCGGCCGCCGGCAGTACCCCTTTTCCACCAGCAGGTGGCGGCAGAGGGGCGCCCTCGGGTGTCACCGGGCATGAGCTCCCCTCGGCCGCCTGCAGTACCCCTTTTCCACCAGCAGGTGGCGGCAGAGGGGCGCCCTCGGGTGTCACCGGGCATGAGCTCCCCTCGGCCGCCTGCAGTACCCCTTTTCCACCAGCAGGTGGTGGCAGAAAGGCGCCCTCGGGCGGCACCGGGCATGAGCTCCCCTCGGCCGCCTGCAGTACCCCTTTTCCACCAGCAGGTGGCGACAGAGGGGCGCCTTCGGGCGTCACCGGGCATGAGCTCCCCTCGGCCGCCTGCAGTACCCCTTTTCCACCAGCAGGTGGCGGCAGAGGGGCACCTTCGGGCGTCACCGGGCATGAGCTCCCCTCGGCCGCCTGCAGTACTCGTTTTCCACCAGCAGGTGGCCGCAGAGGGGCGCCCTCGGGCGGCACCGGGCATGAGCTCCCCTCGGCCGCCGGCAGTACCCCTTTTCCACCAGCAGGTGGCGGCAGATGGGCGCCCTCGGGCGTCACCGGGCATGAGCTCCCCTCGGCCGCCTGCAGTACCCCTTTTCCACCAGCAGGTGGCGGCAGAGGGGCGCCCTCGGGCGTCACCGGGCATGAGCTCCCCTCGGCCGCCTGCAGTACTCGTATTCCACCAGCAGGTGGCGGCAGAGGGGCGCCCTCGGGCGTCACCGGGCATGAGCTCCCCTCGGCCGCCTGCAGTACCCCTTTTCCACCAGCAGGTGGCGGCAGAGGGGCGCCCTCGGGCGGCACCGGGCATGAGCTATCCTCGGCCGCCTGCAGTACTCGTTTTCCACCAGCAGGTGGCGGCAGAGGGGCGCCCTCGGGCGTCACCGGGCATGAGCTCCCCTCGGCCGCCTGCAGTACCCCTTTTCCACCAGCAGGTGGCGGCAGAGTGGCGCCCTCGGGTGTCACCGGGCATGAGCTCCCATCGGCCGCCTGCAGTACCCCTTTTCCACCAGCAGGTGGCGGCAGAGGGGCGCCCTCGGGCGGCACCTGGCATGAGCTCCCCTCGGCCGCCTGCAGTACTCGTTTTCTACCAGCAGGTGGCGGCAGAGGGGCGCCCTCGGGCGTCACCGGGCATGAGCTCCCCTCGGCCGCCTGCAGTACCCCTTTTCCACCAGCAGGGGGCGGCCTAACCCTAACCCTAACCTAACCCGAACCCCAACTCCAACCCCAACCCTAACCCTAATGGCGTCCCCCCGGCAACCGCACCCCGCACACTTGGTTCCCCCCTCATTTTAGTTCCCCCCGGTGCTTCCCACAAAAGTGTCCCCCCAGAACCCGCACCCCGCACACTTGGTTCCCCCCTCCTTTTGGTTCCCCCTGGTGCGCCCCGCAAATTTGTCCCCCCGGAACCCGAACCCCGCACACTTGGTTCCCCCCTCATTTTGGTTCCCCCCCCCGGTGCTCCCCGCAAATGTGTCCCCCCGGAACCCGAACCCCGCACACTTGGTTCCCCCCTCACTTTGGTTCCCCCCCCCGGTGCGCCTGGCAAGTGTGTCCCCCCGGAACCCGCACCCCGCACACTTGGTTCCCCCCTCATTTTGGTTCCCCCCCCCCTTGGGGTTCCCCCAAGCCCCATGGACCCCCCCCCCTTGGTGCCCCACCCCCCGTCCTACCCGTGCCCGCAGCAGCCGCTCGCGCTCCGCCAGCGCCTCCCGCACCCGACGCTGCATCTCGGCCAGGTGGAGGCAGGCGCTGGGGGGGGGGAATAAATTGGGGGGGGTCTGGGGGCGCATTTAGGGGGCGGAGGGGACTGGTTCTCACCTGTAGATCTCGGCGTCGAGCCCCCCCGGGGGCAGCTGCAGGGCCAGGATGCCTGGGGGGGTGCGGGGGGGACATGTCAGCACCGGGCATGAGCTCCCCTCGGCCGCCGGCAGTACCCCTTTTCCACCAGCAGGTGGCGGCAGAGGGGCGCCCTCGGGTGTCACCGGGCATGAGCTCCCCTCGGCCGCCTGCAGTACCCCTTTTCCACCAGCAGGTGGCAGCAGAGGGGCGCCCTCGGGTGTCACCGGGCATGAGCTCCCCTCGGCCGCCTGCAGTACCCCTTTTCCACCAGCAGGTGGTGGCAGAAAGGCGCCCTCGGGCGGCACCGGGCATGAGCTCCCCTCGGCCGCCTGCAGTACCCCTTTTCCACCAGCAGGTGGCGGCAGAGGGGCGACCTCGGGCGTCACCGGGCATGAGCTCCCCTCGGCCGCCTGCAGTACCCATTTTCCACCAGCAGGTTGCGGCAGAGGGGCGCCCTCGGGCATCACCGGGCATGAGCTCCCCTCGGCCGCCTGCAGTACCCCTGTTCCACCAGCAGGTGGCGGCAGAGGGGCGCCTTCGGGCGTCACCGGGCATGAGCTCCCCTCGGCCGCCTGCAGTACTCGTTTTCCACCAGCAGGTGGCCGCAGAGGGGCGCCCTCGGGCGGCACCGGGCATGAGCTCCCCTCGGCCGCCTGCAGTACCCCTTTTCCACCAGCAGGTGGCGACAGAGGGGCGCCTTCGGGCGTCACCGGGCATGAGCTCCCCTCGGCCGCCTGCAGTACCCCTTTTCCACCAGCAGGTGGCGGCAGAGGGGCACCTTCGGGCGTCACCGGGCATGAGCTCCCCTCGGCCGCCTGCAGTACTCGTTTTCCACCAGCAGGTGGCCGCAGAGGGGCGCCCTCGGGCGGCACCGGGCATGAGCTCCCCTCGGCCGCCGGCAGTACCCCTTTTCCACCAGCAGGTGGCGGCAGAGGGGCGCCCTCGGGCGTCACCGGGCATGAGCTCCCCTCGGCCGCCTGCAGTACCCCTTTTCCACCAGCAGGTGGCGGCAGAGGGGCGCCCTCGGACGTCACCAGGCATGAGCTCCACTCGGCCGCCTGCAGTACTCGTTTTCCACCAGCAGGTGGCGGCAGAGGGGGCGCCCTCGGGCGTCACAGGGCATGAGCTCCCTTCGGCCGCCTGCTGTACTCGTTTTCCACCAGCAGGTGGCGGCAGAGGGGCGCCCTCGGGCGTCACCGGGCATGAGCTCCCCTCGGCCGCCTGCAGTACCCCTTTTCCACCAGCAGGTGGCGGCAGAGGGGCGCCCTTGGGCATCACCGGGCATGAGCTCCCCTCGGCCGCCTGCAGTACTCGTTTTCCACCAGCAGGTGGCGGCAGAGGGGCGCCCTCGGGCGTCACCGGGCATGAGCTCCCCTCGGCCGCCTGCAGTACCCCTTTTCCACCAGCAGGTGGCAGCAGAGGGGCGCCCTCGGGCGTCACCGGGCATGAGCTCCCCTCGGCCGCCTGCAGTACCCCTTTTCCACCAGCAGGTGGCGGCAGAGGGGCGCCCTCGGGCGGCACCGGGCATGAGCTCCCCTCGGCCGCCTGCAGTACTCGTATTCCACCAGCAGGTGGCGGCAGAGGGGCGCCTTCGGGCATCACCGGGCATGAGCTCCCCTCGGCCGCCTGCAGTACCCCTTTTCCACCAGCAGGTGGCGGCAGAGGGGCGCCCTCGGGCGGCACCGGGCATGAGCTCCCCTCGGCCGCCTGCAGTACCCCTTTTCCACCAGCAGGTGGCGGCAGAGGGGCGCCCTCGGGTGTCACCGGGCATGAGCTCCCATCGGCCGCCTGCAGTACCCCTTTTCCACCAGCAGGTGGCGGCAGAGGGGCGCCCTCGGGCGTCACCGGGCATGAGCTCCCCTCGGCCGCCTGCAGTACTCGTTTTCTACCAGCAGGTGGCGGCAGAGGGGCGCCCTCGGGCGTCACCGGGCATGAGCTCCCCTCGGCCGCCTGCAGTACCCCTTTTCCACCAGCAGGTGGCGGCAGAGGGGCGCCCTCGGGCGTCACCGGGCATGAGCTCCCCTCGGCCGCCTGCAGTACTCGTTTTCTACCAGCAGGTGGCGGCAGAGGGGCGCCCTCGGGCGTCACCGGGCATGAGCTCCCCTCGGCCGCCTGCAGTACCCCTTTTCCACCAGCAGGGGGCGGCCTAACCCTAACCCTAACCTAACCCGAACCCCAACTCCAACCCCAACCCTAACCCGAATGGCGTCCCCCCGGCAACCGCACCCCGCACACTTGGTTCCCCCCTCATTTTAGTTCCCCCCGGTGCGCCCCACAAAAGTGTCCCCCCAGAACCCGCACCCCGCACACTTGGTTCCCCCCTCCTTTTGGTTCCCCCTGGTGCGCCCCGCAAATTTGTCCCCCCGGAACCCGAACCCCGCACACTTGGTTCCCCCCTCATTTTGGTTCCCCCCCCGGTGCTCCCCGCAAATGTGTCCCCCCGGAACCCGAACCCCGCACACTTGGTTCCCCCCTCACTTTGGTTCCCCCCCGGTGCGCCTGGCAAGTGTGTCCCCCCAAAACCCGCACCCCGCACACTTGGTTCCCCCCTCATTTTGGTTCCCCCCCCCCTTGGGGTCCCCCCAAGCCCCATGGACCCCCCCCCCTTGGTGCCCCACCCCCCGTCCTACCCGTGCCCGCAGCAGCCGCTCGCGCTCCGCCAGCGCCTCCCGCACCCGACGCTGCATCTCGGCCAGGTGGAGGCAGGCGCTGGGGGGGGGGAATAAATTGGGGGGGGTCTGGGGGCGCATTTAGGGGGCAGAGGGGACTGCTTCTCACCTGTAGATCTCGGCGTCGAGCCCCCCCGGGGGCAGCTGCAGGGCCAGGATGCCTGGGGGGGTGCGGGGGGGACATGTCAGCACCGGGCATGAGCTCCCCTCGGCCGCCGGCAGTACCCCTTTTCCACCAGCAGGTGGCGGCAGAGGGGCGCCCTCGGGCGTCACCGGGCATGAGCTCCCCTCGGCCGCCTGCAGTACCCCTTTTCCACCAGCAGGTGGCGGCAGAGGGGCGCCCTCGGGCGGCACCGGGCATGAGCTATCCTCGGCCGCCTGCAGTACTCGTTTTCCACCAGCAGGTGGCGGCAGAGGGGCGCCCTCGGGCGTCACCGGGCATGAGCTCCCCTCGGCCGCCTGCAGTACCCCTTTTCCACCAGCAGGTGGCGGCAGAGTGGCGCCCTCGGGTGTCACCGGGCATGAGCTCCCATCGGCCGCCTGCAGTACCCCTTTTCCACCAGCAGGTGGCGGCAGAGGGGCGCCCTCGGGCGGCACCTGGCATGAGCTCCCCTCGGCCGCCTGCAGTACTCGTTTTCTACCAGCAGGTGGCGGCAGAGGGGCGCCCTCGGGCGTCACCGGGCATGAGCTCCCCTCGGCCGCCTGCAGTACCCCTTTTCCACCAGCAGGGGGCGGCCTAACCCTAACCCTAACCTAACCCGAACCCCAACTCCAACCCCAACCCTAACCCTAATGGCGTCCCCCCGGCAACCGCACCCCGCACACTTGGTTCCCCCCTCATTTTAGTTCCCCCCGGTGCTTCCCACAAAAGTGTCCCCCAGAACCCGCACCCCGCACACTTGGTTCCCCCCTCCTTTTGGTTCCCCCTGGTGCGCCCCGCAAATTTGTCCCCCCGGAACCCGAACCCCGCACACTTGGTTCCCCCCTCATTTTGGTTCCCCCCCCCGGTGCTCCCCGCAAATGTGTCCCCCCGGAACCCGAACCCCGCACACTTGGTTCCCCCCTCACTTTGGTTCCCCCCCCCGGTGCGCCTGGCAAGTGTGTCCCCCCGGAACCCGCACCCCGCACACTTGGTTCCCCCCTCATTTTGGTTCCCCCCCCCCTTGGGGTTCCCCCAAGCCCCATGGACCCCCCCCCCCTTGGTGCCCCACCCCCCGTCCTACCCGTGCCCGCAGCAGCCGCTCGCGCTCCGCCAGCGCCTCCCGCACCCGACGCTGCATCTCGGCCAGGTGGAGGCAGGCGCTGGGGGGGGGGAATAAATTGGGGGGGGTCTGGGGGCGCATTTAGGGGGCGGAGGGGACTGGTTCTCACCTGTAGATCTCGGCGTCGAGCCCCCCCGGGGGCAGCTGCAGGGCCAGGATGCCTGGGGGGGTGCGGGGGGGACATGTCAGCACCGGGCATGAGCTCCCCTCGGCCGCCGGCAGTACCCCTTTTCCACCAGCAGGTGGCGGCAGAGGGGCGCCCTCGGGTGTCACCGGGCATGAGCTCCCCTCGGCCGCCTGCAGTACCCCTTTTCCACCAGCAGGTGGCGGCAGAGGGGCGCCCTCGGGCGTCACCGGGCATGAGCTCCCCTCGGCCGCCTGCAGTACCCATTTTCCACCAGCAGGTTGCGGCAGAGGGGCGCCCTCGGGCATCACCGGGCATGAGCTCCCCTCGGCCGCCTGCAGTACCCCTGTTCCACCAGCAGGTGGCGGCAGAGGGGCGCCTTCGGGCGTCACCGGGCATGAGCTCCCCTCGGCCGCCTGCAGTACTCGTTTTCCACCAGCAGGTGGCCGCAGAGGGGCGCCCTCGGGCGGCACCGGGCATGAGCTCCCCTCGGCCGCCTGCAGTACCCCTTTTCCACCAGCAGGTGGCGACAGAGGGGCGCCTTCGGGCGTCACCGGGCATGAGCTCCCCTCGGCCGCCTGCAGTACCCCTTTTCCACCAGCAGGTGGCGGCAGAGGGGCACCTTCGGGCGTCACCGGGCATGAGCTCCCCTCGGCCGCCTGCAGTACTCGTTTTCCACCAGCAGGTGGCCGCAGAGGGGCGCCCTCGGGCGGCACCGGGCATGAGCTCCCCTCGGCCGCCGGCAGTACCCCTTTTCCACCAGCAGGTGGCGGCAGATGGGCGCCCTCGGGCGTCACCGGGCATGAGCTCCCCTCGGCCGCCTGCAGTACCCCTTTTCCACCAGCAGGTGGCGGCAGAGGGGCGCCCTCGGACGTCACCAGGCATGAGCTCCACTCGGCCGCCTGCAGTACTCGTTTTCCACCAGCAGGTGGCGGCAGAGGGGGCGCCCTCGGGCGTCACAGGGCATGAGCTCCCTTCGGCCGCCTGCTGTACTCGTTTTCCACCAGCAGGTGGCGGCAGAGGGGCGCCCTCGGGCGTCACCGGGCATGAGCTCCCCTCGGCCGCCTGCAGTACCCCTTTTCCACCAGCAGGTGGCGGCAGAGGGGCGCCCTTGGGCATCACCGGGCATGAGCTCCCCTCGGCCGCCTGCAGTACTCGTTTTCCACCAGCAGGTGGCGGCAGAGGGGCGCCCTCGGGCGTCACCGGGCATGAGCTCCCCTCGGCCGCCTGCAGTACCCCTTTTCCACCAGCAGGTGGCAGCAGAGGGGCGCCCTCGGGCGTCACCGGGCATGAGCTCCCCTCGGCCGCCTGCAGTACCCCTTTTCCACCAGCAGGTGGCGGCAGAGGGGCGCCCTCGGGCGGCACCGGGCATGAGCTCCCCTCGGCCGCCTGCAGTACTCGTATTCCACCAGCAGGTGGCGGCAGAGGGGCGCCTTCGGGCATCACCGGGCATGAGCTCCCCTCGGCCGCCTGCAGTACCCCTTTTCCACCAGCAGGTGGCGGCAGAGGGGCGCCCTCGGGCGGCACCGGGCATGAGCTCCCCTCGGCCGCCTGCAGTACCCCTTTTCCACCAGCAGGTGGCGGCAGAGGGGCGCCCTCGGGTGTCACCGGGCATGAGCTCCCATCGGCCGCCTGCAGTACCCCTTTTCCACCAGCAGGTGGCGGCAGAGGGGCGCCCTCGGGCGTCACCGGGCATGAGCTCCCCTCGGCCGCCTGCAGTACTCGTTTTCTACCAGCAGGTGGCGGCAGAGGGGCGCCCTCGGGCGTCACCGGGCATGAGCTCCCCTCGGCCGCCTGCAGTACCCCTTTTCCACCAGCAGGTGGCGGCAGAGGGGCGCCCTCGGGCGTCACCGGGCATGAGCTCCCCTCGGCCGCCTGCAGTACTCGTTTTCTACCAGCAGGTGGCGGCAGAGGGGCGCCCTCGGGCGTCACCGGGCATGAGCTCCCCTCGGCCGCCTGCAGTACCCCTTTTCCACCAGCAGGGGGCGGCCTAACCCTAACCCTAACCTAACCCGAACCCCAACTCCAACCCCAACCCTAACCCGAATGGCGTCCCCCCGGCAACCGCACCCCGCACACTTGGTTCCCCCCTCATTTTAGTTCCCCCCGGTGCGCCCCACAAAAGTGTCCCCCCAGAACCCGCACCCCGCACACTTGGTTCCCCCCTCCTTTTGGTTCCCCCTGGTGCGCCCCGCAAATTTGTCCCCCCGGAACCCGAACCCCGCACACTTGGTTCCCCCCTCATTTTGGTTCCCCCCCCGGTGCTCCCCGCAAATGTGTCCCCCCGGAACCCGAACCCCGCACACTTGGTTCCCCCCTCACTTTGGTTCCCCCCCGGTGCGCCTGGCAAGTGTGTCCCCCCAAAACCCGCACCCCGCACACTTGGTTCCCCCCTCATTTTGGTTCCCCCCCCCCTTGGGGTCCCCCCAAGCCCCATGGACCCCCCCCCCTTGGTGCCCCACCCCCCGTCCTACCCGTGCCCGCAGCAGCCGCTCGCGCTCCGCCAGCGCCTCCCGCACCCGACGCTGCATCTCGGCCAGGTGGAGGCAGGCGCTGGGGGGGGGGAATAAATTGGGGGGGGTCTGGGGGCGCATTTAGGGGGCAGAGGGGACTGCTTCTCACCTGTAGATCTCGGCGTCGAGCCCCCCCGGGGGCAGCTGCAGGGCCAGGATGCCTGGGGGGGTGCGGGGGGGACATGTCAGCACCGGGCATGAGCTCCCCTCGGCCGCCGGCAGTACCCCTTTTCCACCAGCAGGTGGCGGCAGAGGGGCGCCCTCGGGCGTCACCGGGCATGAGCTCCCCTCGGCCGCCTGCAGTACCCCTTTTCCACCAGCAGGTGGCGGCAGAGGGGCGCCCTCGGGCGGCACCGGGCATGAGCTATCCTCGGCCGCCTGCAGTACTCGTTTTCCACCAGCAGGTGGCGGCAGAGGGGCGCCCTCGGGCGTCACCGGGCATGAGCTCCCCTCGGCCGCCTGCAGTACCCCTTTTCCACCAGCAGGTGGCGGCAGAGTGGCGCCCTCGGGTGTCACCGGGCATGAGCTCCCATCGGCCGCCTGCAGTACCCCTTTTCCACCAGCAGGTGGCGGCAGAGGGGCGCCCTCGGGCGGCACCTGGCATGAGCTCCCCTCGGCCGCCTGCAGTACTCGTTTTCTACCAGCAGGTGGCGGCAGAGGGGCGCCCTCGGGCGTCACCGGGCATGAGCTCCCCTCGGCCGCCTGCAGTACCCCTTTTCCACCAGCAGGGGGCGGCCTAACCCTAACCCTAACCTAACCCGAACCCCAACTCCAACCCCAACCCTAACCCTAATGGCGTCCCCCCGGCAACCGCACCCCGCACACTTGGTTCCCCCCTCATTTTAGTTCCCCCCGGTGCTTCCCACAAAAGTGTCCCCCCAGAACCCGCACCCCGCACACTTGGTTCCCCCCTCCTTTTGGTTCCCCCTGGTGCGCCCCGCAAATTTGTCCCCCCGGAACCCGAACCCCGCACACTTGGTTCCCCCCTCATTTTGGTTCCCCCCCCCGGTGCTCCCCGCAAATGTGTCCCCCCGGAACCCGAACCCCGCACACTTGGTTCCCCCCTCACTTTGGTTCCCCCCCCCGGTGCGCCTGGCAAGTGTGTCCCCCCGGAACCCGCACCCCGCACACTTGGTTCCCCCCTCATTTTGGTTCCCCCCCCCCTTGGGGTTCCCCCAAGCCCCATGGACCCCCCCCCCTTGGTGCCCCACCCCCCGTCCTACCCGTGCCCGCAGCAGCCGCTCGCGCTCCGCCAGCGCCTCCCGCACCCGACGCTGCATCTCGGCCAGGTGGAGGCAGGCGCTGGGGGGGGGGAATAAATTGGGGGGGGTCTGGGGGCGCATTTAGGGGGCGGAGGGGACTGGTTCTCACCTGTAGATCTCGGCGTCGAGCCCCCCCGGGGGCAGCTGCAGGGCCAGGATGCCTGGGGGGGTGCGGGGGGGACATGTCAGCACCGGGCATGAGCTCCCCTCGGCCGCCGGCAGTACCCCTTTTCCACCAGCAGGTGGCGGCAGAGGGGCGCCCTCGGGTGTCACCGGGCATGAGCTCCCCTCGGCCGCCTGCAGTACCCCTTTTCCACCAGCAGGTGGCGGCAGAGGGGCGCCCTCGGGCGTCACCGGGCATGAGCTCCCCTCGGCCGCCTGCAGTACCCATTTTCCACCAGCAGGTTGCGGCAGAGGGGCGCCCTCGGGCATCACCGGGCATGAGCTCCCCTCGGCCGCCTGCAGTACCCCTGTTCCACCAGCAGGTGGCGGCAGAGGGGCGCCTTCGGGCGTCACCGGGCATGAGCTCCCCTCGGCCGCCTGCAGTACTCGTTTTCCACCAGCAGGTGGCCGCAGAGGGGCGCCCTCGGGCGGCACCGGGCATGAGCTCCCCTCGGCCGCCTGCAGTACCCCTTTTCCACCAGCAGGTGGCGACAGAGGGGCGCCTTCGGGCGTCACCGGGCATGAGCTCCCCTCGGCCGCCTGCAGTACCCCTTTTCCACCAGCAGGTGGCGGCAGAGGGGCACCTTCGGGCGTCACCGGGCATGAGCTCCCCTCGGCCGCCTGCAGTACTCGTTTTCCACCAGCAGGTGGCCGCAGAGGGGCGCCCTCGGGCGGCACCGGGCATGAGCTCCCCTCGGCCGCCGGCAGTACCCCTTTTCCACCAGCAGGTGGCGGCAGATGGGCGCCCTCGGGCGTCACCGGGCATGAGCTCCCCTCGGCCGCCTGCAGTACCCCTTTTCCACCAGCAGGTGGCGGCAGAGGGGCGCCCTCGGACGTCACCAGGCATGAGCTCCACTCGGCCGCCTGCAGTACTCGTTTTCCACCAGCAGGTGGCGGCAGAGGGGGCGCCCTCGGGCGTCACAGGGCATGAGCTCCCTTCGGCCGCCTGCTGTACTCGTTTTCCACCAGCAGGTGGCGGCAGAGGGGCGCCCTCGGGCGTCACCGGGCATGAGCTCCCCTCGGCCGCCTGCAGTACCCCTTTTCCACCAGCAGGTGGCGGCAGAGGGGCGCCCTTGGGCATCACCGGGCATGAGCTCCCCTCGGCCGCCTGCAGTACTCGTTTTCCACCAGCAGGTGGCGGCAGAGGGGCGCCCTCGGGCGTCACCGGGCATGAGCTCCCCTCGGCCGCCTGCAGTACCCCTTTTCCACCAGCAGGTGGCAGCAGAGGGGCGCCCTCGGGCGTCACCGGGCATGAGCTCCCCTCGGCCGCCTGCAGTACCCCTTTTCCACCAGCAGGTGGCGGCAGAGGGGCGCCCTCGGGCGTCACCGGGCATGAGCTCCCCTCGGCCGCCTGCAGTACTCGTATTCCACCAGCAGGTGGCGGCAGAGGGGCGCCTTCGGGCATCACCGGGCATGAGCTCCCCTCGGCCGCCTGCAGTACCCCTTTTCCACCAGCAGGTGGCGGCAGAGGGGCGCCCTCGGGCGGCACCGGGCATGAGCTCCCCTCGGCCGCCTGCAGTACCCCTTTTCCACCAGCAGGTGGCGGCAGAGGGGCGCCCTCGGGTGTCACCGGGCATGAGCTCCCATCGGCCACCTGCAGTACCCCTTTTCCACCAGCAGGTGGCGGCAGAGGGGCGCCCTCGGGCGTCACCGGGCATGAGCTCCCCTCGGCCGCCTGCAGTACTCGTTTTCTACCAGCAGGTGGCGGCAGAGGGGCGCCCTCGGGCGTCACCGGGCATGAGCTCCCCTCGGCCGCCTGCAGTACCCCTTTTCCACCAGCAGGTGGCGGCAGAGGGGCGCCCTCGGGCGTCACCGGGCATGAGCTCCCCTCGGCCGCCTGCAGTACTCGTTTTCTACCAGCAGGTGGCGGCAGAGGGGCGCCCTCGGGCGTCACCGGGCATGAGCTCCCCTCGGCCGCCTGCAGTACCCCTTTTCCACCAGCAGGGGGCGGCCTAACCCTAACCCTAACCTAACCCGAACCCCAACTCCAACCCCAACCCTAACCCGAATGGCGTCCCCCCGGCAACCGCACCCCGCACACTTGGTTCCCCCCTCATTTTAGTTCCCCCCGGTGCGCCCCACAAAAGTGTCCCCCCAGAACCCGCACCCCGCACACTTGGTTCCCCCCTCCTTTTGGTTCCCCCTGGTGCGCCCCGCAAATTTGTCCCCCCGGAACCCGAACCCCGCACACTTGGTTCCCCCCTCATTTTGGTTCCCCCCCCGGTGCTCCCCGCAAATGTGTCCCCCCGGAACCCGAACCCCGCACACTTGGTTCCCCCCTCACTTTGGTTCCCCCCCGGTGCGCCTGGCAAGTGTGTCCCCCCAAAACCCGCACCCCGCACACTTGGTTCCCCCCTCATTTTGGTTCCCCCCCCCCTTGGGGTCCCCCCAAGCCCCATGGACCCCCCCCCCTTGGTGCCCCACCCCCCGTCCTACCCGTGCCCGCAGCAGCCGCTCGCGCTCCGCCAGCGCCTCCCGCACCCGACGCTGCATCTCGGCCAGGTGGAGGCAGGCGCTGGGGGGGGGGAATAAATTGGGGGGGGTCTGGGGGCGCATTTAGGGGGCAGAGGGGACTGCTTCTCACCTGTAGATCTCGGCGTCGAGCCCCCCCGGGGGCAGCTGCAGGGCCAGGATGCCTGGGGGGGTGCGGGGGGGACATGTCAGCACCGGGCATGAGCTCCCCTCGGCCGCCGGCAGTACCCCTTTTCCACCAGCAGGTGGTGGCAGAAAGGCGCCCTCGGGCGTCACCGGGCATGAGCTCCCCTCGGCCGCCTGCAGTACCCCTTTTCCACCAGCAGGTGGCGGCAGAGGGGCACCTTCGGGCGTCACCGGGCATGAGCTCCCCTCGGCCGCCTGCAGTACCCCTTTTCCACCAGCAGGTGGCGGCAGAGGGGCGCCCTCGGGCGGCACCGGGCATGAGCTCCCCTCGGCCGCCTGCAGTACCCCTTTTCCACCAGCAGGTGGCGGCAGAGGGGCGCCCTCGAGCGTCACCGGGCATGAGCTCCCCTCGGCCGCCTGCAGTACCCCTTTTCCACCAGCAGGTGGCGGCAGAGGGGCGCCTTCGGGCGTCACCGGGCATGAGCTCCCCTCGGCCGCCTGCAGTACTCGTTTTCCACCAGCAGGTGGCGGCACAGGGGCGCCCTCGGGCGGCACAGGGCATGAGCTCCCCTCGGCCGCCTGCAGTACCCCTTTTCCACCAGCAGGTGGCGGCAGAGGGGCGCCCTCGGGCGGCACCGGGCATGAGCTCCCCTCGGCCGCCTGCAGTACCCCTTTTCCACCAGCAGGTGGCGGCAGAGGGGCGCCCTCGGGCGTCACCGGGCATGAGCTCCCCTCGGCCGCCTGCAGTACCCCTTTTCCACCAGCAGGTGGCGGCAGAGGGGCGCCCTCGGGCGTCACCGGGCATGAGCTCCCCTCGGCCGCCTGCAGTACCCCTTTTCCACCAGCAGGTGGCGGCAGAGGGGCGCCCTCGGGCGGCACCGGGCATGAGCTCCCCTCGGCCGCCTGCAGTACCCCTTTTCCACCAGCAGCTGGCGGCAGAGGGGCGCCTTCGCGCGTCACCGGGCATGAGCTCCCCTCGGCCGCCTGCAGTACCCCTTTTCCACCAGCAGGTGGCGGCAGAGGGGCGCCCTCGGGCGTCACCGGGCATGAGCTCCCCTCGGCCGCCTGCAGTACCCCTTTTCCACCAGCAGGTGGCGGCAGAGGGGCGCCCTCGGGCATCACCGGGCATGAGCTCCCCTCGGCCGCCTGCAGTACCCCTTTTCCACCAGCAGGTGGCGGCAGAGGGGCGCCCTCGGGCGTCACCGGGCATGAGCTCCCCTCGGCCGCCTGCAGTACCCCTTTTCCACCAGCAGGTGGCGGCAGAGGGGCGCCCTCGGGAGTCACGTGGCATGAGCTCCCCTCGGCCGCCTGCAGTACCCCTTTTCCACCAGCAGGTGGCGGCAGAGGGGCGCCCTCGGGCGTCACCGGGCATGAGCTCCCCTCGGCCGCCTGCAGTACCCCTTTTCCACCAGCAGGTGGCGGCAGAGGGACGCCCTCGGGCGTCACCGGGCATGAGCTCCCCTCGGCCGCCTGCAGTACTCGTTTTCCACCAGCAGGTGGCGGCAGAGGGGCGCCCTCGGGCGTCACCGGGCATGAGCTCCCCTCGGCCGCCTGCAGTACCCCTTTTCCACCAGCAGGTGGCGGCAGAGGGGCGCCCTCGGGCGTCACCGGGCATGAGCTCCCCTCGGCCGCCTGCAGTACTCGTTTTCCACCAGCAGGTGGCCGCAGAGGGGCGCCCTCGGGCGTCACCGGGCATGAGCTCCCCTCGGCCGCCTGCAGTACCCCTTTTCCACCAGCAGGTGGCGGCAAAGGGGCGCCCTCGGGCGGAACCGGGCATGAGCTCCCCTCGGCCGCCTGCAGTACTCGTATTCCACCAGCAGGTGGCGGCAGAGGGGCGCCTTCGGGCGTCACCGGGCATGAGCTCCCCTCGGCCGCCTCCAGTACCCCTTTTCCACCAGCAGGTGGTGGCAGAGGGGCGCCCTCGGGCGTCACCGGGCATGAGCTCCCCTCGGCCGCCTGCAGTACTCGTTTTCCACCAGCAGGTGGCGGCAGAGGGGCGCCCTCGGGCGTCACCGGGCATGAGCTCCCCTCGGCCGCCTGCAGTACCCCTTTTCCACCAGCAGGTGGCGGCAGAGGGGCGCCCTCGGGCGGCACCGGGCATGAGCTCCCCTCAGCCGCCTGCAGTACTCGTATTCCACCAGCAGGTGGCGGCAGAGGGGCGCCTTCGGGCGTCACCGGGCATGAGCTCCCCTCGGCCGCCTGCAGTACCCCTTTTCCACCAGCAGGTGGCGGCAGAGGGGCGCCCTCGGGCGTCACCGGGCATGAGCTCCCCTCAGCCGCCTGCAGTACCCCTTTTCCACCAGCAGGTGGCGGCAGAGGGGCGCCCTCGGGCGTCACCGGGCATGAGCTCCCCTCGGCCGCCTGCAGTACCCCTTTTCCACCAGCAGGTGGCGGCAGAGGGGCGCCCTCGGGCGTCACCGGGCATGAGCTCCCCTCGGCCGCCTGCAGTACTCGTTTTCCACCAGCAGGTGGCGGCAGAGGGGCACCCTCGGGCGTCACCGGGCATGAGCTCTCCCCGGCCGCCTGCAGTACCCCTTTTCCACCAGCAGGGGGCGGCCTAACCCTAACCCTAACCTAACCCGAACCCCAACTCCTACCCCAACCCTAACCCTAATGGCGTCCCCCCGGCAACCGCACCCCGCACACTTGGTTCCCCCCTCATTTTAGTTCCCCCTGGTGCTTCCCACAAAATTGTCCCCCCAGAACCCGCACCCCGCACACTTGGTTCCCCCCTCCTTTTGGTTCCCCCTGGTGCACCCCGCAAATTTGTCCCCCCGGAACCCGAACCCCGCACACTTGGTTCCCCCCTCACTTTGGTTCCCCCCCCCGGTGCGCCTGGCAAGTGTGTCCCCCCGGAACCCGCACCCCGCACACTTGGTTCCCCCCTCATTTTGGTTCCCCCCCCCCTTGGGGTCCCCCCAAGCCCCATGGACCCCCCCCCCTTGGTGCCCCACCCCCCGTCCTACCCGTGCCCGCAGCAGCCGCTCGCGCTCCGCCAGCGCCTCCCGCACCCGACGCTGCATCTCGGCCAGGTGGAGGCAGGCGCTGGGGGGAGGGAATAAATTGGGCGGGGGTCTGGAGGCGGATTTAGGGGGCGGAGGGGACTGGTTCTCACCTGTAGAACTCGGCGTCGAGCCCCCCCGGGGGCAGCTGCAGGGCCAGGATGCCTGGGGGGGTGCGGGGGGGACATGTCAGCACCGGGCATGAGCTCCCCTCGGCCGCCTGCAGTACCCCTTTTCCACCAGCAGCTGGCGGCAGAGGGGCGCCCTCGGGCGTCACCGGGCATGAGCTCCCCTCGGCCGCCTGCAGTACTCGTTTTCCACCAGCAGGTGGCGGCAGAGGGGAGCCCTCGGGCGTCACCGGGCATGAGCTCCCCTCGGCCGCCTGCAGTACCCCTTTTCCACCAGCAGGTGGCGGCAGAGGGGCGCCCTCGGGCGTCACCAGGCATGAGCTCCCCTCGGCCGCCTGCAGTACTCGTTTTCCACCAGCAGGTGGTGGCAGAGGGGCGCCCTCGGGCGTCACCGGGCATGAGCTCCCCTCGGCCGCCTGCAGTACCCCTTTTCCACCAGCAGGTGGCGGCAGAGGGGCGCCCTCGGGCGTCACCGGGCATGAGCTCCCCTCGGCCGCCTGCAGTACCCCTTTTCCACCAGCATTTGGGGCAGAGGGGCGCCTTCGGGCGTCACCGGGCATGAGGTCCCCTCGGCCTCCTGCAGTACCCCTTTTCCACCAGCAGGTGGCGGCAGAGGGGCGCCCTCGGGCGTCACCGGGCATGAGCTCCCCTCGGCCGCCTGCAGTACCCCTTTTCCACCAGCAGGTGGCGGCAGAGGGGCGCTCTCGGGCGTCACCGGGCATGAGCTCCCCTCGGCCTCCTGCAGTACCCCTTTTCCACCAGCAGGTGGCGGCAGAGGGGCGCCCTCGGGCGTCACCGGGCATGAGCTCCCCTCGGCCGCCTGCAGTACCCCTTTTCCACCAGCAGGTGGCGGCAGAGGGGCGCCTTCGAGCATCACCGGGCATGAGCTCCCCTCGGCCGCCTGCAGTACCCCTTTTCCACCAGCAGCTGGCGGCAGAGGGGCGCCTTCGAGCATCACCGGGCATGAGCTCCCCTCGGCCGCCTGCAGTACCCCTTTTCCACCAGCAGGTGGCGGCAGAGGGGCGCCCTCGGGCGTCACCGGGCATGAGCTCCCCTCGGCCGCCTGCAGTACCCCTTTTCCACCAGCAGGTGGCGGCAGAGGGGCGCCCTCGGGCGGCACCGGGCATGAGCTCCCCTCGGCCGCCTGCAGTACTCGTTTTCCACCAGCAGGTGGCGGCAGAGGGGCACCCTCGGGCGTCACCGGGCATGAGCTCTCCCCGGCCGCCTGCAGTACCCCTTTTCCACCAGCAGGGGGCGGCCTAACCCTAACCCTAACCTAACCCGAACCCCAACTCCTACCTCAACCCTAACCCTAATGGCGTCCCCCCGGCAACCGCACCCCGCACACTTGGTTCCCCCCTCATTTTAGTTCCCCCTGGTGCTTCCCACAAAATTGTCCCCCCAGAACCCGCACCCCGCACACTTGGTTCCCCCCTCCTTTTGGTTCCCCCTGGTGCACCCCGCAAATTTGTCCCCCCGGAACCCGAACCCCGCACACTTGGTTCCCCCCTCACTTTGGTTCCCCCCCCCGGTGCGCCTGGCAAGTGTGTCCCCCCGGAACCCGCACCCCGCACACTTGGTTCCCCCCTCATTTTGGTTCCCCCCCCCCTTGGGGTCCCCCCAAGCCCCATGGACCCCCCCCCCTTGGTGCCCCACCCCCCGTCCTACCCGTGCCCGCAGCAGCCGCTCGCGCTCCGCCAGCGCCTCCCGCACCCGACGCTGCATCTCGGCCAGGTGGAGGCAGGCGCTGGGGGGAGGGAATAAATTGGGCGGGGGTCTGGAGGCGGATTTAGGGGGCGGAGGGGACTGGTTCTCACCTGTAGAACTCGGCGTCGAGCCCCCCCGGGGGCAGCTGCAGGGCCAGGATGCCTGGGGGGGTGCGGGGGGGACATGTCAGCACCGGGCATGAGCTCCCCTCGGCCGCCTGCAGTACCCCTTTTCCACCAGCAGGTGGCGGCAAAGGGGCGCCCTCGGGCGGCACCGGGCATGAGCTCCCCTCGGCCGCCTGCAGTACTCGTATTCCACCAGCAGGTGGCGGCAGAGGGGCGCCTTCGGGCGTCACCGGGCATGAGCTCCCCTCGGCCGCCTCCAGTACCCCTTTTCCACCAGCAGGTGGTGGCAGAGGGGCGCCCTCGGGCGTCACCGGGCATGAGCTCCCCTCGGCCGCCTGCAGTACTCGTTTTCCACCAGCAGGTGGCGGCAGAGGGGCGCCCTCGGGCGTCACCGGGCATGAGCTCCCCTCGGCCGCCTGCAGTACCCCTTTTCCACCAGCAGGTGGCGGCAGAGGGGCGCCCTCGGGCGGCACCGGGCATGAGCTCCCCTCGGCCGCCTGCAGTACTCGTATTCCACCAGCAGGTGGCGGCAGAGGGGCGCCTTCGGGCGTCACCGGGCATGAGCTCCCCTCGGCCGCCTCCAGTACCCCTTTTCCACCAGCAGGTGGCGGCAGAGGGGCGCCCTCGGGCGTCACCGGGCATGAGCTCCCCTCAGCCGCCTGCAGTACCCCTTTTCCACCAGCAGGTGGCGGCAGAGGGGCGCCCTCGGGCGTCACCGGGCATGAGCTCCCCTCGGCCGCCTGCAGTACCCCTTTTCCACCAGCAGGTGGCGGCAGAGGGGCGCCCTCGGGCGTCACCGGGCATGAGCTCCCCTCGGCCGCCTGCAGTACTCGTTTTCCACCAGCAGGTGGCGGCAGAGGGGCACCCTCGGGCGTCACCGGGCATGAGCTCTCCCCGGCCGCCTGCAGTACCCCTTTTCCACCAGCAGGGGGCGGCCTAACCCTAACCCTAACCTAACCCGAACCCCAACTCCTACCCCAACCCTAACCCTAATGGCGTCCCCCCGGCAACCGCACCCCGCACACTTGGTTCCCCCCTCATTTTAGTTCCCCCTGGTGCTTCCCACAAAATTGTCCCCCCAGAACCCGCACCCCGCACACTTGGTTCCCCCCTCCTTTTGGTTCCCCCTGGTGCACCCCGCAAATTTGTCCCCCCGGAACCCGAACCCCGCACACTTGGTTCCCCCCTCACTTTGGTTCCCCCCCCCGGTGCGCCTGGCAAGTGTGTCCCCCCGGAACCCGCACCCCGCACACTTGGTTCCCCCCTCATTTTGGTTCCCCCCCCCCTTGGGGTCCCCCCAAGCCCCATGGACCCCCCCCCCTTGGTGCCCCACCCCCCGTCCTACCCGTGCCCGCAGCAGCCGCTCGCGCTCCGCCAGCGCCTCCCGCACCCGACGCTGCATCTCGGCCAGGTGGAGGCAGGCGCTGGGGGGAGGGAATAAATTGGGCGGGGGTCTGGAGGCGGATTTAGGGGGCGGAGGGGACTGGTTCTCACCTGTAGAACTCGGCGTCGAGCCCCCCCGGGGGCAGCTGCAGGGCCAGGATGCCTGGGGGGGTGCGGGGGGGACATGTCAGCACCGGGCATGAGCTCCCCTCGGCCGCCTGCAGTACCCCTTTTCCACCAGCAGGTGGCGGCAAAGGGGCGCCCTCGGGCGGCACCGGGCATGAGCTCCCCTCGGCCGCCTGCAGTACTCGTATTCCACCAGCAGGTGGCGGCAGAGGGGCGCCTTCGGGCGTCACCGGGCATGAGCTCCCCTCGGCCGCCTCCAGTACCCCTTTTCCACCAGCAGGTGGTGGCAGAGGGGCGCCCTCGGGCGTCACCGGGCATGAGCTCCCCTCGGCCGCCTGCAGTACTCGTTTTCCACCAGCAGGTGGCGGCAGAGGGGCGCCCTCGGGCGTCACCGGGCATGAGCTCCCCTCGGCCGCCTGCAGTACCCCTTTTCCACCAGCAGGTGGCGGCAGAGGGGCGCCCTCGGGCGGCACCGGGCATGAGCTCCCCTCGGCCGCCTGCAGTACTCGTATTCCACCAGCAGGTGGCGGCAGAGGGGCGCCTTCGGGCGTCACCGGGCATGAGCTCCCCTCGGCCGCCTCCAGTACCCCTTTTCCACCAGCAGGTGGCGGCAGAGGGGCGCCCTCGGGCGTCACCGGGCATGAGCTCCCCTCAGCCGCCTGCAGTACCCCTTTTCCACCAGCAGGTGGCGGCAGAGGGGCGCCCTCGGGCGTCACCGGGCATGAGCTCCCCTCGGCCGCCTGCAGTACCCCTTTTCCACCAGCAGGTGGCGGCAGAGGGGCGCCCTCGGGCGTCACCGGGCATGAGCTCCCCTCGGCCGCCTGCAGTACTCGTTTTCCACCAGCAGGTGGCGGCAGAGGGGCACCCTCGGGCGTCACCGGGCATGAGCTCTCCCCGGCCGCCTGCAGTACCCCTTTTCCACCAGCAGGGGGCGGCCTAACCCTAACCCTAACCTAACCCGAACCCCAACTCCTACCCCAACCCTAACCCTAATGGCGTCCCCCCGGCAACCGCACCCCGCACACTTGGTTCCCCCCTCATTTTAGTTCCCCCTGGTGCTTCCCACAAAATTGTCCCCCCAGAACCCGCACCCCGCACACTTGGTTCCCCCCTCCTTTTGGTTCCCCCTGGTGCACCCCGCAAATTTGTCCCCCCGGAACCCGAACCCCGCACACTTGGTTCCCCCCTCACTTTGGTTCCCCCCCCCGGTGCGCCTGGCAAGTGTGTCCCCCCGGAACCCGCACCCCGCACACTTGGTTCCCCCCTCATTTTGGTTCCCCCCCCCCTTGGGGTCCCCCCAAGCCCCATGGACCCCCCCCCCTTGGTGCCCCACCCCCCGTCCTACCCGTGCCCGCAGCAGCCGCTCGCGCTCCGCCAGCGCCTCCCGCACCCGACGCTGCATCTCGGCCAGGTGGAGGCAGGCGCTGGGGGGAGGGAATAAATTGGGCGGGGGTCTGGAGGCGGATTTAGGGGGCGGAGGGGACTGGTTCTCACCTGTAGAACTCGGCGTCGAGCCCCCCCGGGGGCAGCTGCAGGGCCAGGATGCCTGGGGGGGTGCGGGGGGGACATGTCAGCACCGGGCATGAGCTCCCCTCGGCCGCCTGCAGTACCCCTTTTCCACCAGCAGCTGGCGGCAGAGGGGCGCCCTCGGGCGTCACCGGGCATGAGCTCCCCTCGGCCGCCTGCAGGACTCGTTTTCCACCAGCAGGTGGCGGCAGAGGGGCGCCCTCGGGCGTCACCGGGCATGAGCTCCCCTCGGCCGCCTGCAGTACCCCTTTTCCACCAGCAGCTGGCGGCAGAGGGGCGCCCTCGGGCGTCACCGGGCATGAGCTCCCCTCGGCCGCCTGCAGTACTCGTTTTCCACCAGCAGGTGGCGGCAGAGGGGCGCCCTCGGGCGTCACCGGGCATGAGCTCCCCTCGGCTGCCTGCAGTACCCCTTTTCCACCAGCAAGTGGCGGCAGAGGGGCGCCCTCGGGCGTCACCGGGCATGAGCTCCCCTCGGCCGCCTGCAGTACCCCTTTTCCACCAGCAGGTGGCGGCAGAGGGGCGCCTTCGGGCGTCACCGGGCATGAGCTCCCCTCGGCCGCCTGCAGTACCCCTTTTCCACCAGCAGGTGGCGGCAGAGGGGCGCCCTCGGGCGTCACCGGGCATGAGCTCCCCTCGGCCGCCTGCAGTACCCCTTTTCCACCAGCAGGTGGCGGCAGAGGGGCGCCCTCGGGCGTCACCGGGCATGAGCTCCACTCGGCCGCCTGCAGTACCCCTTTTCCACCAGCAGGTGGCGGCAGAGGGGCGCCCTCGGGCGTCACCGGGCATGAGCTCCCCTCGGCCGCCTGCAGTACCCCTTTTCCACCAGCAGGTGGCGGCAGAGGGGCGCCCTCAGGCGTCACCGGGCATGAGCTCCCCTCGGCCGCCTGCAGTACCCCTTTTCCACCAGCAGGTGGCGGCAGAGGGGCGCCTTCGGGAGTCACCGGGCATGAGCTCCCCTCGGCCGCCTGCAGTACCCCTTTTCCACCAGCAGGTGGCGGCAGAGGGGCGCCCTCGGGCGTCACCGGGCATGAGCTCCCCTCGGCCGCCTGCAGTACTCGTTTTCCACCAGCAGGTGGCGGCAGAGGGGAGCCCTCGGGCGTCACCGGGCATGAGCTCCCCTCGGCCGCCTGCAGTACCCCTTTTCCACCAGCAGGTGGCGGCAGAGGGGCGCCCTCGGGCGTCACCAGGCATGAGCTCCCCTCGGCCGCCTGCAGTACCCCTTTTCCACCAGCAGGTGGCGGCAGAGGGGCGCCCTCGGGCGTCACCGGGCATGAGCTCCCCTCGGCCGCCTGCAGTACCCCTTTTCCACCAGCAGGTGGCGGCAGAGGGGCGCCCTCGGGCGTCACCGGGCATGAGCTCCCCTCGGCCTCCTGCAGTACCCCTTTTCCACCAGCAGGTGGCGGCAGAGGGGCGCCCTCGGGCGTCACCGGGCATGAGCTCCCCTCGGCCGCCTGCAGTACCCCTTTTCCACCAGCAGGTGGCGGCAGAGGGGCGCCTTCGAGCATCACCGGGCATGAGCTCCCCTCGGCCGCCTGCAGTACCCCTTTTCCACCAGCAGCTGGCGGCAGAGGGGCGCCTTCGAGCATCACCGGGCATGAGCTCCCCTCGGCCGCCTGCAGTACCCCTTTTCCACCAGCAGGTGGCGGCAGAGGGGCGCCCTCGGGCGTCACCGGGCATGAGCTCCCCTCGGCCGCCTGCAGTACTCGTTTTCCACCAGCAGGTGGCGGCAGAGGGGCACCCTCGGGCGTCACCGGGCATGAGCTCCCCTCGGCCGCCTCCAGTACCCCTTTTCCACCAGCAGGTGGTGGCAGAGGGGCGCCCTCGGGCGTCACCGGGCATGAGCTCCCCTCGGCCGCCTGCAGTACTCGTTTTCCACCAGCAGGTGGCGGCAGAGGGGCGCCCTCGGGCGTCACCGGGCATGAGCTCCCCTCGGCCGCCTGCAGTACCCCTTTTCCACCAGCAGGTGGCGGCAGAGGGGCGCCCTCGGGCGGCACCGGGCATGAGCTCCCCTCGGCCGCCTGCAGTACTCGTATTCCACCAGCAGGTGGCGGCAGAGGGGCGCCTTCGGGCGTCACCGGGCATGAGCTCCCCTCGGCCGCCTCCAGTACCCCTTTTCCACCAGCAGGTGGCGGCAGAGGGGCGCCCTCGGGCGTCACCGGGCATGAGCTCCCCTCAGCCGCCTGCAGTACCCCTTTTCCACCAGCAGGTGGCGGCAGAGGGGCGCCCTCGGGCGTCACCGGGCATGAGCTCCCCTCGGCCGCCTGCAGTACCCCTTTTCCACCAGCAGGTGGCGGCAGAGGGGCGCCCTCGGGCGGCACCGGGCATGAGCTCCCCTCGGCCGCCTGCAGTACTCGTTTTCCACCAGCAGGTGGCGGCAGAGGGGCACCCTCGGGCGTCACCGGGCATGAGCTCTCCCCGGCCGCCTGCAGTACCCCTTTTCCACCAGCAGGGGGCGGCCTAACCCTAACCCTAACCTAACCCGAACCCCAACTCCTACCTCAACCCTAACCCTAATGGCGTCCCCCCGGCAACCGCACCCCGCACACTTGGTTCCCCCCTCATTTTAGTTCCCCCTGGTGCTTCCCACAAAATTGTCCCCCCAGAACCCGCACCCCGCACACTTGGTTCCCCCCTCCTTTTGGTTCCCCCTGGTGCACCCCGCAAATTTGTCCCCCCGGAACCCGAACCCCGCACACTTGGTTCCCCCCTCACTTTGGTTCCCCCCCCCGGTGCGCCTGGCAAGTGTGTCCCCCCGGAACCCGCACCCCGCACACTTGGTTCCCCCCTCATTTTGGTTCCCCCCCCCCTTGGGGTCCCCCCAAGCCCCATGGACCCCCCCCCCCTTGGTGCCCCACCCCCCGTCCTACCCGTGCCCGCAGCAGCCGCTCGCGCTCCGCCAGCGCCTCCCGCACCCGACGCTGCATCTCGGCCAGGTGGAGGCAGGCGCTGGGGGGAGGGAATAAATTGGGCGGGGGTCTGGAGGCGGATTTAGGGGGCGGAGGGGACTGGTTCTCACCTGTAGAACTCGGCGTCGAGCCCCCCCGGGGGCAGCTGCAGGGCCAGGATGCCTGGGGGGGTGCGGGGGGGACATGTCAGCACCGGGCATGAGCTCCCCTCGGCCGCCTGCAGTACCCCTTTTCCACCAGCAGGTGGCGGCAAAGGGGCGCCCTCGGGCGGCACCGGGCATGAGCTCCCCTCGGCCGCCTGCAGTACTCGTATTCCACCAGCAGGTGGCGGCAGAGGGGCGCCTTCGGGCGTCACCGGGCATGAGCTCCCCTCGGCCGCCTCCAGTACCCCTTTTCCACCAGCAGGTGGTGGCAGAGGGGCGCCCTCGGGCGTCACCGGGCATGAGCTCCCCTCGGCCGCCTGCAGTACTCGTTTTCCACCAGCAGGTGGCGGCAGAGGGGCGCCCTCGGGCGTCACCGGGCATGAGCTCCCCTCGGCCGCCTGCAGTACCCCTTTTCCACCAGCAGGTGGCGGCAGAGGGGCGCCCTCGGGCGGCACCGGGCATGAGCTCCCCTCGGCCGCCTGCAGTACTCGTATTCCACCAGCAGGTGGCGGCAGAGGGGCGCCTTCGGGCGTCACCGGGCATGAGCTCCCCTCGGCCGCCTCCAGTACCCCTTTTCCACCAGCAGGTGGCGGCAGAGGGGCGCCCTCGGGCGTCACCGGGCATGAGCTCCCCTCAGCCGCCTGCAGTACCCCTTTTCCACCAGCAGGTGGCGGCAGAGGGGCGCCCTCGGGCGTCACCGGGCATGAGCTCCCCTCGGCCGCCTGCAGTACCCCTTTTCCACCAGCAGGTGGCGGCAGAGGGGCGCCCTCGGGCGTCACCGGGCATGAGCTCCCCTCGGCCGCCTGCAGTACTCGTTTTCCACCAGCAGGTGGCGGCAGAGGGGCACCCTCGGGCGTCACCGGGCATGAGCTCTCCCCGGCCGCCTGCAGTACCCCTTTTCCACCAGCAGGGGGCGGCCTAACCCTAACCCTAACCTAACCCGAACCCCAACTCCTACCCCAACCCTAACCCTAATGGCGTCCCCCCGGCAACCGCACCCCGCACACTTGGTTCCCCCCTCATTTTAGTTCCCCCTGGTGCTTCCCACAAAATTGTCCCCCCAGAACCCGCACCCCGCACACTTGGTTCCCCCCTCCTTTTGGTTCCCCCTGGTGCACCCCGCAAATTTGTCCCCCCGGAACCCGAACCCCGCACACTTGGTTCCCCCCTCACTTTGGTTCCCCCCCCCGGTGCGCCTGGCAAGTGTGTCCCCCCGGAACCCGCACCCCGCACACTTGGTTCCCCCCTCATTTTGGTTCCCCCCCCCCTTGGGGTCCCCCCAAGCCCCATGGACCCCCCCCCCTTGGTGCCCCACCCCCCGTCCTACCCGTGCCCGCAGCAGCCGCTCGCGCTCCGCCAGCGCCTCCCGCACCCGACGCTGCATCTCGGCCAGGTGGAGGCAGGCGCTGGGGGGAGGGAATAAATTGGGCGGGGGTCTGGAGGCGGATTTAGGGGGCGGAGGGGACTGGTTCTCACCTGTAGAACTCGGCGTCGAGCCCCCCCGGGGGCAGCTGCAGGGCCAGGATGCCTGGGGGGGTGCGGGGGGGACATGTCAGCACCGGGCATGAGCTCCCCTCGGCCGCCTGCAGTACCCCTTTTCCACCAGCAGGTGGCGGCAAAGGGGCGCCCTCGGGCGGCACCGGGCATGAGCTCCCCTCGGCCGCCTGCAGTACTCGTATTCCACCAGCAGGTGGCGGCAGAGGGGCGCCTTCGGGCGTCACCGGGCATGAGCTCCCCTCGGCCGCCTCCAGTACCCCTTTTCCACCAGCAGGTGGTGGCAGAGGGGCGCCCTCGGGCGTCACCGGGCATGAGCTCCCCTCGGCCGCCTGCAGTACTCGTTTTCCACCAGCAGGTGGCGGCAGAGGGGCGCCCTCGGGCGTCACCGGGCATGAGCTCCCCTCGGCCGCCTGCAGTACCCCTTTTCCACCAGCAGGTGGCGGCAGAGGGGCGCCCTCGGGCGGCACCGGGCATGAGCTCCCCTCGGCCGCCTGCAGTACTCGTATTCCACCAGCAGGTGGCGGCAGAGGGGCGCCTTCGGGCGTCACCGGGCATGAGCTCCCCTCGGCCGCCTCCAGTACCCCTTTTCCACCAGCAGGTGGCGGCAGAGGGGCGCCCTCGGGCGTCACCGGGCATGAGCTCCCCTCAGCCGCCTGCAGTACCCCTTTTCCACCAGCAGGTGGCGGCAGAGGGGCGCCCTCGGGCGTCACCGGGCATGAGCTCCCCTCGGCCGCCTGCAGTACCCCTTTTCCACCAGCAGGTGGCGGCAGAGGGGCGCCCTCGGGCGTCACCGGGCATGAGCTCCCCTCGGCCGCCTGCAGTACTCGTTTTCCACCAGCAGGTGGCGGCAGAGGGGCACCCTCGGGCGTCACCGGGCATGAGCTCTCCCCGGCCGCCTGCAGTACCCCTTTTCCACCAGCAGGGGGCGGCCTAACCCTAACCCTAACCTAACCCGAACCCCAACTCCTACCCCAACCCTAACCCTAATGGCGTCCCCCCGGCAACCGCACCCCGCACACTTGGTTCCCCCCTCATTTTAGTTCCCCCTGGTGCTTCCCACAAAATTGTCCCCCCAGAACCCGCACCCCGCACACTTGGTTCCCCCCTCCTTTTGGTTCCCCCTGGTGCACCCCGCAAATTTGTCCCCCCGGAACCCGAACCCCGCACACTTGGTTCCCCCCTCACTTTGGTTCCCCCCCCCGGTGCGCCTGGCAAGTGTGTCCCCCCGGAACCCGCACCCCGCACACTTGGTTCCCCCCTCATTTTGGTTCCCCCCCCCCTTGGGGTCCCCCCAAGCCCCATGGACCCCCCCCCCTTGGTGCCCCACCCCCCGTCCTACCCGTGCCCGCAGCAGCCGCTCGCGCTCCGCCAGCGCCTCCCGCACCCGACGCTGCATCTCGGCCAGGTGGAGGCAGGCGCTGGGGGGAGGGAATAAATTGGGCGGGGGTCTGGAGGCGGATTTAGGGGGCGGAGGGGACTGGTTCTCACCTGTAGAACTCGGCGTCGAGCCCCCCCGGGGGCAGCTGCAGGGCCAGGATGCCTGGGGGGGTGCGGGGGGGACATGTCAGCACCGGGCATGAGCTCCCCTCGGCCGCCTGCAGTACCCCTTTTCCACCAGCAGCTGGCGGCAGAGGGGCGCCCTCGGGCGTCACCGGGCATGAGCTCCCCTCGGCCGCCTGCAGGACTCGTTTTCCACCAGCAGGTGGCGGCAGAGGGGCGCCCTCGGGCGTCACCGGGCATGAGCTCCCCTCGGCCGCCTGCAGTACCCCTTTTCCACCAGCAGCTGGCGGCAGAGGGGCGCCCTCGGGCGTCACCGGGCATGAGCTCCCCTCGGCCGCCTGCAGTACTCGTTTTCCACCAGCAGGTGGCGGCAGAGGGGCGCCCTCGGGCGTCACCGGGCATGAGCTCCCCTCGGCTGCCTGCAGTACCCCTTTTCCACCAGCAAGTGGCGGCAGAGGGGCGCCCTCGGGCGTCACCGGGCATGAGCTCCCCTCGGCCGCCTGCAGTACCCCTTTTCCACCAGCAGGTGGCGGCAGAGGGGCGCCTTCGGGCGTCACCGGGCATGAGCTCCCCTCGGCCGCCTGCAGTACCCCTTTTCCACCAGCAGGTGGCGGCAGAGGGGCGCCCTCGGGCGTCACCGGGCATGAGCTCCCCTCGGCCGCCTGCAGTACCCCTTTTCCACCAGCAGGTGGCGGCAGAGGGGCGCCCTCGGGCGTCACCGGGCATGAGCTCCACTCGGCCGCCTGCAGTACCCCTTTTCCACCAGCAGGTGGCGGCAGAGGGGCGCCCTCGGGCGTCACCGGGCATGAGCTCCCCTCGGCCGCCTGCAGTACCCCTTTTCCACCAGCAGGTGGCGGCAGAGGGGCGCCCTCAGGCGTCACCGGGCATGAGCTCCCCTCGGCCGCCTGCAGTACCCCTTTTCCACCAGCAGGTGGCGGCAGAGGGGCGCCTTCGGGAGTCACCGGGCATGAGCTCCCCTCGGCCGCCTGCAGTACCCCTTTTCCACCAGCAGGTGGCGGCAGAGGGGCGCCCTCGGGCGTCACCGGGCATGAGCTCCCCTCGGCCGCCTGCAGTACTCGTTTTCCACCAGCAGGTGGCGGCAGAGGGGAGCCCTCGGGCGTCACCGGGCATGAGCTCCCCTCGGCCGCCTGCAGTACCCCTTTTCCACCAGCAGGTGGCGGCAGAGGGGCGCCCTCGGGCGTCACCAGGCATGAGCTCCCCTCGGCCGCCTGCAGTACCCCTTTTCCACCAGCAGGTGGCGGCAGAGGGGCGCCCTCGGGCGTCACCGGGCATGAGCTCCCCTCGGCCGCCTGCAGTACCCCTTTTCCACCAGCAGGTGGCGGCAGAGGGGCGCCCTCGGGCGTCACCGGGCATGAGCTCCCCTCGGCCTCCTGCAGTACCCCTTTTCCACCAGCAGGTGGCGGCAGAGGGGCGCCCTCGGGCGTCACCGGGCATGAGCTCCCCTCGGCCGCCTGCAGTACCCCTTTTCCACCAGCAGGTGGCGGCAGAGGGGCGCCTTCGAGCATCACCGGGCATGAGCTCCCCTCGGCCGCCTGCAGTACCCCTTTTCCACCAGCAGCTGGCGGCAGAGGGGCGCCTTCGAGCATCACCGGGCATGAGCTCCCCTCGGCCGCCTGCAGTACCCCTTTTCCACCAGCAGGTGGCGGCAGAGGGGCGCCCTCGGGCGTCACCGGGCATGAGCTCCCCTCGGCCGCCTGCAGTACTCGTTTTCCACCAGCAGGTGGCGGCAGAGGGGCACCCTCGGGCGTCACCGGGCATGAGCTCCCCTCGGCCGCCTCCAGTACCCCTTTTCCACCAGCAGGTGGTGGCAGAGGGGCGCCCTCGGGCGTCACCGGGCATGAGCTCCCCTCGGCCGCCTGCAGTACTCGTTTTCCACCAGCAGGTGGCGGCAGAGGGGCGCCCTCGGGCGTCACCGGGCATGAGCTCCCCTCGGCCGCCTGCAGTACCCCTTTTCCACCAGCAGGTGGCGGCAGAGGGGCGCCCTCGGGCGGCACCGGGCATGAGCTCCCCTCGGCCGCCTGCAGTACTCGTATTCCACCAGCAGGTGGCGGCAGAGGGGCGCCTTCGGGCGTCACCGGGCATGAGCTCCCCTCGGCCGCCTCCAGTACCCCTTTTCCACCAGCAGGTGGCGGCAGAGGGGCGCCCTCGGGCGTCACCGGGCATGAGCTCCCCTCAGCCGCCTGCAGTACCCCTTTTCCACCAGCAGGTGGCGGCAGAGGGGCGCCCTCGGGCGTCACCGGGCATGAGCTCCCCTCGGCCGCCTGCAGTACCCCTTTTCCACCAGCAGGTGGCGGCAGAGGGGCGCCCTCGGGCGTCACCGGGCATGAGCTCCCCTCGGCCGCCTGCAGTACTCGTTTTCCACCAGCAGGTGGCGGCAGAGGGGCACCCTCGGGCGTCACCGGGCATGAGCTCTCCCCGGCCGCCTGCAGTACCCCTTTTCCACCAGCAGGGGGCGGCCTAACCCTAACCCTAACCTAACCCGAACCCCAACTCCTACCCCAACCCTAACCCTAATGGCGTCCCCCCGGCAACCGCACCCCGCACACTTGGTTCCCCCCTCATTTTAGTTCCCCCTGGTGCTTCCCACAAAATTGTCCCCCCAGAACCCGCACCCCGCACACTTGGTTCCCCCCTCCTTTTGGTTCCCCCTGGTGCACCCCGCAAATTTGTCCCCCCGGAACCCGAACCCCGCACACTTGGTTCCCCCCTCACTTTGGTTCCCCCCCCCGGTGCGCCTGGCAAGTGTGTCCCCCCGGAACCCGCACCCCGCACACTTGGTTCCCCCCTCATTTTGGTTCCCCCCCCCCTTGGGGTCCCCCCAAGCCCCATGGACCCCCCCCCCTTGGTGCCCCACCCCCCGTCCTACCCGTGCCCGCAGCAGCCGCTCGCGCTCCGCCAGCGCCTCCCGCACCCGACGCTGCATCTCGGCCAGGTGGAGGCAGGCGCTGGGGGGAGGGAATAAATTGGGCGGGGGTCTGGAGGCGGATTTAGGGGGCGGAGGGGACTGGTTCTCACCTGTAGAACTCGTTGTCGAGCCCCCCCGGGGGCAGCTGCAGGGCCAGGATGCCTGGGGGGGTGCGGGGGGGACATGTCAGCACCGGGCATGAGCTCCCCTCGGCCGCCTGCAGTACCCCTTTTCCACCAGCACCTGGCGGCAGAGGGGCGCCCTCGGGCGTCACCGGGCATGAGCTCCCCTCGGCCGCCTGCAGGACTCGTTTTCCACCAGCAGGTGGCGGCAGAGGGGCGCCCTCGGGCGTCACCGGGCATGAGCTCCCCTCGGCCGCCTGCAGTACCCCTTTTCCACCAGCAGCTGGCGGCAGAGGGGCGCCCTCGGGCGTCACCGGGCATGAGCTCCCCTCGGCCGCCTGCAGTACTCGTTTTCCACCAGCAGGTGGCGGCAGAGGGGCGCCCTCGGGCGTCACCGGGCATGAGCTCCCCTCGGCTGCCTGCAGTACCCCTTTTCCACCAGCAAGTGGCGGCAGAGGGGCGCCCTCGGGCGTCACCGGGCATGAGCTCCCCTCGGCCGCCTGCAGTACCCCTTTTCCACCAGCAGGTGGCGGCAGAGGGGCGCCTTCGGGCGTCACCGGGCATGAGCTCCCCTCGGCCGCCTGCAGTACCCCTTTTCCACCAGCAGGTGGCGGCAGAGGGGCGCCCTCGGGCGTCACCGGGCATGAGCTCCCCTCGGCCGCCTGCAGTACCCCTTTTCCACCAGCAGGTGGCGGCAGAGGGGCGCCCTCGGGCGTCACCGGGCATGAGCTCCACTCGGCCGCCTGCAGTACCCCTTTTCCACCAGCAGGTGGCGGCAGAGGGGCGCCCTCGGGCGTCACCGGGCATGAGCTCCCCTCGGCCGCCTGCAGTACCCCTTTTCCACCAGCAGGTGGCGGCAGAGGGGCGCCCTCAGGCGTCACCGGGCATGAGCTCCCCTCGGCCGCCTGCAGTACCCCTTTTCCACCAGCAGGTGGCGGCAGAGGGGCGCCTTCGGGAGTCACCGGGCATGAGCTCCCCTCGGCCGCCTGCAGTACCCCTTTTCCACCAGCAGGTGGCGGCAGAGGGGCGCCCTCGGGCGTCACCGGGCATGAGCTCCCCTCGGCCGCCTGCAGTACTCGTTTTCCACCAGCAGGTGGCGGCAGAGGGGAGCCCTCGGGCGTCACCGGGCATGAGCTCCCCTCGGCCGCCTGCAGTACCCCTTTTCCACCAGCAGGTGGCGGCAGAGGGGCGCCCTCGGGCGTCACCAGGCATGAGCTCCCCTCGGCCGCCTGCAGTACTCGTTTTCCACCAGCAGGTGGTGGCAGAGGGGCGCCCTCGGGCGTCACCGGGCATGAGCTCCCCTCGGCCGCCTGCAGTACCCCTTTTCCACCAGCAGGTGGCGGCAGAGGGGCGCCCTCGGGCGTCACCGGGCATGAGCTCCCCTCGGCCGCCTGCAGTACCCCTTTTCCACCAGCATTTGGGGCAGAGGGGCGCCTTCGGGCGTCACCGGGCATGAGGTCCCCTCGGCCTCCTGCAGTACCCCTTTTCCACCAGCAGGTGGCGGCAGAGGGGCGCCCTCGGGCGTCACCGGGCATGAGCTCCCCTCGGCCGCCTGCAGTACCCCTTTTCCACCAGCAGGTGGCGGCAGAGGGGCGCCCTCGGGCGTCACCGGGCATGAGCTCCCCTCGGCCTCCTGCAGTACCCCTTTTCCACCAGCAGGTGGCGGCAGAGGGGCGCCCTCGGGCGTCACCGGGCATGAGCTCCCCTCGGCCGCCTGCAGTACCCCTTTTCCACCAGCAGGTGGCGGCAGAGGGGCGCCTTCGAGCATCACCGGGCATGAGCTCCCCTCGGCCGCCTGCAGTACCCCTTTTCCACCAGCAGCTGGCGGCAGAGGGGCGCCTTCGAGCATCACCGGGCATGAGCTCCCCTCGGCCGCCTGCAGTACCCCTTTTCCACCAGCAGGTGGCGGCAGAGGGGCGCCCTCGGGCGTCACCGGGCATGAGCTCCCCTCGGCCGCCTGCAGTACTCGTTTTCCACCAGCAGGTGGCGGCAGAGGGGCACCCTCGGGCGTCACCGGGCATGAGCTCTCCCCGGCCGCCTGCAGTACCCCTTTTCCACCAGCAGGGGGCGGCCTAACCCTAACCCTAACCTAACCCGAACCCCAACTCCTACCTCAACCCTAACCCTAATGGCGTCCCCCCGGCAACCGCACCCCGCACACTTGGTTCCCCCCTCATTTTAGTTCCCCCTGGTGCTTCCCACAAAATTGTCCCCCCAGAACCCGCACCCCGCACACTTGGTTCCCCCCTCCTTTTGGTTCCCCCTGGTGCACCCCGCAAATTTGTCCCCCCGGAACCCGAACCCCGCACACTTGGTTCCCCCCTCACTTTGGTTCCCCCCCCCGGTGCGCCTGGCAAGTGTGTCCCCCCGGAACCCGCACCCCGCACACTTGGTTCCCCCCTCATTTTGGTTCCCCCCCCCTTGGGGTCCCCCCAAGCCCCATGGACCCCCCCCCCTTGGTGCCCCACCCCCCGTCCTACCCGTGCCCGCAGCAGCCGCTCGCGCTCCGCCAGCGCCTCCCGCACCCGACGCTGCATCTCGGCCAGGTGGAGGCAGGCGCTGGGGGGAGGGAATAAATTGGGCGGGGGTCTGGAGGCGGATTTAGGGGGCGGAGGGGACTGGTTCTCACCTGTAGAACTCGGCGTCGAGCCCCCCCGGGGGCAGCTGCAGGGCCAGGATGCCTGGGGGGGTGCGGGGGGGACATGTCAGCACCGGGCATGAGCTCCCCTCGGCCGCCTGCAGTACCCCTTTTCCACCAGCAGCTGGCGGCAGAGGGGCGCCCTCGGGCGTCACCGGGCATGAGCTCCCCTCGGCCGCCTGCAGTACTCGTTTTCCACCAGCAGGTGGCGGCAGAGGGGCGCCCTCGGGCGTCACCGGGCATGAGCTCCCCTCGGCTGCCTGCAGTACCCCTTTTCCACCAGCAAGTGGCGGCAGAGGGGCGCCCTCGGGCGTCACCGGGCATGAGCTCCCCTCGGCCGCCTGCAGTACCCCTTTTCCACCAGCAGGTGGTGGCAGAGGGGCGCCTTCGGGCGTCACCGGGCATGAGCTCCCCTCGGCCGCCTGCAGTACCCCTTTTCCACCAGCAGGTGGCGGCAGAGGGGCGCCCTCGGGCGTCACCGGGCATGAGCTCCCCTCGGCCGCCTGCAGTACCCCTTTTCCACCAGCAGGTGGCGGCAGAGGGGCGCCCTCGGGCGTCACCGGGCATGAGCTCCCCTCGGCCGCCTGCAGTACCCCTTTTCCACCAGCAGGTGGCGGCAGAGGGGCGCCCTCGGGCGTCACCGGGCATGAGCTCCCCTCGGCCGCCTGCAGTACCCCTTTTCCACCAGCAGGTGGCGGCAGAGGGGCGCCCTCAGGCGTCACCGGGCATGAGCTCCCCTCGGCCGCCTGCAGTACCCCTTTTCCACCAGCAGGTGGCGGCAGAGGGGCGCCCTCGGGCGTCACCGGGCATGAGCTCCCCTCGGCCGCCTGCAGTACTCGTTTTCCACCAGCAGGTGGCGGCAGAGGGGCGCCCTCGGGCGTCACCGGGCATGAGCTCCCCTCGGCCGCCTGCAGTACCCCTTTTCCACCAGCAGGGGGCGGCCTAACCCTAACCCTAACCTAACCCGAACCCCAACTCCAACCCCAACCCTAACCCTAATGGCGTCCCCCCGACAACCGCAGCCTGCACATTTGGTTCTCCCCTCATTTTAGTTCCCCCCGGTGCGCCCCACAAAAGTGTCCCCCTAGAACCCGCACCCCGCACACTTGGTTCCCCCCTCATTTTGGTTCCCCCTGGTGCGCCCCGCCAATTTGTCCCCCCAGAACCCGAACCCCGCACACTTGGTTCCCCCCTCACTTTGGTTCCCCCCCCCGGTGCGCCTGGCAAGTGTGTCCCCCCGGAACCCGCACCCCGCACACTTGGTTCCCCCCTCATTTTGGTTCCCCCCCCCTTGGGGTCCCCCCAAGCCCCATGGACCCCCCCCCCTTGGTGCCCCACCCCCCGTCCTACCCGTGCCCGCAGCAGCCGCTCGCGCTCCGCCAGCGCCTCCCGCACCCGACGCTGCATCTCGGCCAGGTGGAGGCAGGCGCTGGGGGGAGGGAATAAATTGCGAGGGGGTCTGGGGGCGGATTTAGGGGGCGGAGGGGACTGGTTCTCACCTGTAGAACTCGGCGTCGAGCCCCCCCGGGGGCAGCTGCAGGGCCAGGATGCCTGGGGGGGTGCGGGGGGGACATGTCAGCACCGGGCATGAGCTCCCCTCGGCCGCCGGCAGTACCCCTTTTCCACCAGCAGGTGGCGGCAGAGGGGCGCCCTCAGGCGTCACCGGGCATGAGCTCCCCTCGGCCGCCGGCAGTACCCCTTTTCCACCAGCAGGTGGCGGCAGAGGGGCGCCCTCGGGCGTCACCGGGCATGAGCTCCCCTCGGCCGCCTGCAGTACTCGTTTTCCACCAGCAGGTGGCGGCAGAGGGGCGCCCTCGGGCGTCACCGGGCATGAGCTCCCCTCGGCCGCCTGCAGTACTCGTTTTCCACCAGCAGGTGGCGGCAGAGGGGCGCCCTCGGGCGTCACCGGGCATGAGCTCCCCTCGGCCGCCTGCAGTACCCCTTTTCCACCAGCAGGTGGCGGCAGAGGGGCGCCCTCGGGCGGCACCGGGCATGAGCTCCCCTCGGCCGCCGGCAGTACCCCTTTTCCACCAGCAGGTGGCGGCAGAGGGGCGCCCTCGGGCGTCACCGGGCATGAGCTCCCCTCGGCCGCCTGCAGTACCCCTTTTCCACCAGCAGGTGGCGGCAGAGGGGCGCCCTCGGGCGTCACCGGGCATGAGCTCCCCTCGGCCGCCTGCAGTACTCGTTTTCCACCAGCAGGTGGCGGCAGAGGGGCGCCCTCGGGCGTCACCGGGCATGAGCTCCCCTCGGCCGCCTGCAGTACCCCTTTTCCACCAGCAGGGGGCGGCCTAACCCTAACCCTAACCTAACCCGAACCCCGACTCCAACCCCAACCCTAACCCTAATGGCGTCCCCCCGGCAACCGCAGCCTGCACATTTGGTTCTCCCCTCATTTTAGTTCCCCCCGGTGCGCCCCACAAAAGTGTCCCCCCAGAACCCGCACCCCGCACACTTGGTTCCCCCCTCATTTTGGTTCCCCCTGGTGCGCCCCGCCAATTTGTCCCCCCAGAACCCGAACCCCGCACACTTGGTTCCCCCCTCACTTTGGTTCCCCCCCCCGGTGCGCCTGGCAAGTGTGTCCCCCCGGAACCCGCACCCCGCACACTTGGTTCCCCCCTCATTTTGGTTCCCCCCCCCCTTGGGGTCCCCCCAAGCCCCATGGACCCCCCCCCCTTGGTGCCCCACCCCCCGTCCTACCCGTGCCCGCAGCAGCCACTCGCGCTCCGCCAGCGCCTCCCGCACCCGATGCTGCATCTCGGCCAGGTGGAGGCAGGCGCTGGGGGGGGGAATAAATTGGGGGTGTCTGGGGGCGGATTTAGGGGGCGGAGGGGACTGGTTCTCACCTGTAGAACTCGGCGTCGAGCCCCCCCGGGGGCAGCTGCAGGGCCAGGATGCCTGGGGGGGTGCAGGGGGGACATGTCAGCACCCCCCAGACCGAAACCCCAAAACCGCTGCCGTTGACCCAAAATCGCCGCCGGTGACACCGGTAGGGCCACCGGGCACCCCGCGGGCCACTGGGAGCGGAAGACGGGCATGAAGCTGCTGGTGGACGGCGGCCACGCTAAAATTCTAGGTCAGCCGCGGGTTGGGGCTCTGGAGGGGGCACCCCATAGGGTCACAACCCCCCCAAAACCCCCCGGCCCCATAGAGACCCCCCCCAGCCACACAGATCCCACCCCAAACCCTGTAGGTGCTCCCCCAAACCCTACAGGCACTTTCTCCAGATGTTCCCCACAACCTCCCAGCCCCACAAGTACCCCCCCCTTGGCCCCATACAGCCCCCCCCCGGCCCCATATGGCCCCCCCACCTTGCAGGCCGCCCGCCCGTGGTCGTAGTACACCTCCTCTATGGCCTGGAAGTAGATGACGCCCTTCAGCTTCGTCTCCTCCTTGTCTGGGGGGGGGGGAGAGATAGGGGGGTCACCCCATGGAACCACCTAACCCCCGACCACCCAACCCTGACCCCTCAACCCCCCAACCCTAACGGATCTAATCCTAACCCCCCAACCCCTGACCCCCCAACCCTAACCCCCTAACCCTAACAGATATAACCCCCACCTTAACCCCCGACCCCCTTACCCCCCAACCCCCACCCGGCATGCTCTGGGCACCAAACATGGCCTCCCGGAAGCCCAGTGCCAGAAAACTACGCCTACCAGCATTCCCCAGGCAGCTGGCTTGACCAATCACAGGCCCAGTGTTCGAGAAATACATTTACCAGCACTCACTGGAACCCAAGCACTTACTGCCCTTTCAAAATAGACTCAAGCCCTAACACTAAAAAACTTCGAAACCCCTACAGGCCTAATCCAAACTGTTTACCACACTAAACCCCTGAAGTCCTATGCCTAAAAGCCCTTAGGACACTTAGGACGCTCAAAACCCAAACCCAAAACAATAGGATTCTCAAAGCCCTAAACAACAAGATTAGGACGCTTAAAGCCGTAACCCCAAAATTAAGATGCTCAAAACACAAAGCCAACCCAAAACACTAGGATGCTCAAAACCCTTACTCAAAACATCAGGATGCGCAAAACTCTAACCCAAAAATTCAGATGCTTAACACCCAAAGCCCTAACACAAAACATTAGGACGCTCAACACCGTAACCCAAAAAATTAGGATGCTCGAAACTCTAACCCTGGAGAACCTAATCTGAAAAAAAAAAAAAAAAAAAAGGATCTTAACACACTAACCCTAAATAACTGACCAAAAATAAAACCCTAGGACCCTAACCCTAAAAAACATAGCGACACTCCATCCCAAAAAAAACTCTAAAACCCTAACACGCTAACCCTGAAACCCTTAAAACCCTGTTAAAACTCCAACCCAGTTATACACCAGTTACCTCCCTTAAAGGATATAGAGGAGCTCTCTCAGATACGGCAGTCCTACTTCTCATGAATGCATCCTTTAGGTGAGGAGGGGGAGAAGTAAAGCAAAGAACAACTCACGGGTTGAGATCAGGATAATTTAATTAAATGGAAATAATTATAATAATTAAATAAAGACTACCATGAACTAAACAATTTAACTAAGGGGAAATAAAAAGGGAAAGGGGAAAAGGGAGGGGAAAAGGGAAAATAAAAAGAAGGGACGAAAACAAACAAACAAAATAAATGACAGCTATATGGAAGTGCAGAGGAAAGAAATTGCTCTCTACTTCCCACAAATGAGCGATGATTGACCACGTCCTTGATGCAAGGCCTCAACGCACGCAGCCGGTGTTCGAGAGGAGGACCGACGTCTTCTCAACGAGAGCCCACCCCTCCCCTCTTCTTCCTGTTTCCACCTTTTATTGCTGAGTGTGACATCCCATGGTATGGAATATCCCTTGGATTGGTTTAGGTCAGCTGCCCTAGTGATGTTTCTCTCCTCGCTTTTTGCCCATCCCCTAGGAGGGTTAGAGAAAGGCCCAATGCTGTGCCACTGCTGCTCAGCAGTAGACACAACACTGGTGTGATAACACTGCTGCTCCAGCTACAACTGCAGAGTACGGCACTGTATGGGCTGCTGCTGGGAAAGTTAACATTCCAGCCAGACCCAGTACACCACCAGAGGTGGATTGTTACGATATGGAGATGGTAGGTTATCCAACGGCTCCCGTTTATTATCTTTTTATTATTCCTGTTCTTCTTCTTCTTCAAAATTTCTTACCTGCTTTTAGTGTAAATATTAAGGCTGTAAAAGGACATGAAGTCCTCCTGATCCATAATCCTGCATCATCACTTTCTTCCCGGCAGAAAGGTTCCTTCGAATTAACATGTGTATTTAAGGCCTGACAAATACAGTCTTCAAAGGATCCAAAAACGGGCCCAAAGACATGCGGTCTTAAAAGCTCCTTTGGCCATTCTATCACACAATACTGGACCCTTTTTTATTTACTTTTTACGTTTCTGGGGCCTCTCTCGTTCCAGTTTCTAACTGTTATTCCTAATGGACTTTCTGCTGGTATGTCTGGTAATTTGCTCCCTTTCTTCTGGTCCCTGGTCTTCGGTTTTGTCTCACCCATCTAGGAATGTTACTCTGGCAATTCCCACAGCCCTTGGTTACCTTAATAAGAGTGTCTTAAAGAGGATTTAAGATCTATCACCCACCCACAAATCCTTTGGGAATCCCTTCGGTCCTTCACCGGCCAAGTCCCTCGCGGGAGATTGGAACCGTGGTAAAGAAGACCTCCACAATCGCTTCGGAACTAAATTCCGTCTCAGTCACACTCTTACACACACAGGCAACCAAAACCCATCCAACAGAACAGTATACGCTTTAAACACTTACGACTCCGTTGTCTTCATTCAGATCTTCACACGCAGAATTACGGGCAAAATATACTGCTGCAGCCAGCAAGGGAGCTGAAAAAAAATCAAAACCTTAGCTTACCTGTATTCAGGTTCGAGATGCCATTAGTCCCGACCAGACTCGAACAGCAACCACCAAATGCTGGGGCACCTCTCCTACATCAAATAAGATTCCAAGAACCAAAGCCCTCCTGGACAAGCCCCCTGGTGTCATACATGACTGGGTCCCAAACTGGATTGCAATTAAATTTTACAGTTTTTTTAAATAAATAGAGGTAAACGAGAAGTTGCTCGCAAACAGATATACCGTGCCAGATGTCCTTCAGCAAGTGCCCAGAGGCAGACCGGATGTCTTTGCCAACACAGTCCCATCAATGTATTAGTACACCCATGCACTGCCACGTTAACTGCCATCACTAACTGCCAGGCAGGACAGCTCCAGACCAAACACATACACACACAGGCACGCCACAAACACTACAAACAAAACACACAACACAAGGCACAAGAAAAAGTGACCCCCAAAAAGAAAGCCCTACAGCAACAGCAAGTCAGAACAGGTGCTCTGCACCAGACCCTACCAGAGACTAAAATGTCACGACACGTGACTGGAAGCAACTGCCAGAACTGGGATGATGGAGGCCTAAAAAGCCTGCCTTCAAGACAAGAGACCAGAAGGATGGGGACTGAAAACCCCCTAAGACAACTCTCAGGAAATCAATTCCCAAGCAAGAACTCCTGATGCGGCCCAGATGACTTCTGCAAGAGTGAGGATGGAAACAGACGCGATCTCAAACCGAGTATGATACACGAGACCTGAAACAGATCTGTATTTCAAGCAGCGACTGCAAGACAAGAAGTGCTCGGATCAGAGTCATGATGACAAAACAAGCATTGAGGCCCTTCAGCACAGCTACCGAGTCGCCTGCCTGGTCAGTCCAGTGTCAAAAGCCAGGAGGATATCAAGACCCGAGAAGCACAGAACAGACACTGCAGAAGCAACACTACAGGACAGACAAACTGAAGGAAACTGTCCTGCCTGGCACACGCACTCACGCTACAAAATAATCCCGCTGCTCCTATTAGCCTGGTGACCCAGCCACAAGCAGCCTGAACGTGACTCAGCCTCAACCACCCTCACAGGGGCACCAAGTCTATTCAGCCAGCAGGCACCACGCTGCTCTGGCTCACAGCTCCCATTAGCCACCCCAGATATGCAAATACCAGGTGCCCCCCAACTTAGCTCTCAGGTTGCTGCATGGTAAAGTCCCTCTGCCTCAAGAAATACACAGGCACCGATTGTCATCTTAGTCAATTGAAGGCTCACCATCAGCTGCAAAAACAGAGTAACAGCATTCACTAACACGCCGGCCACGATGCCCACCTGCTCCACAATGCTGACTACTGCTGATGCAACATACGGTTCTGCTCACCTCTTCCTCTCCGAATCCAAGCTCTAACAGTGCAGCCAGTATCATCCACACCACCTAGGAAAACAAAGCGATTAAATGATCATTGCCTTCACAACACATCACCCAATGGTAGAATTTTATTGTTGTTTGTTTTTTGAAATCTGCTTTAGCTCAACAGAATGCAAACTGCAAACAAGAGAACTGGGGTGTTTCTAGAAGGAACAATCCCCATGCTTTTGCTGCAACTTCGAATATTAAATGGACAATACGACCCAGCAATTACCTGGAACTTTCTTAACTGCAAATAGCTCAACCATTTTTTTTTTTTTTTACTTCTTTTTTTTGTACATAGAAAGAAAGATCTAGGAGCAAAAGATATCATATGCCAAAACAAGCACCAAACAACCTTTCCTTCGCTTCGGATAAGGGATGACCAGGCTGACACCACTCACCTTCCCTCAGTGCTTCATGACATGAGGATTTCCCTTCCCTCTCCACAACTGCACAAAGCACCTGCAGAGACAAGAGAAACGCACACTCTGAGGCACCTCACAGCCACAGCGTACCTGCTGCAAGACCTCCCTCTTCCCAGCTCTGGCACTTCAGCTGCTCACCAGCTCTAACTCAGATTCTTCGCTCACAGCACCACAGCAAGCTCCAATGGGGCCACACAACACACACTACACAAGCTACATTGCCCAACACACACCAGCTGGAACATTCCCGCCCAACAATCAGTCGCATCGCACAGGAAGGCTGCCGCACACTCCTAGAAACCAAACCTACCAGTCCTGAGCAGCTCCCCGCTTCCTCCTGCCAACCACGCTCAGCACACACACTATTCACCCCTCAAAAAAAAAAACAAAAACCTTAGAACATACACACACACAAAAAAAAAAAAACAACGAGCTCCACAAATGCCAAAAAGACATGCACACACAGCAGCCTCGGCAGAGGTAATCACAGACGTACCCTGTGCAGATGAAAGAGGTGACTCTGATACAACCCTGCTCAGGCTCTTGGTAATGCTGCATCTACGCTACCAAGCCACAGGTACCATGCAATCAAGCTGGTTTTAGTCCTCTGGAGAATTACGCAAGTGGGTTTATACATCTAGAGATTAAAATACAGCTCAAAAACAGAAGAGTATCCCACCATCCCAAAAAAACAGTGAGCCAGAAACCTCTATTAAACATCCCTCTATTAAGTGAATTCCAAGCACTTAAAAATTATAGAAATCTATAAACTCCAGCCTGCCTAAAGAACCCTGCAACCGACTGAAGGAAAAACAAAGCACTTACCCCAAGGAGCAGCCCAGGCAGAATGAGCTCTCTAATACCATGCCTGGGGCTCATATACCATTTGGCCCCGCCCAGCACCCAAACCCAATCACCTGGAAAAGGGGAGGGGCAAAGCACAAGGAAGTAGAAAGAAAGCAGGAGCAGCAGCAGCTGTTTTTTATTATTTTCTTTGTTTTTTTTGTTTTTTTTTTTTTTTTTTTTTTAAGATCTGCTTTACTTGAAAAACATGCAGAGAGCAGACAGGAGACCTAGGGTGTTTCTAGAAGCAACGATCCCCATGCTTTTGCTGCAGCTTTTAACATTGAAAGGACAACACAACCCAGCAAGTAACAGGAACTTTTGCAAATGGAATTACGTCAAACATGTTCATCATCACTTGCAAAAACAGAGAACCAGCATTCACTAGCACGCCAGCACTGACACCCACCTCCTCCGCAACGCTGACTACTACTGATGCAACATGCTACTGTGCAATACCTCTCTGTTCCCAGCTCCTTTCCCTCATCTGCTCACTACATTTACCTGAGAAGTGTGCCCGAACAGACTTATTCTGCAGAGATGAAGAAGGTGGCCCTGCTCACTCTCTTGTCACTACTGCACTTATGCACTCAAGGAACCATACCCCACAGTTTCCCAAGAACAACGTACCTGGCAACCCCTCATAAACGTACTTCTAATACGTAAATTCAAGGACATAAAGCCTAGAAGGCTTTATGGTCTAAAGACTCGACAGACAGAAAACACACAGGCAAATGCTCCAGAAATGTAACAACCTGTCCCTAAACTTGAAACAGACTACCCCTTACATTCCCACTGCTGCCATTTTCAGATACACGCTCACACAGGGAGCTTCCATGATACACTTCTCCTAAACCCTGCTCCATCACTTTAACAGCAAGGTTGTAACTTTGATAATATTTGACATACAGGCAAAGACTCACAAAAAGCCCCGTAATTCTGCAAAAATCAGAAGGGAACCAGAACCACAAAGCAAACACACAAAGTAACATCACCATACCATCCGTAAAACTGCCATAACAACTACTCACCTGAGGAAAAGCTGCGTGCAATACAGGCACATACTACTACTAGATTGCTTTACAGTGACAGATCCTACCAGTTACCAACTCAAAAAGATACGCGTACCGGTTTCTACTGGAAAACGCATCAGTCCATAGACTCTGACCCACCTAAAGAACCCTGAAACTGACTGAGTGAAAAACAAAGCACTTACCACAAAAAGCAGCCCAGGCAGAAGGAGCTCTGTCATGGAATACCTGCAACTCAGTTACCACTAGGTCCCACATGGAACCTGAAGCTAATCACCTGGGAAAGTGCAAGGGGGAAAGCACAAAAAAAAAAAAACAGAAAGGAGCAGTAGCTGTGGTTTATTTACTTATTTATATGGCTTAGCTCAACAGCATACAGAGTGCAGACAGGAGAGCTAGGGTGTTTCTAGAAACAAAAATCCCCATGCTTTTGCTGCAGCTTCAAATATTAAAAGGACAAAATGATCAAGAAAGTAACTGATTTTTTTTTTCCATCTGGAATTAGCTCGATCTTTTATTTACATAAAAAGAAAAATCAAGGAGCAGAACAGATTTCACAGCAAAAAAAAAAAAAAAAACAATTCCATACCACTCGCAGGAAAAATCACTTACTTTAGTAGGCTACCTGAGAACCAGAAGGCTATGCTGATGGGTCAAAACACACTACAGGACACTGGGGCCAGGCCCTCCGCTGCACCCACTTAAAACCCATCCCTACACTCACCAAGGTGCAACCCCAACACAAAAAAAACAGACACAGCATTTCAGCACCCGCTTTGTTCCGATTCTGAACACTAACATCACAGCCCACGTTGCCTGGGACACCTGATAAACAGAAGAGAAAGCAGCCATACCGTTTTCAAGCCATCCCTGCACGTGTCGCTCCTTGATCATCTGCAACCTCTTCTCAAATCCTCAACCGCTTCTGTGGAGAGCCTGCCATGGCACCTGCAAAGCAAGATGGATACCCTTCGCACTCACCTCGTGCTACTTGGCTGTTCTGCTCCAATCCAGCTCACAAACAGCCCGCCCTTCTCGTGCTGCTCTTCAGAGTGCAGCTTGGCCCCACTCAGCCTGTGCGAGACACCTGCAAAAGACAAACAAAAGCATAGGCTGAAGCAGCATCCAAAGCCACAGCACAGCTGGGACAGTTACCCTCAGCTGCGCCCTCACCTCCCCTCAAGGCAGATGCTTCCATCTGCTCTCTTAAGCCAGCTAGAACACCCCTGAAATATAAACAGGATTTTTACTGTACTTGGTGTAGTTAAGTGACTGCAGTGAAAACTGCACCACTAAATTACCTTCTATAGCTGTTCATTACTCACCTTGCCAAAAGCAGCTCTGGTCGTCAAGTCCCGTGTCGTACACTGTGTTTCAGCTTTAACAAATGAAAACAGTCACAAGAGAATCATTCAGCTGCCAGCATTAGCACCCATCGCTCAACAACACAAAGGGACCCCATTTACAATATTATCATTTCAAAACAGCAGCCCCCTTGCCTCAGCACCTCAGAAGTAGATCAAGACAGGCACCGAGCTGCCTACCGAGTGCTGAACAGTTCCAGAAGGAGCTCTTTCCTGTGACAGGTTCCTCCAAAGGTTTACGCTCTACTGGGGACAGCATAGAAATAAAAATAAAAGTTTCAAAACCCCATATCTGTAAGCTTTCAAGATTCGACAGACCTCCTCAAGCACACCGTTCCAGTGCTATGCGAGCAGCTGCTCGCAAGCAGCTCAAATCTCCCACGCCCAACATCTGCCAAACACCACAGAGATGACTGTGCCAGCTGCCCTTCAGTACGTGCCCAGAGGCAGACCGGATGTCTTCGCCAAAACAGTCCAGACAATGTATTAGTACACCCATGCAATGCCATGTTAGCTGTCATCACTAACTGCCAGGCAGGACAGCTCCAGACCAAACACATACACACACAGGCACACCACAAACACTACAAACAAAACACACAACACATGGCGCAAGAAAAAGTGACCCCCAAAAGGAAAGCCCTATGGCAACAGCAAGTCAGATACAGGTGCTCTGCACCAGACCCTACCAGAGACTCAAATGTCACGACACGCGACTGGAAGCAGCTTCCAGAACTGGGATGATGGAGGCCTAAAAAGCCTGCCTTCAAGACAAGAGACCGGAAGGATGGGGAGTGAAAACCCCCTAAGAACACACTTAGGAATTCGATTCCCAAGCAAGAGCTCCTGATGTGGCCCAGATGACTTCTGCAAGAGTGAGGATGGAAACAGACGCGATCTCAAACCGAATATGATGCACAAGACCTGAAACAGATCTGCAGTTCAAGCAGCGACTGCAAGACAAGAAGTGCTCGAATCAGAATCACGATGACAAAACAAGCATTGAGGCCCTTCAGCACCGCTACCAAGTCCCCTGTCTAGTCAGTCCGGTGTAAAAAGTTAGGAGGATATCAAGACCTGAGAAGCACAGAACAGACGTTGTAGAAGCAACACTACAAGACAGACGAACAGAAGGAAACTGTCCTGCCTGGCGCACGCACTCACGCTACAAAATAATCCTGCCTCTTCTATTAGCCTGGTGACCCAGCCACAAGCACCCTGAACGTGACCCAGCCTCAACCACCCTCACAGTGGCACCAAGTATATTCAGCCAGCAGGCACCACGCTGCTCTGGCTCCCAGCTCCCATTAGCCACCCCAGATATGCAAATACCAGGCGCCCCCCAACTTAGCTCTCAGGCTGCTGCATGGTAAAGTTCCTCCGCCTCAAGAAATGCACAGGCACCATTTGTCATCTTAGTCAACTGAAGGCTCATCATCAGCTGCAAAAACAGAGAAAGAGCATTCACTAGCACGCCAGCCCCATTGCTCACCTTCTCCACAATGCTGACTACTGCTGATGCAATGTACGATTGTGCTCACGTGTTCCTCTCCGAGTCCAAGCTCCAACAGTGCAGCCAGTATCATCCACACCACCTGGGACAACAAAGGGATTAAATGATAGTTGCATTCAGAACAAATAACCCAATCGTGGTTTCTTGTTGTTGTTGTTTCTGTGTGTGTTTCTTGTATTTTTATTTTTTTTTTTTTAAATCTGCTTTAGCTCAACAGCATGCAGAATGCAAACGAGAACTGGGGAGTACCTAGAAGAAACAATCCCCATGCTTTTGCGGCAGCTTTGAATATTAAAAGGACAATACGACCCAGCAAGTAACTGGAACTTTCTTAACTGGAATTAGCTCATACTTTTATTTGCATTGAAAGAAAAATCTAGGAGCAGAACAGATTATACACCAACAAAATTAATTCCATTCCATCCCCAGAAACAAATCACATACTCTCATCCCCTCCTGTACCTCAGCCGCTTGCCTGCCCCACGTGGCACATGCTTCCATCTCTTCTCCTTACCCACTTATAGCACCTCTAAAAGGCAAACTGGAGTTTTACTCTATTGGACATAGGAAAATAACTGCAGTGACAACCACACCCCAAAAACAACAGTTACCTCTGCTCATCACGCACCAGAGTCACTGCAGAGGCAGCTCGGGTCGAGACGTCCTGCACTGCGCACTGCATTTCAACCTGAACAAAGGAAAGACACAGGCAGAAGATAAACATTCAGCTGCCAGTAGTAGTAGCACCCATCCCTCAACAACATAAGCGACCCCAGCTTTACTTTTACCCTTTCAAAACAGCACTCCACTTGCCTCTGGACCTGCAAATTAGGTCCAAGCTTGAAAGGAGCGGCCACCATCATCCACAACACCTGGGAACACAAAAGGACAAAACGACACTGTGCTTGCAAGCACCCACCTGCCACGCTGCTCCTCTATCCCAAACAGTCTCACCTCAGACCCTCACAGGGAAACACCTGAGCGTCTTCACTTCGCTTCGGATAAGGCATGACCAGGCTGGCAACACTCACCTTCCCTCAGAGCTCCATCACACGAGGATATCCCTTCCCTGTCCACGACTGCACACAAAGCACCTGCAGAGACAAGGGAAAAGCACACTCTGAGGCACCTCACAGCCACAGCGTACCTGCTGCAATGCCTCTCTCTTCCCAGCTCCGGTACTTCAGCTGCTCACCACCTTTAACTCAGATTCTTCACTCACAGCACCACAGCAAAATCTGCCCAGGCCACACAACACACACTACACAGGCTACATTGCCTAAGACACACAAGCTGGAACGTTCCCACCCAACAATCAGTCGCATCACACAGGAAGGCTGCCGTACTCTCCGAGAAACCAAACCTACCAGTCCTGAGGAGCTCCCCACCTCCTCCTGCCAACCACACTCAGCAAACACACTATCTACTGCTCAGAAAAACAGAAAGTTAAAACATACACACACAAAAAACAACTGAGCTCCACAAATGCCAAAAAGACATGCACACACAGCAGCCTCGGCAGGGGTAATCAAACTTACCCTTTGCAGATGAAAGAGGTGACTCTGATACAACCCTGCTCAGTCTCTTGGCAATGCTGCATCTACCCTGCCAAGCCACATGTAGCATGAAATGCAGCTGGTTTTAGTCCTCTGGAAAATTACAGAAGTAGGTCTATGCATCTAGAGAATAAATTTAGCTCAAAAACAGAAGAGCAACCCACCACCCCAAAAAACAGTGAGCCAGAAACCTCTATTAAACATCCCTCTATTAAGTGAATTCCAAGCACTTAAAAATTATAGAAATCTATAAACTCCAGCCTGCCTAGAGAACCCTGCAACTGACTAAAGGAAAAACAAAGCACTTACCCCAAGGAGCAGCCCAGGCAGAAGGAGCTCTCTGATAGCATGCCTGGGGCTCATATACCATTTGGCCCCGCCCAGCACCCAAACGCAATCACCTGGAAAAGGGGAGGGGCAAAGCACAAGGAAGTAGAAAGAAAGGAGCAGCAGCAGCAGCTGTTTTTTATTTTTTTCATTACTATTTTATTTTATTTTAAGATCTGCTTTACTTGAAAACCATGCAGAGAGCAGACAGGTGACCTGTGGTGTTTCTAGAAGCAACAATCCCCATGCTTTTGCTGCAGTTTTTAACATTGAAAGGACGACACGACCAGGCCAGTAACTGGAACTTTTTCAAATAGAATTAAGTCAAACAGGTTCATCATCACTTGCAAAAACAGAGAACCAGCATTCACTAGCACGCCAGCCCTGATACCCACCTCTTGGGCAACGCTCACTACTACTGATGCAACATGCTACTGTGCAATACCTCTCTGTTCAAAACTCCTTTACCTCAGCTGCTCAGTAGCTCCACATGACAAATGGGCCCGGGCGGCGCCGCGCCGAAAAGGGCCCGGGCGGCGCCGCGCCGAAAAGGGCCCGGGCGGCGCCGCGCCGAAAAGGGCCCGGGCGGCGCCGCGCCGAAAAGGGCCCGGGCGGCGCCGCGCCGAAAAGGGCCCGGGCGGCGCCGCGCCGAAAAGGGCCCGGGCGGCGCCGCGCCGAAAAGGGCCCGGGCGGCGCCGCGCCGAAAAGGGCCCGGGCGGCGCCGCGCCGAAAAGGGCCCGGGCGGCGCCGCGCCGAAAAGGGCCCGGGCGGCGCCGCGCCGAAAAGGGCCCGGGCGGCGCCGCGCCGAAAAGGGCCCGGGCGGCGCCGCGCCGAAAAGGGCCCGGGCGGCGCCGCGCCGAAAAGGGCCCGGGCGGCGCCGCGCCGAAATGGGCCCGGGCGGCGCCGCGCCGAAATGGGCCCGGGCGGCGCCGCGCCGAAATGGGCCCGGGCGGCGCCGCGCCGAAATGGGCCCGGGCGGACTTATTCTGCAGAGAGGAAGAAGGTGAGCCTGCTCACTCTCCAGGCACTACTGCACTTATGCGGTCAAGAGACATTACCCCACTGTTTCCCAAAAACAACTACCTGGAAACACCTAATAAACATACTTCTAATATGTCAATTCAAGGACATCAAGACTAAAAGGCTGCAAGGTCTAAACACTCGACAGACAGAAAACACACAGGCAAAAGCTCCAGAAATATAACAAACTGTCCCTAAACTTGAAACAGACTACCCCTTACGTGCCCACTGCTGCCATTTTCAGATACACGCTCACACAGGCAGCCTCCATCATACATTTCTCCTAAACCCTGCTGCATCACTTTGACAGCGAGGTTATGACTTTGATAAGATTTGACATAGATTTAAAGGCTCACAGAAAGCCCCGTAATTCTGCAAAAATCAGAAGGGACCCAGAACCACAGAGCAAACACACAAAGTAACATCACCATACTATCCGTAAAACTGCCATAACAACTACTCACCTGAGGAAGAGCTGCGTGCAATACAGGCGCCTACTACTAGATTCCTTTACTATGACAGATCCTACCAGTTTTCACCTCAAAAAGATAGGAGTACCGGTTTCGACTTCAAAATGCATCAGTCCATAGAATCTGACCCACCTAAAGAACCCTCCAAAAGACTGAAGGAAAAACAAAGCACTTATCCAAAAGTGCAGCCCAGGCAGAAGGAGCTCTCTGATGGCATACCTTCAACTCAGTTACCACTAGGTCCCACCTGGAACCTGAAGCCAATCACCTGGGAAAGTGCAGGGGGAAAGCATAAAAAAGCAGAAAGAGGAGCAGCAGCAGCTGTGGTTTTATTAACTTCCTTATAAGGCTTAGCTCAACAGCATGCAGAGTGCAGACAGGAGAACTGGGGTGTTTCTAGAAACAAAAATCCCCATGCTTTTGCTGCAGCTTTGAATACTGAAAGGACAATACTACCACGCAAGTAAATGAAGCTTTTTCAGCCGGATTTTGCGCAGACTTGTATTTACGCAGGAAGAAAACTCTAGGAGCAGAACAGATTATGCGCCAAAGAAGAATTCAATTCCATTCCACTCACAGGAAAAATCACTTACTTCAGTAGGCTATCTGAAAACCAAAAGGCTATGCTCACGGGTCAAAACACACTACAGGACACTGGGGCCAGGCCCTCCACTGCACCAAATTAAAACCCATCCCTACACTCACCAAGGTACAAGCCCAACCCAAACACAGAAACAGCATTTCAGCCTCAACACAGTTTTCAGAACTGCTGGAAATCAAGCTTCATACTCAGCGAGGCGTGCTCAGGCTACACAAGACAGGGCTTTGGGCACCTCCTTGCCTACCAAAGAAGACAGCCATCAGCACCCGCTTTGTTCCGATTCTGAAGACTAACATCACAGCCCACGTTGCCTGGGACACCTGATAAACAGAAGAGAAAGCGGCCATACCGTTTTCAAGCCATCCCTGCACGTGTCGCTCCTTGATCATCTGCAACCTCTTCTCAAATCCTCAACCGCTTCTGTGGAGAGCCTGCCATGGCACCTGCAAAGCAAGACCCTTCGCACTCACCTCATGCTACTTGGCAGTTCTGCTCCAATCCAGCTCACAACCAGCCCGCCCTTCTCGTGCTGCTCTTCAGAGTGCAGCTTGGCCCCACTCAGCCTGTGCGAGACACCTGCAAAAGAGAAACAAAAGCATAGGCTGAAGCAGCATCCAAAGCCACAGCACAGCTGGGACAGTTACTCTCATCTGCTCCCTTACCTCGGCGCCCTCACCTGCCCTCGAGGAAGATGCTTCCATCTGCTCTCTTAGGCCAGCTACAACACCCCTGAAATATAAACAGGATTTTTACTGTATTTTGTTCAGTTAACTAACTGCAATAACAGCTGCACCCCTGAAGTACCTGCTGCATCTGTCCATCGCTCACCTTGCCAAAAGCAGCTCTGGTCAAGTCCCGTGTTGTACACTGTGTTTCACCTTAAACAAATGAAAACAGTCACAAGAGAATCATTCAGCTGCCAGCATTAGCACCCATCGCTCAACAACACAAAGGGACCCCATTTACAATATTATCATTTCAAAACAGCAGCCCCCTTGCCTCAGCACCTCAGAAGTAGATCAAGACAGGCACCGAGCTGCCTACCGAGTGCTGAACAGTTCCAGAAGGAGCTCTTTCCGTGACAGGTTCCTCCAAAGGTTTACGCTCTACTGGGGACAGCATAGAAATAAAAATAAAAGTTTCAAAACCCCATATCTGTAAGCTTTCAAGATTCGACAGACCTCCTCAAGCACACCGTTCCAGTGCTATGCGAGCAGCTGCTCGCAAGCAGCTCAAATCTCCCACGCCCAACATCTGCCAAACACCACAGAGATGACTGTGCCAGCTGCCCTTCAGTACGTGCCCAGAGGCAGACCGGATGTCTTCGCCAAAACAGTCCAGACAATGTATTAGTACACCCATGCAATGCCATGTTAGCTGTCATCACTAACTGCCAGGCAGGACAGCTCCAGACCAAACACATACACACACAGGCACACCACAAACACTACAAACAAAACACACAACACATGGCGCAAGAAAAAGTGACCCCCAAAAGGAAAGCCCTATGGCAACAGCAAGTCAGATACAGGTGCTCTGCACCAGACCCTACCAGAGACTCAAATGTCACGACACGCGACTGGAAGCAGCTTCCAGAACTGGGATGATGGAGGCCTAAAAAGCCTGCCTTCAAGACAAGAGACCGGAAGGATGGGGAGTGAAAACCCCCTAAGAACACACTTAGGAATTCGATTCCCAAGCAAGAGCTCCTGATGTGGCCCAGATGACTTCTGCAAGAGTGAGGATGGAAACAGACGCGATCTCAAACCGAATATGATGCACAAGACCTGAAACAGATCTGCAGTTCAAGCAGCGACTGCAAGACAAGAAGTGCTCGAATCAGAATCACGATGACAAAACAAGCATTGAGGCCCTTCAGCACCGCTACCAAGTCCCCTGTCTAGTCAGTCCGGTGTAAAAAGTTAGGAGGATATCAAGACCTGAGAAGCACAGAACAGACGTTGTAGAAGCAACACTACAAGACAGACGAACAGAAGGAAACTGTCCTGCCTGGCGCACGCACTCACACTACAAAATAATCCTGCCTCTTCTATTAGCCTGGTGACCCAGCCACAAGCACCCTGAACGTGACCCAGCCTCAACCACCCTCACAGTGGCACCAAGTATATTCAGCCAGCAGGCACCACGCTGCTCTGGCTCCCAGCTCCCATTAGCCACCCCAGATATGCAAATACCAGGCGCCCCCCAACTTAGCTCTCAGGCTGCTGCATGGTAAAGTTCCTCCGCCTCAAGAAATGCACAGGCACCGTTTGTCATCTTAGTCAACTGAAGGCTCATCATCAGCTGCAAAAACAGAGAAAGAGCATTCACTAGCACGCCGGCCACGATGCCCACCTTCTCCACGATGCTGACTACTGCTGATGCAACATACAGTTCTGCTCACCTCTTCCTCTCCGAATCCAAGCTCCAACAGTGCAGCCAGTATCATCCACACCACCTGGGAAAACAAAGGGATTAAATGTTCGTTGCATTCAGAACAAGTCTACCAATGGTGTTTTATTTTGTTCTTCATTTGTGTGTGTGTGTTTGTTTTTTTTTTTTTGTTTACCTGTTTCTTTTTTTGGGGGGGGATCTGCTTTAGCTCAACAGAATGCAGAGTGCAGATGAGACCTGAGGTGTTTCTAAAAGCAACAATCCCCATGCTTTCGCTGAAGCTTTGAATATTAAAAGGACAATACAACCCAGCAAGTAACTGAAACTTTCTTAACTGGAATTAGCTCAAATTTTATTATTTTTTTTAAACTTAGAAAGAAAAATCCAAGAGCAGAACAGATTATACACCAACAAAATCAATTCCATTCCATCCCCAGAAAAAAATCACATACTCTCATCCCCTCCTGTACCTCAGCCGCTTGCCTGCCCCACGTGGCACATGCTTCCATCTCTTCTCCTTACCCACTTATAGCACCTCTAAAAGGCAAACTGGAGTTTTACTCTATTGGATGTAGGAAAATAACTGCAGTGACAACCACACCCCAAAAACAACAGTTACCTCTGCTCATCACACACCAGAGTCACTGCAGAGGCAGCTTGGGTCGAGACGTCCTGCACTGCGCACTGCACGCTGCATTTCAGCCTGAACAAGGGAAAGACACAGGCAGAAGATAAACATTCAGCTGCCAGCAGTAGCACCCATCCCTCAACAACATAAGCAACCCCATCTTTACTTTTATCCTTTCAAAACAGCACTCCACTTGCCTCTGGACCTGCAAATTAGGTCCAAGCTTGAAAGGAGCGGCCAGCATCACCCACGCCACCTGGGAACACAAAAGGATACAATGACCGCGGTGCTTGCAAGCACCCACCTGCCACACTGCTCCTCTATCCCAATCAGCCTCACCTCGGACCCTCACAGGGAAACACCTGAGCGTCTTCCCTTTGCTTCAGATAAGGCATGACCAGGCTGACACCTCTCACCTTCCCTCAGAGCTTCCTGACATGAAGATTTCCTTTCCCTCTCCACAACTGCACAAAGCACCTGCAGAGACAAGGGAAATGCACACTCTGAGGCACCTCACAGCCACAGCGTACCTGCTGCAAGACCTCTCTCTTCCCAGCTCCGGTACTTCAGCTGCTCACCAGCTCTGAGATTGTTCACTCACAAGACCACAGCAAGCTGCACCCGGGCCACACAACACACACTACACAAGCTACATTGCTTAAGACATATGAGCTGGAACGTTCCCACCCAACAATCAGTCGCATCACACAGGAAGGATGCCGCACACTCCTAGAAACCAAACCTACCAGTCCTGAGCAGCTCCCCACCTCCTCCTGCCAACCACGCTCAGCACACACACTATTTACTGCTCAGAAAAACAGAAAGTTAAAACATACACACAAAAAAAAAACAACCGAGCTCCACAAATGCCAAAAAGACATGCACACACAGCAGCCTCGGCAGGGGTAGTCGCAGACTTACCCTTTGCAGATGAAAGAGGTGACTCTGATACAACTCTGCTCAGTGTCTTGGTAATGCTGCATCTACGCTGCCAAGCCATATGTAGCATGAAATGCAGCTGGTTTTAGTCCTCTGGAGAGTTACACAAGTGGGTTTATACATCTAGAGATTAAAACATAGCTCAAAAACAGAAGAGTATCCCACCATCCCAAAAAAAACAGTGAGCCAGCAGCCCCTACTAAACATCCCGCTACTGAGTGAATTCCAAGCACTTAAAATCCAGAAATCCATAGGCTCCAGTCTGCCTAGAGAACCCTGCAACTGACTGAAGGAAAACCAAAGCACTTACCCCAAAGAGCAGCCCAAGCACAAGGAGCTCTCTGATAGCATGCCTGGGGCTCATATAGCATTCAGCCCCGCCCAGCACCCAAACCCAATCACCTGGGAAAGGGGAGGGGCAAAGCACAAGAAAGTAGGAAGAGAGCAAAAGAAGCAGCTGTGGTTTTTTTTTTTCCTTTGTTTTTTAAAATCTGGTTTATCTCAAAAACATTCCGAGAGCAGACAAGAGACCTGTGGTGTTTCTAGAAGCAAAACTCCCCTTTTGCTTTTGCTGCAGCTTTTAATGTTGAACTGATAATGTCACCAAGCAAGTAACTGAAACTTCTTCAACTGGAATTAGTTTACACACGCTCACCGTCATCTGCAAACACAGAGAACCAGCATTCGCTAGCCCTAACCCTAACCCCAACCCTCACCCTAAGCTCTAACCCTAGCCCCAGCCCTAGTCCCCGAGAACTGCATTTCCCGGTGTGCTCTGGGCACCCAACATGGCCTCCCGGAAGTCCGGAGTCCCAGAACTACATTTCCCGGCACGCTCTGGGCACTCAACGCAGCCTACTGGAAGCCTTGTGCCGGAAAACTACACCTACCAGCATTCCCTGGGCAGCCGGCACGGCCAATCAGAGGCCGAGTTGTCGAGAACTCCATTTAACAGCACTCCCTGTAACCCTAGCCCTTACTGCCCTTACACAAAAAAGCCGCAAGCCCTAACCCTAAAAATCCTCGAAACCCCTACAGACCTAAGCCAAACTATCCACCACACTAAACCCCTGAAGTCCTATGCCTAAAAGCCCTAACCCAAACACTTAAGACGCTCAAATCCCACACCCTAAAAATTAAGATGCTCAAATCCCAAACCCCAAAAAATAGGACGCTCAAATCCCAAACCCCCTTCCGAAAAAGAAAATAAGAAAAATAAATCAAACAAAACAAAAACAACAAAAGGGGTAGACCTGGTGGCATCTGCCCTATAACCCTGCAAAAATCATGAGGGACATAGAACAACAAAGCAAACACACAAAATAACATTGACATCCTATCCATAAAAGTGCTATAACAATTAATCACCTCCAAAGAGCTTCATGCAATAAATGCACGTACTACTAGATTGGTTTCCTCTAAAATATCGTACAAGACTCTGACCCACGAAAAGAACCCTGCATGTAGCTAACAGAAGAATAAACAAAGCACCGACCCCAAAGAGCAGCCCACACAGAAGGAGCTCTCTGATAGAACGCCTAGGGCTCGTATAACATTTGGCCCCGCCCAGCACCCAAACCCAATCACCTGGGAAAGAGGAGGGGGCAAAGCACAAGAAAGAGAGCAGGAGCAGCAGCTGTGTTCTTTTATTTATTTTTTTATTTATTTGTCACCTATCCCTAGTTTACAGCATGCGGAGTGCAGACAAAAGAACTGCGGTGTTTCTAGAAGCAAAATTTACCGTATTTTTGCCTCAGTTTTGAACATAGAAAGGACAATACAACCAAGAAAGTAAATGAAATATTTTCAACGGGAATTAGCACGAACCTTTCATTTACATATGAAGAAAAATCTAGGAGCGTAGGAAATTACACATAAAAAAAAAAAAAAAGACGTAATAAGCAACGCGCGTGCATGGACCCTGGCCGCCTGCAGTACTCGTTTTCCACCAGCAGGTGGCGGCAGAGGGGCGCCCTCGGGCGTCACCGGGCATGAGCTCCCCTCGGCCGCCTGCAGTACCCCTTTTCCACCAGCAGGTGTCGGCAGAGGGGCGCCCTCGGGCGTCACCGGGCATGATCTCCCCTCGGCCGCCTGCAGTACCCCTTTTCCACCAGCAGGTGGCGGCAGAGGGGCGCCCTCGGGCGTCACCGGGCATGAGCTCCCCTCGGCCGCCTGCAGTACTCGTTTTCCACCAGCAGGTGGCGGCAGAGGGGCGCCCTCGGGCGTCACCGGGCATGAGCTCCCCTCGGCCGCCTGCAGTACCCCTTTTCCACCAGCAGGTGGCGGCAGAGGGGCGTCCTCGGGCGTCACCGGGCATGAGCTCCCCTCGGCCGCCTGCAGTACCCCTTTTCCACCAGCAGGTGGCGGCAGAGGGGCGCCTTCGGGCGTCACCGGGCATGAGCTCCCCTCGGCCGCCTGCAGTACTCGTTTTCCACCAGCAGGTGGCGGCAGAGGGGCGCCCTCGGGCGTCACCGGGCATGAGCTCCCCCCGGCCGCCAGCAGTACCCTTTTCCACCAGCAGGTGGCGGCCTAACCCTAACCCTAACCTAACCCGAACCCCAACTCCAACCCCAACCCTAACCCTAATGGCGTCCCCCCAGCAACCGCACCCCGCACACTTGGTTCCCCCCTCATTTTAGTTCCCCCCGGTGCGCCCCGCAAAAGTGTCCCCCCAGAACACGCACCCCGCACACTTGGTTCCCCCCTCCTTTTGGTTCCCCCTGGTGCGCCCCGCAAATTTGTCCCCCCGGAACCCGAACCCCGCACACTTGGTTCCCCCCTCATTTTGGTTCCCCCCCGGTGCGCCCCGCAAATGTGTCCCCCCGGAACCCGAACCCCGCACACTTGGTTCCCCCCTCACTTTGGTTCCCCCCCCCGGTGCGCCTGGCAAGTGTGTCCCCCCGGAACCCGCACCCCGCACACTTGGTTCCTCCGTCATTTTGGTTCCCCCCCCCCTTGGGGTCCCCCCAAGCCCTATGGACCCCCCCCCCTTGGTGCCCCACCCCCCGTCCTACCCGTGCCCGCAGCAGCCGCTCGCGCTCCGCCAGCGCCTCCCGCACTCGACGCTGCATCTCGGCCAGGTGGAGGCAGGCGCTGGGGGGGGGAATAAATTGGGGGTGTCTGGGGGCGCATTTAGGGGGCGGAGGGGACTGGTTCTCACCTGTAGAACTCGGCGTCGAGCCCCCCCGGGAGCAGCTGCAGGGCCAGGATTCCTGGGGGGGTGCGGGGTGGATATGTTAGCACCGGGCATGAGCTCCCCTCGGCCGCCTGCAGTACCCCTTTTCCACCAGCAGGTGGCGGCAGAGGGGCGCCCTCGGGCGGCACCGGGCACGAGCTCCCCTCGGCCGCCTGCAGTTCCCCTTTTCCACCAGCAGGTGGCGGCAGAGGGGCGCCCTCGGGCGTCACCGGGCATGAGCTCCCCTCGGCCGCCTGCAGTACCCCTTTTCCACCAGCAGGTGGCGGCAGAGGGGCGCCCTCGGGCGTCACCGGGCATGATCTCCCCTCGGCCGCCGGCAGTACCCCTTTTCCACCAGCAGGTGGCGGCAGAGGGGCGCCCTCGGGCGTCACCGGGCATGAGCTCCCCTCGGCCGCCTGCAGTACTCGTTTTCCACCAGCAGGTGGCGGCAGAGGGGCGCCCTCGGGCGTCACCGGGCATGAGCTCCCCTCGGCCGCCTGCAGTACCCCTTTTCCACCAGCAGGTGGCGGCAGAGGGGCGCCCTCGGGCGTCACCGGGCATGAGCTCCCCTCGGCCGCCTGCAGTACCCCTTTTCCACCAGCAGGTGGCGGCAGAGGGGCGTCCTCGGGCGTCACCGGGCATGAGCTCCCCTCGGCCGCCTGCAGTACTTGTTTTCCACCAGCAGGTGGTGGCAGAGGGGCGCCCTCGGGCGTCACCGGGCATGAGCTCCCCTCGGCCGCCTGCAGTACTCGTTTTGCACCAGCAGGTGGCGGCAGAGGGGCGCCCTCGGGCGTCACCGGGTATGAGCTCCCCTCGGCCGCCTGCAGTACCCCTTTTCCACCAGCAGGTGGCGGCAGAGGAGCGCCCTCGGGCGTCACCGGGCATGAGCTCCCCTCGGCCGCCTGCAGTACCCCTTTTCCACCAGCAGGTGGCGGCAGAGGGGCGCCTTCGGGCGTCACCGGGCATGAGCTCCCCTCGGCCGCCTGCAGTACCCCTTTTCCACCAGCAGGTGGCGGCAGAGGGGCGCCCTCGGGCGTCACCAGGCATGAGCTCCCCTCGGCCGCCTGCAGTACCCCTTTTCCACCAGCAGGTGGCGGCAGAGGGGCGCCCTCGGGCGTCACCGGGCATGAGCTCCCCTCGGCTGCCTGCAGTACTCGTTTTCCACCAGCAGGTGGCGGCAGAGGGGCGCCCTCGGGCGTCACCGGGCATGAGCTCCCCTCGGCCGCCTGCAGTACTCGTTTTCCACCAGCAGGTGGCTGCAGAGGGGCGCCCTCGGGCGTCACCGGGCATGAGCTCCCCTCGGCCGCCTGCAGTACCCCTTTTCCACCAGCAGGTGGCGGCAGAGGGGCGCCCTCGGGCGTCACCGGGCATGAGCTCCCCTCGGCCGCCTGCAGTACTCGTTTTCCACCAGCAGGTGGCGGCAGAGGGGCGCCCTCGGGCGGCACCGGGCATGAGCTCCCCTCGGCCGCCTGCAGTACTCGTTTTCCACCAGCAGGTGGCGGCAGAGGGGCGCCCTCGGGCGTCACCGGGCATGAGCTCCCCTCGGCCGCCTACAGTACCCCTTTTCCACCAGCAGGTGGCGGCAGAGGGGCACCCTCGGGCATCACCGGGCATGATCTCCCCTCGGCCGCCTGCAGTACCCCTTTTCCACCAGCAGGTGGCGGCAGAGGGGCGCCCTCGGGCGTCACCGGGCATGAGCTCCACTCGGCCGCCTGCAGTACCCCTTTTCCACCAGCAGGGGGCGGCCTAACCCTAACCCTAACCTAACCCAAACCCCAACTCCAACCCCAACCCTAACCCTAATGGCGTCCCCCCGGCAACCGCACCCCGCACACTTGGTTCCCCCCTCATTTTAGTTCCCCCCGGTGCTTCCCACAAAAGTGTCCCCCCGGAACCCGCACCCCGCACACTTGGTTCCCCCCTCCTTTTGGTTCCCCCTGGTGCGCCCCGCAAATTTGTCCCCCCGGAACCCGAACCCCGCACACTTGGTTCCCCCCTCATTTTGGTTCCCCCCCCCGGTGCTCCCCGCATATGTGTCCCCCCGGAACCCGAACCCAGCACACTTGGTTCCCCCCTCACTTTGGTTCCCCCCCCCGGTGCGCCTGGCAAGTGTGTCCCCCCGGAACCCGTACCCCGCAGACTTGGTTCCCCCCTCATTTTGGTTCCCCCCCCCTTGGGGTCCCCCCAAGCCCCATGGACCCCCCCCCCTTGGTGCCCCACCCCCCGTCCTACCCGTGCCCGCAGCAGCCGCTCGCGCTCCGCCAGCGCCTCCCGCACCCGACGCTGCATCTCGGCCAGGTGGAGGCAGGCGCTGGGGGGGGGGAATAAATTGGGGGGGGTCTGGGGGCGCATTTAGGGGGCGGAGGGGACTGGTTCTCACCTGTAGAACTCGGCGTCGAGCCCCCCCGGGGGCAGCTGCAGGGCCAGGATGCCTGGGGGGGTGCGGGGGGGACATGTCAGCACCGGGCATGAGCTCCCCTCGGCCGCCTGCAGTACCCCTTTTCCACCAGCAGGTGGCGGCAGAGGGGCGCCCTCGGGCATCACCGGGCATGATCTCCCCTCGGCCGCCTGCAGTACCCCTTTTCCACCAGCAGGTGGCGGCAGAGGGGCGCCCTCGTGCGTCACCGGGCATGAGCTCCCCTCGGCCGCCTGCAGTACTCGTATTCCACCAGCAAGTGGCGGCAGAGGGGCGCCCTCGGGCGTCACCGGGCATGAGCTCCCCTCGGCCGCCTGCAGTACCCCTTTTCCACCAGCAGGTGGCGGCAGAGGGGCGCCCTCGGGCGTCACCGGGCATGAGCTCCCCTCGGCCGCCTGCAGTACCTCTTTTCCACCAGCAGGTGGCGGCAGAGGGGCGCCCTCGGGCGTCACCGGGCATGAGCTCCCCTCGGCCGCCTGCAGTACTCGTTTTCCACCAGCAGGTGGCGGCAGAGGGGCGCCCTCGGGCGTCACCGGGCATGAGCTCCCCTCGGCCGCCTGCAGTACCCCTTTTCCACCAGCAGGTGGCGGCAGAGGGGCGCCCTCGGGCGTCACCGGGCATGAGCTCCCCTCGGCCGCCTACAGTACCCCTTTTCCACCAGCAGGTGGCGGCAGAGGGGCGCCTTCGGGCGTCACCGGGCATGAGCTCCCCTCGGCCGCCTGCAGTACTCGTTTTCCACCAGCAGGTGGCGGCAGAGGGGCGCCCTCGGGCGTCACCGGGCATGAGCTCCCCCCGGCCGCCTGCAGTACCCCTTTTCCACCAGCAGGGGGCGGCCTAACCCTAACCCTAACCTAACCCAAACCCCAACTCCAACCCCAACCCTAACCCTAATGGCGTCCCCCCGGCAACCGCACCCCGCACACTTGGTTCCCCCCTCATTTTAGTTCCCCCCGGTGCGCCCCGCAAAAGTGTCCCCCCAGAACCCGCACCCCGCACACTTGGTTCCCCCCCTCCTTTTGGTTCCCCCTGGTGCGCCCCGCAAATTTGTCCCCCCGGAACCCGAACCCCGCACACTTGGTTCCCCCCTCATTTTGGTTCCCCCTGGTGCGCCCCGCAAATGTGTCCCCCCGGAACCCGAACCCCGCACACTTGGTTCCCCCCTCACTTTGGTTCCCCCCCCCCGGTGCACCTGGCAAGTGTGTCCCCCCGGAACCCGCACCCCGCACACTTGGTTCCTCCCTCATTTTGGTTCCCCCCCCACTTGGGGTCCCCCCAAGCCCCATGGACCCCCCCCCCTTGGTGCCCCACCCCCCGTCCTACCCGTGCCCGCAGCAGCCGCTCGCGCTCCGCCAGCGCCTCCCGCACCCGACGCTGCATCTCGGCCAGGTGGAGGCAGGCGCTGGGGGGGTGGGAATAAATTGGGGGGGGTCTGGGGGCGCATTTAGGGGGCGGAGGGGACTGGTTCTCACCTGTAGAACTCGGCGTCGAGCCCCACCGGGGGCAGCTGCAGGGCCAGGATGCCTGGGGGGGTGCGGGGGGGACATGTCAGCACCGGGCATGAGCTCAACTCGGCCGCCTGCAGTACCCCTTTTCCACCAGCAGGTGGCGGCAGAGGGGCGCCCTCGGGCGTCACCGGGCATGAGCTCCCCTCGGCCGCCTGCAATACTCGTTTTCCACCAGCAGGTGGCGGCAGAGGGGCGCCCTCGGGCGTCACCGGGCATGAGCTCCACTCGGCCGCCTGCAGTACCCCTTTTCCACCAGCAGGGGGCGGCCTAACCCTAACCCTAACCTAACCCAAACCCCAACTCCAACCCCAACCCTAACCCTAATGGCGTCCCCCCGGCAACCGCACCCCGCACACTTGGTTCCCCCCTCATTTTAGTTCCCCCCGGTGCTTCCCACAAAAGTGTCCCCCCGGAACCCGCACCCCGCACACTTGGTTCCCCCCTCCTTTTGGTTCCCCCTGGTGCGCCCCGCAAATTTGTCCCCCCGGAACCCGAACCCCGCACACTTGGTTCCCCCCTCATTTTGGTTCCCCCCCCCGGTGCTCCCCGCATATGTGTCCCCCCGGAACCCGAACCCAGCACACTTGGTTCCCCCCTCACTTTGGTTCCCCCCCCCGGTGCGCCTGGCAAGTGTGTCCCCCCGGAACCCGTACCCCGCAGACTTGGTTCCCCCCTCATTTTGGTTCCCCCCCCCTTGGGGTCCCCCCAAGCCCCATGGACCCCCCCCCCTTGGTGCCCCACCCCCCGTCCTACCCGTGCCCGCAGCAGCCGCTCGCGCTCCGCCAGCGCCTCCCGCACCCGACGCTGCATCTCGGCCAGGTGGAGGCAGGCGCTGGGGGGGGGGAATAAATTGGGGGGGGTCTGGGGGCGCATTTAGGGGGCGGAGGGGACTGGTTCTCACCTGTAGAACTCGGCGTCGAGCCCCCCCGGGGGCAGCTGCAGGGCCAGGATGCCTGGGGGGGTGCGGGGGGGACATGTCAGCACCGGGCATGAGCTCCCCTCGGCCGCCTGCAGTACCCCTTTTCCACCAGCAGGTGGCGGCAGAGGGGCGCCCTCGGGCATCACCGGGCATGATCTCCCCTCGGCCGCCTGCAGTACCCCTTTTTCCACCAGCAGGTGGCGGCAGAGGGGCGCCCTCGTGCGTCACCGGGCATGAGCTCCCCTCGGCCGCCTGCAGTACTCGTATTCCACCAGCAAGTGGCTGGCAGAGGGGCGCCCTCGGGCGTCACCGGGCATGAGCTCCCCTCGGCCGCCTGCAGTACCCCTTTTTCCACCAGCAGGTGGCGGCAGAGGGGCGCCCTCGGGCGTCACCGGGCATGAGCTCCCCTCGGCCGCCTGCAGTACCTCTTTTCCACCAGCAGGTGGCGGCAGAGGGGCGCCCTCGGGCGTCACCGGGCATGAGCTCCCCTCGGCCGCCTGCAGTACTCGTTTTCCACCAGCAGGTGGCGGCAGAGGGGCGCCCTCGGGCGTCACCGGGCATGAGCTCCCCTCGGCCGCCTGCAGTACCCCCTTTTCCACCAGCAGGTGGCGGCAGAGGGGCGCCCTCGGGCGTCACCGGGCATGAGCTCCCCTCGGCCGCCTACAGTACCCCTTTTCCACCAGCAGGTGGCGGCAGAGGGGCGCCTTCGGGCGTCACCGGGCATGAGCTCCCCTCGGCCGCCTGCAGTACTCGTTTTCCACCAGCAGGTGGCGGCAGAGGGGCGCCCTCGGGCGTCACCGGGCATGAGCTCCCCCCGGCCGCCTGCAGTACCCCTTTTCCACCAGCAGGGGGCGGCCTAACCCTAACCCTAACCTAACCCAAACCCCAACTCCAACCCCAACCCTAACCCTAATGGCGTCCCCCCGGCAACCGCACCCCGCACACTTGGTTCCCCCCTCATTTTAGTTCCCCCCGGTGCGCCCCGCAAAAGTGTCCCCCCAGAACCCGCACCCCGCACACTTGGTTCCCCCCTCCTTTTGGTTCCCCCTGGTGCGCCCCGCAAATTTGTCCCCCCGGAACCCGAACCCCGCACACTTGGTTCCCCCCTCATTTTGGTTCCCCCTGGTGCGCCCCGCAAATGTGTCCCCCCGGAACCCGAACCCCGCACACTTGGTTCCCCCCTCACTTTGGTTCCCCCCCCCCGGTGCACCTGGCAAGTGTGTCCCCCCGGAACCCGCACCCCGCACACTTGGTTCCTCCCTCATTTTGGTTCCCCCCCCACTTGGGGTCCCCCCAAGCCCCATGGACCCCCCCCCCCTTGGTGCCCCACCCCCCGTCCTACCCGTGCCCGCAGCAGCCGCTCGCGCTCCGCCAGCGCCTCCCGCACCCGACGCTGCATCTCGGCCAGGTGGAGGCAGGCGCTGGGGGGGGGGAATAAATTGGGGGGGGTCTGGGGGCGCATTTAGGGGGCGGAGGGGACTGGTTCTCACCTGTAGAACTCGGCGTCGAGCCCCACCGGGGGCAGCTGCAGGGCCAGGATGCCTGGGGGGGTGCGGGGGGGACATGTCAGCACCGGGCATGAGCTCAACTCGGCCGCCTGCAGTACCCCTTTTCCACCAGCAGGTGGCGGCAGAGGGGCGCCCTCGGGCGTCACCGGGCATGAGCTCCCCTCGGCCGCCTGCAATACTCGTTTTCCACCAGCAGGTGGCGGCAGAGGGGCGCCCTCGGGCGGCACCGGGCATGAGCTCCCCTCGGCCGCCTGCAGTACCCCTTTTCCACCAGCAGGTGGCGGCAGAGGGGCGCCCTCGGGCGTCACCGGGCATGAGCTCCCCTCAGCCGCCTGCAGTACCCCTTTTCCACCAGCAGGTGGCGGCAGAGGGGCGCCCTCGGGCGTCACCGGGCATGAGCTCCCCTCGGCCGCCTGCAGTACCCCTTTTCCACCAGCAGGTGGCGGCAGAGGGGGCGCCCTCGGGCGTCACCGGGCATGAGCTTCCCCCTCGGCCGCCTGCAGTACCCGTTTTCCACCAGCAGAGGTGGCGGCAGAGGGGCGCCTTAGGGCGTCACCGGGCATGAGCTCACCTCGGGCCGCCTGCAGTACTCGTTTTCCACCAGCAGGTGGCGGCAGAGGGCGCCTTCGGGCGTCACCGGGCATGAGCTCCCCTCGGCCGCCTGCAGTACCCCTTTTCAACCAGCAGGTGGCGGCAGAGGGGCGCCCTCGGGCGTCACCGGGCATGAGCTCCCCTCGGCCGCCTGCAGTACCACCTTTTCCACCAGCAGGTGGCGGCAGAGGGGCGCCCCTCGGGCGTCCACCGGGCATGAGCTCCCCTCGGCCGCCTGCAGTACCTCCTTTTCCACCAGCAGGTGGTGGCAGAGGGGCGCCCTCGGGCGTCACCGGGCATGAGCTTTCCTCGGCCGCCTGCAGTAACCCCTTTTCCACCAGCAGGTGGCGGCAGAGGGGCGCCCTCGGGCATCACCGGGCATGATCTCCCCTCGGCCGCCTGCAGTACCCCTTTTTCCACCAGCAGGTGGCGGCAGAGGGGCGCCCTCGGGCGTCACCCGGGCATGAGCTCCCCCTCGGCCGCCTGCAGTACCCCCTTTTCCACCAGCAAGTGACGGCAGAGGGGCGCCCTCGGGCGGTCACCCGGGCATGAGCTCCCCTCGGCCGCCTGCAGTACCCCTTTTCCACCAGCAGGTGGCGGCAGAGGGGCGCCCTCGGGCGTCACCAGGCATGAGCTCCCCTCGGCCGCCTGCAGTACTCGTTTTGCACCAGCAGGTGGCGGCAGAGGGGCGCCCTCGGGCGTCACCGGGCATGAGCTCCCCTCGGCCGCCCTGCAGTACTCGTTTTTGCACCAGCAGGTGGCGGCAGAGGGGCGCCCTCGGGCGTCAACCGGGCATGAGCTCCCCCGGACGCCTGCAGTACCCCTTTTTCCACCAGCAGGGGGCGGCCTAACCCTAACCCTAACCTAACCCAAACCCCAACTCCAACCCCAACCCTAACCCTAATGGGCGTCCCCCCCGGCAACCGCACCCCGCACACTTTGGTTCCCCCCTCATTTTAGTTCCCCCCGGTGCGCCCCGCAAAAGTGTCCCCCCAGAACCCGCACCCCGCACACTTGGGTTCCCCCCCTCCTTTTGGTTCCCCCTGGTGCGCCCCGCAAATTTGTCCCCCCGGAACCCGAACCCCGCACACTTGGTTCCCCCCTCATTTTGGTTCCCCCCGGTGCGCCCCGCAAAATGTGTCCCCCCGGAACCCGAACCCCGCACACTTGGTTCCCCCCTCACTTTGGTTCCCCCCCCCGGTGCGCCTGGCAAGTGTGTCCCCCCGGGAACCGCACACCCCGCACACTTGGTTCCTCCGTCATTTTGGTTCCCCCCCCCCTTGGGGTCCCCCCAAGCCCTATGGACCCTCCCCCCTTGGTGCCCCACCCCCCGTCCTACCCGTGCCCGCAGCAGCCGCTCGCGCTCCGCCAGCGCCTTCCCGCACTCGACGCTGCATCTCGGCCAGGTGGAGGCAGGCGCTGGGGGGGGGGAATAAATTGGGGGTGTCTGGGGGCGCATTTAGGGGGCGGAGGGGACTGGTTCTCACCTGTAGAACTCGGCGTCGAGCCCCCCCCGGGAGCAGCTGCAGGGCCAGGGATTCCTGGGGGGGTGCGGGGGTGGATATGTTAGCACCGGGCATGAGCTCCCCTCGGCCGCCTGCAGTACCCCTTTTCCACCAGCAGGTGGCGGCAGAGGGGCGCCCTCGGGCGGCACCGGGCACGAGCTCCCCTCGCCAGCGCCTGCAGTTCCCTCTTTTCCACCAGCAGGTGGCGGCAGAGGGGCGCCCTCGGGCGTCACCGGGCATGAGCTCCCCTCGGGCCGCCTGCAGTACCCCTTTTTCCACCAGCAGGTGGCGGCAGAGGGGCGCCCTCGGGCGTCACCGGGCATGATCTCCCCTCGGCCGCCGGCAGTACCTCCTTTTTCCACCAGCAGGTGGCGGCAGAGGGGCGCCCTCGGGCGTCACCGGGCATGAGCTCCCCTCGGCCGCCTGCAGTACTCGTTTTCCACCAGCAGGTGGCGGCAGAGGGGCGCCCTCGGGCGTCACCGGGCATGAGCTCCCCTCGGCCGCCTGCAGTACCCCTTTCCACCAGCAGGTGGCGGCAGAGGGGGCGCCCTCGGGGCGTCACCAGGGCATGAGGCTCCCCTCGGACCGCCTGCAGTACCCCTTTTCCACCAGCAGGTGGCGGCAGAGGGGCGTCCTCGGGCGTCACCGGGCATGAGCTCCCCTCGGCCGCCTGCAGTACCTTTTTCCACCAGCAGGTGGTGGCAGAGAGGGCGCCCTCGGGCGTCACCGGGCATGAGCTCCCCTCGGCCGCCTGCAGTACTCGTTTTGCACCAGCAGGTGGCGGGCAGAGGGGCGCCCTTCGGGCGTCACCGGGTATGAGCTCCCCTCGGCCGCCTGCAGTACCCCTTTTCCACCAGCAGGTGGCGGCAGAGGGAGCGCCCTCGGGCGTCACCGGGCATGAGCTCCCCTCGGCCGCCTGCAGTACCCCTTTTCCACCAGCAGGTGGCGGCAGAGGGAGCGCCTTCGGGCGTCACCAGGGCATGAGCTCCCCTCGGCCGCCTGCAGTACCCCTTTTCCACCAGCAGGTGGCGGCAGAGGGGCGCCCTCGGGCGTCACCAGGCATGAGCTCCCCTCGGCCGCCTGCAGTACCCCTTTTCCACCAGCAGGTGGCGGCAGAGGGGCGCCCTCGGGCGTCACCGGGCATGAGCTCCCCTCGGCTGCCCTGCAGTACCTCGTTTTCCCACCAGCAGGTGGCGGCAGAGGGGCGCCCTCGGGCGTCACCGGGCATGAGCTCCCCTCGGCCGCCTGCAGTACTCGTTTTCCACCAGCAGTGGCTGCAGAGGGGCGCCCTCGGGCGTCACCGGGCATGAGCTCCCCTCGGCCGCCTGCAGTACCCCTTTTCCACCAGCAGGTGGCGGCAGAGGGGCGCCCTCGGGCGTCACCGGGCATGAGCTCCCCCTCGGCCGCCTGCAGTACTCGTTTTCCACCAGCAGGTGGCGGCAGAGGGGCGCCCTCGGGCGGCACCGGGCATGAGCTCCCCTCGGCCGCCTGCAGTACTCGTTTTCCACCAGCAGGTGGCGGCAGAGGGGCGCCCTCGGGCGTCACCGGGCATGAGCTCCCCTCGGCCGCCTACAGTACCCCTTTTCCACCAGCAGGTGGCGGCAGAGGGGCACCCTCGGGCATCACCGGGCATGATCTCCCCTCGGCCGCCTGCAGTACCCCTTTTCCACACAGCAGGTGGCGGCAGAGGGGCGCCCTCGGGCGTCACCGGGCATGAGCTCCACTCGGCCGCCTGCAGTACCCCTTGTTCCACCAGCAGGGGGCGGCCTAACCCTAACCCTAACCTAACCCAAACCCCAACTCCAACCCCAACCCTAACCCTAATGGCGTCCCCCCGGCAACCCGCACCCCGCACACTTGGTTCCCCCCTCATTTTAGTTCCCCCCGGTGCTTCCCACAAAAGTGTCCCCCCGGAACCCGAACCCCGCAACACTTGGTTCCCCCCTCATTTTGGTTCCCCCCCCGGTGCTCCCCGCATGATGTGTCCCCCACGGAACCCGAACCCAGCACACTTGGTTCCCTCCCTCACTTTGGTTCCCCCCCCCGGTGCGCCTGGCAAGTGTGTCCCCCCGGAACCCGTACCCCGCAGACTTGGTTCCCTCCCTCATTTTGGTTCCCCCCCCCCTTGGGGTCCCCCCAAGCCCCATGGACCCCCCCCCCTTGGTGCCCCACCCCCCGTCCTACCCGTGCCCGCAGCAGCAGCGCTCGCGCTCCGCCAGCGCCTCCCGCACCTCGACGCTGCATCTCGGCCAGGTGGAGGCAGGCGCTGGGGGGGGGGAATAAATTGGGGGGGGTCTGGGGGCGCATTTAGGGGGGCGGAGGGGGACTGGTTCTCACCTGTAGAACTCGGCGTCGAGCCCCCCCGGGGGCAGCTGCAGGGCCAGGATGCCTGGGGGGTGGTGCGGGGGGGACATGTTCAGCACCGGGCATGAGCTCCCCTCGGCCGCCTGCAGTACCCCTTTTCCACCAGCAGGTGGCGGCAGAGGGGCGCCCTCGGGCGGCAGAGGGGCGCCCTCGTGCGTCACCGGGCATGAGCTCCCCTCGGCCGCCTGCAGTACTCGTATTCCACCAGCAAGTGGCGGCAGAGGGGCGCCCTCGGGCGTCACCGGGCATGAGCTCCCCTCGGCCGCCTGCAGTACCCCTTTTCCACCAGCAGGTGGCGGCAGAGGGGCGCCCTCGGGCGTCACCGGGCATGAGCTCCCCTCGGCCGCCTGCAGTACCTCTTTTCCACCAGCAGGTGGCGGCAGAGGGGCGCCCTCGGGCGTCACCGGGCATGAGCTCCCCTCGGCCGCCTGCAGTACTCGTTTTCCACCAGCAGGTGGCGGCAGAGGGGCGCCCTCGGGCGTCACCGGGCATGAGCTCCCCTCGGCCGCCTGCAGTACCCCTTTTCCACCAGCAGGTGGCGGCAGAGGGGCGCCCTCGGGCGTCACCGGGCATGAGCTCCCCTCGGCCGCCTACAGTACCCCTTTTCCACCAGCAGGTGGCGGCAGAGGGGCGCCTTCGGGCGTCACCGGGCATGAGCTCCCCTCGGCCGCCTGCAGTACTCGTTTTCCACCAGCAGGTGGCGGCAGAGGGGCGCCCTCGGGCGTCACCGGGCATGAGCTCCCCCCGGCCGCCTGCAGTACCCCTTTTCCACCAGCAGGGGGCGGCCTAACCCTAACCCTAACCTAACCCAAACCCCAACTCCAACCCCAACCCTAACCCTAATGGCGTCCCCCCGGCAACCGCACCCCGCACACTTGGTTCCCCCCTCATTTTAGTTCCCCCCGGTGCGCCCCGCAAAAGTGTCCCCCCAGAACCCGCACCCCGCACACTTGGTTCCCCCCTCCTTTTGGTTCCCCCTGGTGCGCCCCGCAAATTTGTCCCCCCGGAACCCGAACCCCGCACACTTGGTTCCCCCCTCATTTTGGTTCCCCCTGGTGCGCCCCGCAAATGTGTCCCCCCGGAACCCGAACCCCGCACACTTGGTTCCCCCCTCACTTTGGTTCCCCCCCCCCGGTGCACCTGGCAAGTGTGTCCCCCCGGAACCCGCACCCCGCACACTTGGTTCCCCCCTCATTTTGGTTCCCCCCCCCTTGGGGTCCCCCCAAGCCCCATGGACCCCCCCCCCTTGGTGCCCCACCCCCCGTCCTACCCGTGCCCGCAGCAGCCGCTCGCGCTCCGCCAGCGCCTCCCGCACCCGACACTGCATCTCGGCCAGGTGGAGGCAGGCGCTGGGGGGGGGGAATAAATTGGGGGGGGTCTGGGGGCGCATTTAGGGGGCGGAGGGGACTGGTTCTCACCTGTAGAACTCGGCGTCGAGCCCCACCGGGGGCAGCTGCAGGGCCAGGATGCCTGGGGGGGTGCGGGGGGGACATGTCAGCACCGGGCATGAGCTCAACTCGGCCGCCTGCAGTACCCCTTTTCCACCAGCAGGTGGCGGCAGAGGGGCGCCCTCGGGCGTCACCGGGCATGAGCTCCCCTCGGCCGCCTGCAATACTCGTTTTCCACCAGCAGGTGGCGGCAGAGGGGCGCCCTCGGGCGGCACCGGGCATGAGCTCCCCTCGGCCGCCTGCAGTACCCCTTTTCCACCAGCAGGTGGCGGCAGAGGGGCGCCCTCGGGCGTCACCGGGCATGAGCTCCCCTCAGCCGCCTGCAGTACCCCTTTTCCACCAGCAGGTGGCGGCAGAGGGGCGCCCTCGGGCGTCACCGGGCATGAGCTCCCCTCGGCCGCCTGCAGTACCCCTTTTCCACCAGCAGGTGGCGGCAGAGGGGCGCCCTCGGGCGTCACCGGGCATGAGCTCCCCTCGGCCGCCTGCAGTACCCCTTTTCCACCAGCAGGTGGCGGCAGAGGGGCGCCTTAGGGCGTCACCGGGCATGAGCTCACCTCGGCCGCCTGCAGTACTCGTTTTCCACCAGCAGGTGGCGGCAGAGGGGCGCCTTCGGGCGTCACCGGGCATGAGCTCCCCTCGGCCGCCTGCAGTACCCCTTTTCCACCAGCAGGTGGCGGCAGAGGGGCGCCCTCGGGCGTCACCGGGCATGAGCTCCCCTCGGCCGCCTGCAGTACCCCTTTTCCACCAGCAGGTGGCGGCAGAGGGGCGCCCTCGGGCGTCACCGGGCATGAGCTCCCCTCGGCCGCCTGCAGTACCCCTTTTCCACCAGCAGGTGGCGGCAGAGGGGCGCCCTCGGGCGTCACCGGGCATGAGCTCCCCTCGGCCGCCTGCAGTACCCCTTTTCCACCAGCAGGTGGCGGCAGAGGGGCGCCCTCGGGCGTCACCGGGCATGAGCTCCCCTCGGCCGCCTGCAGTACCCCTTTTCCACCAGCAGGTGGCGGCAGAGGGGCGCCCTCGGGCGTCACCGGGCATGAGCTCCCCTCGGCCGCCTGCAGTACCCCTTTTCCACCAGCAGGTAGCGGCAGAGGGGCACCCTCGGGCGTCACCGGGCATGAGCTCCCCTCGGCCGCCTGCAGTACTCGTTTTCCACCAGCAGGTGGCGGCAGAGGGGCGCCCTCGGGCGTCACCGGGCATGAGCTCGCCTCGGCCGCCTGCAGTACTCGTTTTCCACCAGCAGGTGGCGGCAGAGGGGCGCCCTCGGGCGTCACCGGGCATGAGCTCCCCTCAGCCGCCTGCAGTACCCCTTTTCCACCAGCAGGTGGCGGCAGAGGGGCGCCCTCGGGCGTCACCGGGCATGAGCTCCCCTCGGCCGCCTGCAGTACCCCTTTTCCACCAGCAGGTGGCGGCAGAGGGGCGCCCTCGGGCGTCACCGGGCATGAGCTCCCCTCGGCCGCCTGCAGTACCCCTTTTCCACCAGCAGGTGGCGGCAGAGGGGCGCCCTCGGGCGTCACCGGGCATGAGCTCCCCCCGGCCGCCTGCAGTACCCCTTTTCCACCAGCAGGGGGCGGCCTAACCCTAACCCTAACCTAACCCAAACCCCAACTCCAACCCCAACCCTAACCCTAATGGCGTCCCCCCGGCAACCGCACCCCGCACACTTGGTTCCCCCCTCATTTTAGTTCCCCCCGGTGCTTCCCACAAAAGTGTCCCCCCGGAACCCGCACCCCGCACACTTGGTTCCCCCCTCCTTTTGGTTCCCCCTGGTGCGCCCCGCAAATTTGTCCCCCCGGAACCCGAACCCCGCACACTTGGTTCCCCCCTCACTTTGGTTCCCCCCCCGGTGCGCCTGGCAAGTGTGTCCCCCCGGAACCCGCACCCCGCACACTTGGTTCCCCCCTCATTTTGGTTCCCCCCCCCTTGGGGTCCCCCCAAGCCCCATGGACCCCCCCCCCTTGGTGCCCCACCCCCCGTCCTACCCGTGCCCGCAGCAGCCGCTCGCGCTCCGCCAGCGCCTCCCGCACCCGACACTGCATCTCGGCCAGGTGGAGGCAGGCGCTGGGGGGGGGGAATAAATTGGGGGGGGTCTGGGGGCGCATTTAGGGGGCGGAGGGGACTGGTTCTCACCTGTAGAACTCGGCGTCGAGCCCCACCGGGGGCAGCTGCAGGGCCAGGATGCCTGGGGGGGTGCGGGGGGGACATGTCAGCACCGGGCATGAGCTCCCCTCGGCCGCCTGCAGTACCCCTTTTCCACCAGCAGGTGGCGGCAGAGGGGCGCCCTCGGGCGTCACCGGGCATGAGCTCGCCTCGGCCGCCTGCAATACTCGTTTTCCACCAGCAGGTGGCGGCAGAGGGGCGCCCTCGGGCGGCACCGGGCATGAGCTCCCCTCGGCCGCCTGCAGTACCCCTTTTCCACCAGCAGGTGGCGGCAGAGGGGCGCCCTCGGGCGTCACCGGGCATGAGCTCCCCTCAGCCGCCTGCAGTACCCCTTTTCCACCAGCAGGTGGCGGCAGAGGGGCGCCCTCGGGCGTCACCGGGCATGAGCTCCCCTCGGCCGCCTGCAGTACCCCTTTTCCACCAGCAGGTGGCGGCAGAGGGGCGCCCTCGGGCGTCACCGGGCATGAGCTCCCCTCGGCCGCCTGCAGTACCCCTTTTCCACCAGCAGGTGGCGGCAGAGGGGCGCCCCCGGGCGTCACCGGGCATGAGCTCCCCTCGGCCGCCTGCAGTACTCGTTTTCCACCAGCAGGTGGCGGCAGAGGGGCGCCTTCGGGCGTCACCGGGCATGAGCTCCCCTCGGCCGCCTGCAGTACCCCTTTTCAACCAGCAGGTGGCGGCAGAGGGGCGCCCTCGGGCGTCACCGGGCATGAGCTCCCCTCGGCCGCCTGCAGTACCCCTTTTCCACCAGCAGGTGGCGGCAGAGGGGCGCCCTCGGGCGTCACCGGGCATGAGCTCCCCTCGGCCGCCTGCAGTACCCCTTTTCCACCAGCAGGTGGCGGCAGAGGGGCGCCCTCGGGCGTCACCGGGCATGAGCTCCCCTCGGCCGCCTGCAGTACTCGTTTTCCACCAGCAGGTGGCGGCAGAGGGGCGCCCTCGGGCGTCACCGGGCATAGGCTCCCCTCGGCCGCCTGCAGTACCCCTTTTCCACCAGCAGGTGGCGGCAGAGGGGCGCCCTCGGGCGTCACCGGGCATGAGCTCCCCTCGGCCGCCTGCAGTACCCCTTTTCCACCAGCAGGTGGCGGCAGAGGGGCGCCCTCGGGCGGCACCGGGCATGAGCTCCCCTCGGCCGCCTGCAGTACCCCTTTTCGACCAGCAGGTGGCGGCAGATGGGCGCCCTCGGGCGTCACCGGGCATGAGCTCCCCCCGGCCGCCTGCAGTACCCCTTTTCCACCAGCAGGGGGCGGCCTAACCCTAACCCTAACCTAACCCAAACCCCAACTCCAACCCCAACCCTAACCCTAATGGCGTCCCCCCGGCAACCGCACCCCGCACACTTGGTTCCCCCCTCATTTTAGTTCCCCCCGGTGCGCCCCGCAAAAGTGTCCCCCCAGAACCCGCACCCCGCACACTTGGTTCCCCCCTCCTTTTGGTTCCCCCTGGTGCGCCCCGCAAATTTGTCCCCCCGGAACCCGAACCCCGCACACTTGGTTCCCCCCTCATTTTGGTTCCCCCCCCCTTGGGGTCCCCCCAAGCCCCATGGACCCCCCCTCCTTGGTGCCCCACCCCCCGTCCTACCCGTGCCCGCAGCAGCCGCTCGCGCTCCGCCAGCGCCTCCCGCACCCGACACTGCATCTCGGCCAGGTGGAGGCAGGCGCTGGGGGGGGGGAATAAATTGGGGGGGGTCTGGGGGCGCATTTAGGGGGCGGAGGGGACTGGTTCTCACCTGTAGAACTCGGCGTCGAGCCCCACCGGGGGCAGCTGCAGGGCCAGGATGCCTGGGGGGGTGCGGGGGGGACATGTCAGCACCGGGCATGAGCTCCCCTCGGCCGCCTGCAGTACCCCTTTTCCACCAGCAGGTGGCGGCAGAGGGGCGCCCTCGGGCGTCACCGGGCATGAGCTCGCCTCGGCCGCCTGCAATACTCGTTTTCCACCAGCAGGTGGCGGCAGAGGGGCGCCCTCGGGCGGCACCGGGCATGAGCTCCCCTCGGCCGCCTGCAGTACCCCTTTTCCACCAGCAGGTGGCGGCAGAGGGGCGCCCTCGGGCGTCACCGGGCATGAGCTCCCCTCAGCCGCCTGCAGTACCCCTTTTCCACCAGCAGGTGGCGGCAGAGGGGCGCCCTCGGGCGTCACCGGGCATGAGCTCCCCTCGGCCGCCTGCAGTACCCCTTTTCCACCAGCAGGTGGCGGCAGAGGGGCGCCCTCGGGCGGCACCGGGCATGAGCTCCCCTCGGCCGCCTGCAGTACCCCTTTTCCACCAGCAGGTGGCGGCAGAGGGGCGCCCCCGGGCGTCACCGGGCATGAGCTCCCCTCGGCCGCCTGCAGTACTCGTTTTCCACCAGCAGGTGGCGGCAGAGGGGCGCCTTCGGGCGTCACCGGGCATGAGCTCCCCTCGGCCGCCTGCAGTACCCCTTTTCAACCAGCAGGTGGCGGCAGAGGGGCGCCCTCGGGCGTCACCGGGCATGAGCTCCCCTCGGCCGCCTGCAGTACCCCTTTTCCACCAGCAGGTGGCGGCAGAGGGGCGCCCTCGGGCGTCACCGGGCATGAGCTCCCCTCGGCCGCCTGCAGTACCCCTTTTCCACCAGCAGGTGGCGGCAGAGGGGCGCCCTCGGGCGTCACCGGGCATGAGCTCCCCTCGGCCGCCTGCAGTACTCGTTTTCCACCAGCAGGTGGCGGCAGAGGGGCGCCCTCGGGCGTCACCGGGCATAGGCTCCCCTCGGCCGCCTGCAGTACCCCTTTTCCACCAGCAGGTGGCGGCAGAGGGGCGCCCTCGGGCGTCACCGGGCATGAGCTCCCCTCGGCCGCCTGCAGTACCCCTTTTCCACCAGCAGGTGGCGGCAGAGGGGCGCCCTCGGGCGGCACCGGGCATGAGCTCCCCTCGGCCGCCTGCAGTACCCCTTTTCGACCAGCAGGTGGCGGCAGATGGGCGCCCTCGGGCGTCACCGGGCATGAGCTCCCCCCGGCCGCCTGCAGTACCCCTTTTCCACCAGCAGGGGGCGGCCTAACCCTAACCCTAACCTAACCCAAACCCCAACTCCAACCCCAACCCTAACCCTAATGGCGTCCCCCCGGCAACCGCACCCCGCACACTTGGTTCCCCCCTCATTTTAGTTCCCCCCGGTGCTTCCCACAAAAGTGTCCCCCCGGAACCCGCACCACGCACACTTGGTTCCCCCCTCATTTTGGTTCCCCCCCCGGTGCTCCCCGCATATGTGTCCCCCCGGAACCCGAACCCAGCACACTTGGTTCCCCCCTCACTTTGGTTCCCCCCCCGGTGCGCCTGGCAAGTGTGTCCCCCCGGAACCCGTACCCCGCAGACTTGGTTCCCCCCTCATTTTGGTTCCCCCCCCCCTTGGGGTCCCCCCAAGCCCCATGGACCCCCCCCCCTTGGTGCCCCACCCCCCGTCCTACCCGTGCCCGCAGCAGCCGCTCGCGCTCCGCCAGCGCCTCCCGCACCCGACGCTGCATCTCGGCCAGGTGGAGGCAGGCGCTGGGGGGGGGGAATAAATTGGGGGGGGTCTGGGGGCGCATTTAGGGGGCGGAGGGGACTGGTTCTCACCTGTAGAACTCGGCGTCGAGCCCCACCGGGGGCAGCTGCAGGGCCAGGATGCTTGGGGGGGTGCGGGGGGGACATGTCAGCACCGGGCATGAGCTCCCCTCGGCCGCCTGCAGTACCCCTTTTCCACCAGCAGGTGGCGGCAGAGGGGCGCCCTCGGGCGTCACCGGGCATGAGCTCGCCTCGGCCGCCTGCAATACTCGTTTTCCACCAGCAGGTGGCGGCAGAGGGGCGCCCTCGGGCGGCACCGGGCATGAGCTCCCCTCGGCCGCCTGCAGTACCCCTTTTCCACCAGCAGGTGGCGGCAGAGGGGCGCCCTCGGGCGTCACCGGGCATGAGCTCCCCTCAGCCGCCTGCAGTACCCCTTTTCCACCAGCAGGTGGCGGCAGAGGGGCGCCCTCGGGCGTCACCGGGCATGAGCTCCCCTCGGCCGCCTGCAGTACCCCTTTTCCACCAGCAGGTGGCGGCAGAGGGGCGCCCTCGGGCGTCACCGGGCATGAGCTCCCCTCGGCCGCCTGCAGTACCCCTTTTCCACCAGCAGGTGGCGGCAGAGGGGCGCCCCCGGGCGTCACCGGGCATGAGCTCCCCTCGGCCGCCTGCAGTACTCGTTTTCCACCAGCAGGTGGCGGCAGAGGGGCGCCTTCGGGCGTCACCGGGCATGAGCTCCCCTCGGCCGCCTGCAGTACCCCTTTTCCACCAGCAGGTGGCGGCAGAGGGGCGCCCTCGGGCGTCACCGGGCATGAGCTCCCCTCGGCCGCCTGCAGTACCCCTTTTCCACCAGCAGGTGGCGGCAGAGGGGCGCCCTCGGGCGTCACCGGGCATGAGCTCCCCTCGGCCGCCTGCAGTACCCCTTTTCCACCAGCAGGTGGCGGCAGAGGGGCGCCCTCGGGCGTCACCGGGCATGAGCTCCCCTCGGCCGCCTGCAGTACCCCTTTTCCACCAGCAGGTGGCGGCAGAGGGGCGCCCTCGGGCGTCACCGGGCATGAGCTCCCCTCGGCCGCCTGCAGTACTCGTTTTCCACCAGCAGGTGGCGGCAGAGGGGCGCCCTCGGGCGTCACCGGGCATGAGCTCCCCTCGGCCGCCTGCAGTACTCGTTTTCCACCAGCAGGTGGCGGCAGAGGGGCGCCCTCGGGCGTCACCGGGCATGAGCTCCCCTCGGCCGCCTGCAGTACCCCTTTTCCACCAGCAGGTGGCGGCAGAGGGGCGCCCTCGGGCGTCACCGGGCATGAGCTCCCCTCGGCCGCCTGCAGTACCCCTTTTCGACCAGCAGGTGGCGGCAGATGGGCGCCCTCGGGCGTCACCGGGCATGAGCTCCCCCCGGCCGCCTGCAGTACCCCTTTTCCACCAGCAGGGGGCGGCCTAACCCTAACCCTAACCTAACCCGAACCCCAACTCCAACCCCAACCCTAACCCTAATGGCGTCCCCCCGGCAACCGCACCCCGCACACTTGGTTCCCCCCTCATTTTAGTTCCCCGCGGTGCTTCCCACAAAAGTGTCCCCCCAGAACCCGCACCCCGCACACTTGGTTCCCCCCTCCTTTTGGTTCCCCCTGGTGCGCCCCGCAAATTTGTCCCCCCGGAACCCGAACCCCGCACACTTGGTTCCCCCCTCATTTTGGTTCCCCCCCGGTGCGCCTGGCAAGTGTGTCCCCCCGGAACCCGTACCCCGCAGACTTGGTTCCCCCCTCATTTTGGTTCCCCCCCCCCTTGGGGTCCCCCCAAGCCCCATGGACCCCCCCCCCTTGGTGCCCCACCCCCCGTCCTACCCGTGCCCGCAGCAGCCGCTCGCGCTCCGCCAGCGCCTCCCGCACCCGACGCTGCATCTCGGCCAGGTGGAGGCAGGCGCTGGGGGGGGGGAATAAATTGGGGGGGGTCTGGGTGCGCATTTAGGGGGCGGAGGGGACTGGTTCTCACCTGTAGAACTCGGCGTCGAGCCCCCCCGGGGGCAGCTGCAGGGCCAGGATGCCTGGGGGGGTGCGGGGGGGACATGTCAGCACCGGGCATGAGCTCCCCTCGGCCGCCTGCAGTACCCCTTTTCCACCAGCAGGTGGCGGCAGAGGGGCGCCCTCGGGCGGCACCGGGCATGAGCTCCCCTTGGCCGCCTGCAGTACCCCTTTTCCACCAGCAGGTGGCGGCAGAGGGGCGCCCTCGGGCGTCACCGGGCATGAGCTCCCCTCGGCCGCCTGCAGTACCCCTTTTCCACCAGCAGGTGGCGGCAGAGGGGCGCCCTCGGGCGTCACCGGGCATGAGCTCCCCTCGGCCGCCTGCAGTACCCCTTTTCCACCAGCAGGTGGCGGCAGAGGGGCGCCCTCGGGCGTCACTGGGCATGAGCTCCCCTCAGCCGCCTGCAGTACCCCTTTTCCACCAGCAGGTGGCGGCAGAGGGGCGCCCTCGGGCGTCACCGGGCATGAGCTCCCCCCGGCCGCCTGCAGTACTCGTTTTCCACCAGCAGGGGGCGGCCTATCCCTAACCCTAACCTAACCCGAACCCCAACTTCAACCCCAACCCTAACCCTAATGGCGTCCCCCCGACAACCTCACCCTGCACATATGGTTCCCCCCTCATTTTGGTTACCCTCCGGTGCGCCCCGCAAATGCGTCTCCCCAGAACCCGCACCCCGCATATTTGGTTCCCCCCTTCTTTTTGTTCCCCCCGGTGCGCCCCGCAAATTTGTCCCCCCAGAACCCGAACCCCACACACTTGGTTCCCTCCTCATTTTAGTTCCCCCCGGTGCGCCCCACAGAAGTGTCCCCCCAGAACCCGCACCCCGCACATTTGGTTCCCCCCTTCTTTTGGTTCCCCCCGGTGCGCCCCGCATATGTGTCCCCCCGGAACCCGAACCCCTCATTTTGGTTCCCCCCTCATTTTGGTCCCCCCCCTTGGGGTCCCCCCAAGCCCAATGGACCCCCCCCCTCTCTTGGCGCCCCCCCCCCCGTCCTACCCGTGCCCGCAGCAGCCGCTCACGCTCCGCCAGCGCCTCCCGCACCCGACGCTGCATCTCGGCCAGGTGGAGGCAGGCGCTGGGGGGGGGGGGAATAAATTGGGGGGGGGGTCAATTTGGGGGGGTCTGGGGGCGCATTTAGGGGGCAAAGGGGACTGGTTCTCACCTGTAGAACTCGGCGTCGAGCCCCCCCGGGGGCAGCTGCAGGGCCAGGATGCCTGGGGGGGGTGCGGGGGGGGACATGTCAGCACCGGGCATGAGCTCCCCTCGGCCGCCTGCAGTACCCCTTTTCCACCAGCAGGTGGCGGCAGAGGGGCGCCCTCGGGCGTCACCGGGCATGAGCTCGCCTCGGCCGCCTGCAATACTCGTTTTCCACCAGCAGGTGGCGGCAGAGGGGCGCCCTCGGGCGGCACCGGGCATGAGCTCCCCTCGGCCGCCTGCAGTACCCCTTTTCCACCAGCAGGTGGCGGCAGAGGGGCGCCCTCGGGCGTCACCGGGCATGAGCTCCCCTCAGCCGCCTGCAGTACCCCTTTTCCACCAGCAGGTGGCGGCAGAGGGGCGCCCTCGGGCGTCACCGGGCATGAGCTCCCCTCGGCCGCCTGCAGTACCCCTTTTCCACCAGCAGGTGGCGGCAGAGGGGCGCCCTCGGGCGTCACTGGGCATGAGCTCCCCTCGGCCGCCTGCAGTACCCCTTTTCCACCAGCAGGTGGCGGCAGAGGGGCGCCCTCGGGCGTCACCGGGCATGAGCTCCCCTCGGCCGCCTGCAGTACCCCTTTTCCACCAGCAGGTGGCGGCAGAGGGGCGCCCTCGGGCGTCACCGGGCATGAGCTCCCCTCGGCCGCCTGCAGTACTCGTTTTCCACCAGCAGGTGGCGGCAGAGGGGCGCCCTCGGGCGTCACCGGGCATGAGCTCCCCTCTGCCGCCTGCAGTACTCGTTTTCCACCAGCAGGTGGCGGCAGAGGGGCGCCCTCGGGCGTCACCGGGCATGAGCTCCCCTCGGCCGCCTGCAGTACCCCTTTTCGACCAGCAGGTGGCGGCAGATGGGCGCCCTCGGGCGTCACCGGGCATGAGCTCCCCCCGGCCGCCTGCAGTACCCCTTTTCCACCAGCAGGGGGCGGCCTAACCCTAACCCTAACCTAACCCGAACCCCAACTCCAACCCCAACCCTAACCCTAATGGCGTCCCCCCGGCAACCGCACCCCGCACACTTGGTTCCCCCCTCATTTTAGTTCCCCGCGGTGCTTCCCACAAAAGTGTCCCCCCAGAACCCGCACCCCGCACACTTGGTTCCCCCCTCCTTTTGGTTCCCCCTGGTGCGCCCCGCAAATTTGTCCCCCCGGAACCCGAACCCCGCACACTTGGTTCCCCCCTCATTTTGGTTCCCCCCCCGGTGCGCCTGGCAAGTGTGTCCCCCCGGAACCCGTACCCCGCAGACTTGGTTCCCCCCTCATTTTGGTTCCCCCCCCCCTTGGGGTCCCCCCAAGCCCCATGGACCCCCCCCCCTTGGTGCCCCACCCCCCGTCCTACCCGTGCCCGCAGCAGCCGCTCGCGCTCCGCCAGCGCCTCCCGCACCCGACGCTGCATCTCGGCCAGGTGGAGGCAGGCGCTGGGGGGGGGGAATAAATTGGGGGGGGTCTGGGTGCGCATTTAGGGGGCGGAGGGGACTGGTTCTCACCTGTAGAACTCGGCGTCGAGCCCCCCCGGGGGCAGCTGCAGGGCCAGGATGCCTGGGGGGGTGCGGGGGGGACATGTCAGCACCGGGCATGAGCTCCCCTCGGCCGCCTGCAGTACCCCTTTTCCACCAGCAGGTGGCGGCAGAGGGGCGCCCTCGGGCGGCACCGGGCATGAGCTCCCCTTGGCCGCCTGCAGTACCCCTTTTCCACCAGCAGGTGGCGGCAGAGGGGCGCCCTCGGGCGTCACCGGGCATGAGCTCCCCTCGGCCGCCTGCAGTACCCCTTTTCCACCAGCAGGTGGCGGCAGAGGGGCGCCCTCGGGCGTCACCGGGCATGAGCTCCCCTCGGCCGCCTGCAGTACCCCTTTTCCACCAGCAGGTGGCGGCAGAGGGGCGCCCTTGGGCGTCACTGGGCATGAGCTCCCCTCGGCCGCCTGCAGTACCCCTTTTCCACCAGCAGGTGGCGGCAGAGGGGCGCCCTCGGGCGTCACCGGGCATGAGCTCCCCTCGGCCGCCTGCAGTACCCCTTTTCCACCAGCAGGTGGCGGCAGAGGGGCGCCCTCGGGCGTCACTGGGCATGAGCTCCCCCCGGCCGCCTGCAGTACTCGTTTTCCACCAGCAGGGGGCGGCCTATCCCTAACCCTAACCTAACCCGAACCCCAACTTCAACCCCAACCCTAACCCTAATGGCGTCCCCCCGACAACCTCACCCTGCACATATGGTTCCCCCCTCATTTTGGTTACCCTCCGGTGCGCCCCGCAAATGCGTCTCCCCAGAACCCGCACCCCGCATATTTGGTTCCCCCCTTCTTTTTGTTCCCCCCGGTGCGCCCCGCAAATTTGTCCCCCCAGAACCCGAACCCCACACACTTGGTTCCCTCCTCATTTTAGTTCCCCCCGGTGCGCCCCACAGAAGTGTCCCCCCAGAACCCGCACCCCGCACATTTGGTTCCCCCCTTCTTTTGGTTCCCCCCGGTGCGCCCCGCATATGTGTCCCCCCGGAACCCGAACCCCTCATTTTGGTTCCCCCCTCATTTTGGTCCCCCCCCTTGGGGTCCCCCCAAGCCCAATGGACCCCCCCCCTCTCTTGGCGCCCCCCCCCCCGTCCTACCCGTGCCCGCAGCAGCCGCTCACGCTCCGCCAGCGCCTCCCGCACCCGACGCTGCATCTCGGCCAGGTGGAGGCAGGCGCTGGGGGGGGGGGGAATAAATTGGGGGGGGGGTCAATTTGGGGGGGTCTGGGGGCGCATTTAGGGGGCAAAGGGGACTGGTTCTCACCTGTAGAACTCGGCGTCGAGCCCCCCCGGGGGCAGCTGCAGGGCCAGGATGCCTGGGGGGGGTGCGGGGGGGGACATGTCAGCACCCCCCAGACCGAAACCCTAAAACCGCCGCCGTTGACCCCAAGGTGGCCGCTGGTGACACCGGTAGGGCCACCGGGCGCCCCGCGGGCCACTGGGAGCGGAAGACGGGCATGAAGCTGCTTGTGGACGGCGGCCACGCTAAAATGCTAGGTCAGCCGCGGGTTGGGGCTCTGGGGGGGGCACCCCATAGGGTCACAACCCCCCCAAAACCCCCCGGCCCCACAGAGACCCCCCCCCAGCCACACAGATCCCACCCCAAACCCTGTAGGTGCTCCCCCAAACCCTACAGGCACCTTCTCCAGATGTTCCCTACAACCTCCCAGCCCCACAAGTACCCCCCCCCTTGGCCCCATACAGCCCCCCCCGGCCCCATATGGCCCCCCCACCTTGCAGGCCGCCCGCCCGTGGTCGTAGTACACCTCCTCTATGGCCTGGAAGTAGAGGACGCCCTTCAGCTTCGTCTCCTCCTTGTCTGGGGGGGGGGCAGAGATAGGGGGGTCACCCCATGGAACCACCTAACCCCCGACCACCCAACCCTGACCCCCCAACCCTAACAGATATAACCCCCACCTTAACCCCCGACCCCCTTACCCCCCAACCCCCACCCGGCATGCTCTGGGCACCAAACATGGCCTCCCGGAAGCCCAGTGCCAGAAAACTACGCCTACCAGCATTCCCCAGGCAGCTGGCTTGACCAATCACAGGCCCAGTGTTCGAGAAATACATTTACCAGCACTCACTGGAACCCAAGCACTTACTGCCCTTTCAAAATAGACTCAAGCCCTAACACTAAAAAACTTCGAAACTCCTACAGGCCTAATCCAAACTGTTTACCACACTAAACCCCTGAAGTCCTATGCCTAAAAGCCCTTAGGACACTTAGGACGCTCAAAACCCAAACCCAAAACAATAGGATTCTCAAAGCCCTAAACAACAAGATTAGGACGCTTAAAGCCGTAACCCCAAAATTAAGATGCTCAAAACACAAAGCCAACCCAAAACACTAGGATGCTCAAAACCCTTACTCAAAACATCAGGACGCGCAAAACTCTAACCCAAAAATTCAGATGCTTAACACCCAAAGCCCTAACACAAAACATTAGGACGCTCAACACCGTAACCCAAAAAATTAGGACGCTCGAAACTCTAACCCTGGAGAACCTAACCTGAAAAAAAAAAAAAAAAAAAAAAAAGGATCTTAACACACTAACCCTAAATAACTGACCAAAAATAAAACCCTAGGACCCTAACCCTAAAAAACATAGCGACACTCCATCCCAAAAAGAACTCTAAAACCCTAACACGCTAACCCTGAAACCCTTAAAACCCTGTTAAAACTCCAACCCAGTTATACACCAGTTACCTCCCTTAAAGGATATAGAGGAGCTCTCTCAGATACGGCAGTCCTACTTCTCATGAATGCATCCTTTAGGTGAGGAGGGGGAGAAGTAAAGCAAAGAACAACTCACGGGTTGAGATCAGGATAATTTAATTAAATGGAAATAATTATAATAATTAAATAAAGACTACCATGAACTAAACAATTTAACTAAGGGGAAATAAAAAGGGAAAGGGGAAAAGGGAAAATAAAAAGAAGGGACGAAAACAAACAAACAAAATAAATGACAGCTATATGGAAGTGCAGAGGAAAGAAATTGCTCTCTACTTCCCACAAATGAGCGATGATTGACCACGTCCTTGATGCAAGGCCTCAACGCACGCAGCCGGTGTTCGAGAGGAGGACCGACGTCTTCTCAACGAGAGCCCACCCCTCCCCTCTTCTTCCTGTTTCCACCTTTTATTGCTGAGTGTGACATCCCATGGTATGGAATATCCCTTTGATTGGTTTAGGTCAGCTGCCCTAGTGATGTTTCTCTCCTCGCTTTTTGCCCATCCCCTAGGAGGGTTAGAGAAAGGCCCAATGCTGTGCCACTGCTGCTCAGCAGTAGACACAACACTGGTGTGATAACACTGCTGTTCCAGCTACAACTGCAGAGTACGGCACTGTATGGGCTGCTGCTGGGAAAGTTAACATTCCAGCCAGACCCAGCACACCACCAGAGGTGGATTGTTACGATATGGAGATGGTAGGTTATCCAACGGCTCCCGTTTATTATCTTTTTATTATTCCTGTTCTTCTTCTTCTTCAAAATTTCTTACCTGCTTTTAGTGTAAATATTAAGGCTGTAAAAGGACATGAAGTCCTCCTGATCCATAATCCTGCATCATCACTTTCTTCCCGGCAGAAAGGTTCCTTCGAATTAACATGTGTATTTAAGGCCTGACAAATACAGTCTTCAAAGGATCCAAAAACGGGCCCAAAGACATGCGGTCTTAAAAGCTCCTTTGGCCATTCTATCACACAATACTGGACCCTTTTTTATTTACTTTTTACGTTTCTGGGGCCTCTCTCGTTCCAGTTTCTAACTGTTATTCCTAATGGACTTTCTGCTGGTATGTCTGGTAATTTGCTCCCTTTCTTCTGGTCCCTGGTCTTCGGTTTTGTCTCACCCATCTAGGAATGTTACTCTGGCAATTCCCACAGCCCTTGGTTACCTTAATAAGAGTGTCTTAAAGAGGATTTAAGATCTATCACCCACCCACAAATCCTTTGGGAATCCCTTCGGTCCTTCACCGGCCAAGTCCCTCGCGGGAGATTGGAACCGTGGTAAAGAAGACCTCCACAATCGCTTCGGAACTAAATTCCGTCTCAGTCACACTCTTACACACACAGGCAACCAAAACCCATCCAACAGAACAGTATACGCTTTAAACACTTACGACTCCGTTGTCTTCATTCAGATCTTCACACGCAGAATTACGGGCAAAATATACTGCTGCAGCCAGCAAGGGAGCTGAAAAAAAATCAAAACCTTAGCTTACCTGTATTCAGGTTCGAGATGCCATTAGTCCCGACCAGACTCGAACAGCAACCACCAAATGCTGGGGCACCTCTCCTACATCAAATAAGATTCCAAGAACCAAAGCCCTCCTGGACAAGCCCCCTGGTGTCATACATGACTGGGTCCCAAACTGGATTGCAATTAAATTTTACAGTTTTTTTAAATAAATAGAGGTAAACGAGAAGTTGCTCGCAAACAGATATACCGTGCCAGATGTCCTTCAGCAAGTGCCCAGAGGCAGACCGGATGTCTTTGCCAACACAGTCCCATCAATGTATTAGTACACCCATGCACTGCCACGTTAACTGCCATCACTAACTGCCAGGCAGGACAGCTCCAGACCAAACACATACACACACAGGCACGCCACAAACACTACAAACAAAACACACAACACAAGGCACAAGAAAAAGTGACCCCCAAAAAGAAAGCCCTACAGCAACAGCAAGTCAGAACAGGTGCTCTGCACCAGACCCTACCAGAGACTAAAATGTCACGACACGTGACTGGAAGCAACTGCCAGAACTGGGATGATGGAGGCCTAAAAAGCCTGCCTTCAAGACAAGAGACCAGAAGGATGGGGACTGAAAACCCCCTAAGACAACTCTCAGGAAATCAATTCCCAAGCAAGAACTCCTGATGCGGCCCAGATGACTTCTGCAAGAGTGAGGATGGAAACAGACGCGATCTCAAACCGAGTATGATACACGAGACCTGAAACAGATCTGTATTTCAAGCAGCGACTGCAAGACAAGAAGTGCTCGGATCAGAGTCATGATGACAAAACAAGCATTGAGGCCCTTCAGCACAGCTACCGAGTCGCCTGCCTGGTCAGTCCAGTGTCAAAAGCCAGGAGGATATCAAGACCCGAGAAGCACAGAACAGACACTGCAGAAGCAACACTACAGGACAGACAAACTGAAGGAAACTGTCCTGCCTGGCACACGCACTCACGCTACAAAATAATCCCGCTGCTCCTATTAGCCTGGTGACCCAGCCACAAGCAGCCTGAACGTGACTCAGCCTCAACCACCCTCACAGTGGCACCAAGTCTATTCAGCCAGCAGGCACCACGCTGCTCTGGCTCACAGCTCCCATTAGCCACCCCAGATATGCAAATACCAGGTGCCCCCCAACTTAGCTCTCAGGTTGCTGCATGGTAAAGTCCCTCTGCCTCAAGAAATACACAGGCACCGATTGTCATCTTAGTCAACTGAAGGCTCATCATCAGCTGCAAAAACAGAGTACCAGCATTCACTAGCACGCCGGCCACGATGCCCACCTTCTCCACGATGCTGACTACTGCTGATGCAACATACAGTTCTGCTCACCTCTTCCTCTCCGAATCCAAGCTCCAACAGTGCAGCCAGTATCATCCACACCACCTGGGAAAACAAAGGGATTAAATGTTCGTTGCATTCAGAACAAGTCTACCAATGGTGTTTTATTTTGTTCTTCATTTGTGTGTGTGTGTGTTTGTTTTTTTTTTTTGTTTACCTGTTTGTTTTTTTGGGGGGGATCTGCTTTAGCTCAACAGAATGCAGAGTGCAGATGAGACCTGAGGTGTTTCTAAAAGCAACAATCCCCATGCTTTCGCTGAAGCTTTGAATATTAAAAGGACAATACAACCCAGCAAGTAACTGAAACTTTCTTAACTGGAATTAGCTCAAATTTTATTATTTTTTTTAAACTTAGAAAGAAAAATCCAAGAGCAGAACAGATTATACACCAACAAAATCAATTCCATTCCATCCCCAGAAAAAAATCACATACTCTCATCCCCTCCTGTACCTCAGCCGCTTGCCTGCCCCACGTGGCACATGCTTCCATCTCTTCTCCTTACCCACTTATAGCACCTCTAAAAGGCAAACTGGAGTTTTACTCTATTGGATGTAGGAAAATAACTGCAGTGACAACCACACCCCAAAAACAACAGTTACCTCTGCTCATCACGCACCAGAGTCACTGCAGAGGCAGCTTGGGTCGAGACGTCCTGCACTGCGCACTGCACGCTGCATTTCAGCCTGAACAAGGGAAAGACACAGGCAGAAGATAAACATTCAGCTGCCAGCAGTAGCACCCATCCCTCAACAACATAAGCAACCCCATCTTTACTTTTATCCTTTCAAAACAGCACTCCACTTGCCTCTGGACCTGCAAATTAGGTCCAAGCTTGAAAGGAGCGGCCAGCATCACCCACGCCACCTGGGAACACAAAAGGATACAATGACCGCGGTGCTTGCAAGCACCCACCTGCCACACTGCTCCTCTATCCCAATCAGCCTCACCTCGGACCCTCACAGGGAAACACCTGAGCGTCTTCCCTTTGCTTCGGATAAGGCATGACCAGGCTGACACCTCTCACCTTCCCTCAGAGCTTCCTGACATGAAGATTTCCCTTCCCTCTCCACAACTGCACAAAGCACCTGCAGAGGCAAGAGAAACGCACACTCTGAGGCGCCTCACAGCCACAGCGTACCTGCTGCAAGACCTCTCTCTTCCCAGCTCCGGTACTTCAGCTGCTCACCAGCTCTGAGATTGTTCACTCACAAGACCACAGCAAGCTGCACCCGGGCCACACAACACACACTACACAAGCTACATTGCTTAAGACATATGAGCTGGAACGTTCCCACCCAACAATCAGTCGCATCACACAGGAAGGATGCCGCACACTCCTAGAAACCAAACCTACCAGTCCTGAGCAGCTCCCCACCTCCTCCTGCCAACCACGCTCAGCACACACACTATTTACTGCTCAGAAAAACAGAAAGTTAAAACATACACACAAAAAAAAAAACAACCGAGCTCCACAAATGCCAAGAAGACATGCACACACAGCAGCCTCGGCAGGGGTAGTCGCAGACTTACCCTTTGCAGATGAAAGAGGTGACTCTGATACAACTCTGCTCAGTGTCTTGGTAATGCTGCATCTACGCTGCCAAGCCATACGTAGCATTCAATCAAGCTGGTTTTAGTCCTCTGGAGAGTTACACAAGTGGGTTTATACATCTAGAGATTAAAACATAGCTCAAAAACAGAAGAGTATCCCACCATCCCAAAAAAAACAGTGAGCCAGCAGCCCCTACTAAACATCCCGCGACTGAGTGAATTCCAAGCACTTAAAATCCAGAAATCCATAGGCTCCAGTCTGCCTAGAGAACCCTGCAACTGACTGAAGGAAAACCAAAGCACTTACCCCAAAGAGCAGCCCAAGCACAAGGAGCTCTCTGATAGCATGCCTGGGGCTCATATAGCATTCAGCCCCGCCCAGCACCCAAACCCAATCACCTGGGAAAGGGGAGGGGCAAAGCACAAGAAAGTAGGAAGAGAGCAAAAGAAGCAGCTGTGTTTTTTTTTTTTTTTCCTTTGTTTTTTAAAATTTGGTTTATCTCAAAAACATTCCGAGAGCAGACAAGAGACCTGTGGTGTTTCTAGAAGCAAAACTCCCCTTTTGCTTTTGCTGCAGCTTTTAATGTTGAACTGATAATGTCACCAAGCAAGTAACTGAAACTTCTTCAACTGGAATTAGTTTACACACGCTCACCGTCATCTGCAAACACAGAGAACCAGCATTCGCTAGCCCTAACCCTAACCCCAACCCTCACCCTAAGCTCTAACCCTAGCCCCAGCCCTAGTCCCCGAGAACTGCATTTCCCGGTGTGCTCTGGGCACCCAACATGGCCTCCCGGAAGTTCGGAGTCCCAGAACTACATTTCCCGGTATGCTCTGGGCACCCAACATGGCCTCCCGGAAGTCCGGAGTCCCAGAACTACATTTCCCGGCACGCTCTGGGCACTCAACGCAGCCTACTGGAAGCCTTGTGCCGGAAAACTACACCTACCAGCATTCCCTGGGCAGCCGGCACGGCCAATCAGAGGCCGAGTTGTCGAGAACTCCATTTAACAGCACTCCCTGTAACCCTAGCCCTTACTGCCCTTACACAAAAAAGCCGCAAGCCCTAACCCTAAAAATCCTCGAAACCCCTACAGACCTAAGCCAAACTATCCACCACACTAAACCCCTGAAGTCCTATGCCTAAAAGCCCTAACCCAAACACTTAAGACGCTCAAATCCCAAACCCCCTTCCGAAAAAGAAAATAAGAAAAATAAATCAAACAAAACAAAAACAACAAAAGGGGTAGACCTGGTGGCATCTGCCCTATAACCCTGCAAAAATCATGAGGGACATAGAACAACAAAGCAAACACACAAAATAACATTGACATCCTATCCATAAAAGTGCTATAACAATTAATCACCTCCAAAGAGCTTCATGCAATAAATGCACGTACTACTAGATTGGTTTCCTCTAAAATATCGTACAAGACTCTGACCCACGAAAAGAACCCTGCATGTAGCTAACAGAAGAATAAACAAAGCACCGACCCCAAAGAGCAGCCCACGCAGAAGGAGCTCTCTGATAGAACGCCTAGGGCTCGTATAACATTTGGCCCCGCCCAGCACCCAAACCCAATCACCTGGGAAAGAGGAGGGGGCAAAGCACAAGAAAGAGAGCGGGAGCAGCAGCTGTGTTCTTTTATTTATTTTTTTATTTATTTGTCACCTATCCCTAGTTTACAGCATGCGGAGTGCAGACAAAAGAACTGCGGTGTTTCTAGAAGCAAAATTTACCGTATTTTTGCCTCAGCTTTGAACATAGAAAGGACAATACAACCAAGAAAGTAAATGAAATATTTTCAACGGGAATTAGCACGAACCTTTCATTTACATATGAAGAAAAATCTAGGAGCGTAGGAAATTACACATCAAAAAAAAAAAAAAGACGTAATAAGCAACGCGCGTGCACGGCCCCTGGCCGCCTACAGTACTCGTTTTCCACCAGCAGGTGGCGGCAGAGGGGCGCCCTCGGGCGTCACCGGGCATGAGCTCCCCTCGGCCGCCTGCAGTACCCCTTTTCCACCAGCAGGTGGCGGCAGAGGGGCGCCCTCGGGCGTCACCGGGCATGAGCTCCCCTCGGCCGCCTGCAGTACCCCTTTTCCACCAGCAGGTGGCGGCAGAGTGCGCCCGCGGGCGCCACCGCGCATGCGCGGCCCCCGGCCGCCTGTAGTAGCCGTTTTCGAACAGCAGGTGGCGGCAGAGGGCGCCCGCGGGCGCCAGCGCGCATGCGCGGCCCCCGGCCGCCTGCAGTAGCTGTTTCCGAACAGCAGGTGGCGGCAGAGGGCGCCCTCGGGCGACACCGCGCATGCGCGGCCACCGGCCGCCTGCAGTACCCCTTTTCCACCAGTAGGGGGCGGCAGAGGGCGCCCGCGGGCGCCACCGCGCACGGCCGCCGGCTGCCTGCAGTACCCCTTTCCCACCAGCAGGTGGCGGCAGAGTGCGCCCGCGGGCGCCACCGCGCATGCGCGGCCGCCGGCTGCCTGCAGTACCCCTTCCCGAACAGCAGGTGGCGGCAAAGGGCGCCCGCGGGGAACACTGCGTATACGCGCCCCCCGGCTGCCTGCAGTACTCGTTTCCCACCAGCAGGTGGCGGCAGTGGGCGCATGCTCATGCGTGGCGTTCGGCCGCCTGCAGTATTTACTTCTCACCAGCAGGTGGCGTTCCACCCTGAGGTTAAATACCTGCAGTATCGGCTGAGAACACAAGAAACCCTTTACTGTGGCTTATTTCAGTGGATGCAGCATTTCATGTTTATGTATGGTACCAAGAACTGGTCTTGAATCAGGTCCTCCGTAGATGGGCATCCTTGAGTTCTTTATTTGCCTGGATTTTCCCCATTGAGCGTGGACCAAATTGAGTTCAGCCCCTCCTTGTGCCACAGAACTTGAAAAAAACGTCCAAATTGTCTATAACAGGTGTATTTTCTATGAAAGTATTAATACACTACCTCCCCTTGTCCCTCTTCCTTGGTATTGTACAATAATATTTTCACTGGTCATGAATAATGGCATCTTTAGGAGTTTTACTATTACTGGACAGTTATTTTTGATTTGAGAAAAATAAAAAACACACACCATGCACCATGTCACCAGGTAATTCCATTTAATAGTCTCTGCATTACCAATATTTAAAAAGAAAATTCACTAGGGGAAATTCACAAGTCTGCAGCTATTACCAATAAAGACGGTGTAAGTAAACTTCTCAATATTGCTTTTGGTATTTCATGAGAAAAAAAAACATTGCGGCTATGTTTTCTCATCTGTAAGGTTTTGTGGGGGGTAGACAGAAAAGCAATCCAAAATTCTGAGCATGATGCCTGAGAATCACGGTTTACAGTTACTCAATGTCTTCCGGTCTCACAGGATGAGGAAGAGGTATAATAGATTTCTTCTCCGTATCTCTGGAAAGAGCTTTTCTCATATCTGTAGCAAGAGGAAAAAGATGTTGTTGTAACAAGAGTTGTTGCACAAAGCCATACTAAGCGAATTCCCTATTACAGTTTGACTGAAAGTTATCTCTTTCAATCAAGCTGATTTTGGCAGCAATGTTAACAATTCAAATCATTAGTGCGGCACAAAATTCAGCTGAATGTCAAGAAAATGGCAGGCTAAAAGGGCAAACATGACTTAAGTCATCTGCAACAACTGTAGTTGTCTGTCCACAGCCTTTGTATTTTGTATGTTACTTTAATCTGAAAAGATGAATGGATGAACAGAAAAGATACACAGCAAGCCCAAAGAAGCTTTTGTGGAGGATGCTTACAGGAAAAAATACCTTGCAATAACAAGCACCTAGTACTCCTGTTTTGTTAACACAGTACTTGAAATTTCCATGTCCTTTATCCTTTAAATTGAAAAGGCCACCCAATTCTCTGTCACTGTGGACCATTAGCCTCTGTAAGATTTTAATTGGCTGAGAAAAACAATTCCTCAAGTCCGTATAATCAAGGGACAACAAAACAAAAGCGGGGGGGGAGGGGGGGAAAAGGAGGGAAGAGAAAGGAAGAAGGAAAGCACAGCCATTCCTCTTCCCAGTGGCATCAGGAAGAAGTCCAGGCACCTGCCAGGAGCATTCTTTCCATTAGATAAGTAACCGAATGTTATTTATCCTTACTCACAGAATAACATGTCTTTGTACTGGATAGCTTACTATTTTATTTTACCGTGGATACAATGCAACGTGCAAACCACAAGGTTGATTTTTTTAACAGATATTAATCCTCAGCAGGAAAAGCTATCTAAAGGAAGAAGTAAAATCCCATTAAACAACAACCACCTTAACTTTTTCCCTATACACAAAACACAGGGACAACCCTGGGACACACAAGAGGATCTTTCCATTCAACGTGGGGGTAGAACAAGTACTTACCATAAGCATCCTCGTCAGGCTCTCCATTGCTAGCAGAATAGTACTCTAACACTGTCCGGTACACACTGTAGCCCAGTTGCTTATACATGTTTACCGCAACCTGATTTGATACTCTCACAAAGAGATCAACAAAAAATCCACCCTTTCTTTTAAAAAATAAACAAAACACAGTAAGAACGAGCAGGTGAATATATTTCCAATTAAAAACCCACAACATGTAACCAAGAACAGGTCTGATGAGGCAATACACTAATCAGGTATGTTTCACGCTGTAATAACAGATGCATTCCTTTTAGCACAGGACAAGCCCAGTACTGGCAGAAGTTATTTTTTTTGGTCACATGAACAATCTTCTACACCATCCAGTACACTCAGAATTATTAACAAAAAAAACAGGGCCAGCCAAATACCCACAGAAGCCTCATTTTCATAAATAAATAAATAAATATATATATATATAAAATATTATATGAATATAAATATATATGTGTGTGTATATATATATATATATATATATATAAATAATTATTTTAATTATAATCAGTATTTTAGATGCATTTACATTGCACTAGCTTAGGGACTGCCCCCTTCAAAATGAACAGGGGAAGAAAAATCAGTCTCACAATTCAGTTGCCTAACAGGAGACAGCCCTCAGTATGCTAGTTCTTCAAAGAATCAAGCAATTTGGGGATTCAACCAACCACAACAGGGTTGCTCTACTGGCACGAGCTAGGGACATTTCCCTAATGTGTTTATTTTCTGCAGGTACAAGTAAGCTTATTTTCCATCTCATGCTGGCTAAGTTACTGTCTGCAGCACTACATTTGCGTAATATTGCGTCCAAGGGAACCCGCACAAAGCCCACAGCTGCTAAACAAGCATGTTGGGGGCACTTTGGAAAACACTGTTGGTAGGAAAAGAACTTCACAAAATATCAAGAAAAGGATACTTTATACTGTGTCTTTGCTGAAATATAGACTACTTCTCATTCATCATGGCAAGTGAGCTTTCATAGAAAGACATCAAGACATTTTAAAATGCCGAGCAAAGTTTTTAGCTCTTGTTCTCTAATTACAGGGAATTTCAGTCAGTTGGGGGCGCTATTTAATAGAGAAGTCCGGGAGTCTGGGTATGTTTCATGTAAAACAAATACCTAAACCAGGGACAAAAGTCTACAGAAAGAATACTTTACAAGATCAGCTTAAAGAGAAGGGTAATACTCACTTTTCTGAGATTTCTTCCAATAGTTCCATCAACTTGGCAGCCAAACCCAGCCGTCGAAATTCTGGTGCAACCGAGAGAGCAGTAACATGTCCGTGCCATTCTTCCCTGGCCACAGAGCCTTCTGCTTTACCCATTACTGCGGACAGACAGAGTATCAGCACAGCAGCACCTCTGGGACAACGCACCCCAGGTGTACATCGTTACAGAGGAGTATATGAACACATGCTGCAACAACTGTGGCAAAAAGCTGAACAAGGCATGTCTGTATTATCGCTCTATGACTTAGCAACTCTGTACGGTTACAGGTCAAATATCAGAGCTTCAGAGAGAGGCAGGCAAGGCCCCTGAAGGTCACATTTCCATCTGGATTCCAAGCTCTACTGGAAAGACCCCCAGATGCTAGTTCCTGATTTCACCAACTGCACGCTAACAAAACCTATTCTGACACCCAACTTCACCTACCGCAGACAATGCAGATAGTTCTCATCAGTTCTGCTTCATTGCATCAGACATCATTTTGCTTGTTTTACACTCGTCTCTTGACTAGCATTAAAAAAGTTAAATCATTTTTCAAAACTTGTTTTTTGAGGAGCGCCTTCTAAATAAAAGCCTTAAGCAATTCTCACGAGTCTTTAAACGAGCAGAATTCGGGGTCTGACTAGAATAATGGAAGAACAGAGGGCTACAAGCCAAAAAACTAGTTCATCACCCGAGCAACTAAAGGAAATTTCTGGTCGCTTTGAGGGGGTAGAACTTGGGCGGCTTTGCTAATCTGGCAAAAGACAGCTTAGACCCTGCAAACACGTTACATGTAGCCAAAAGAGGTGGGTTTTTCTGTTTGTTTGTTATTTTGGGGGGAGGGGTCGGGTGGGGAGCGGGGGTGTCTTTGGAGCTTGTTTCTACATAGCACCACACAAGCATTAGATTGCGAACAACCCTCCAAACCTCCTGTCGCACGCAGTACTTCAGAAACACCCGTCACTCACAGCACCAACGCTTTAGGCTTCAACACGTAGAACGGGCCATTTCCCCAGCCTCTGCAAAGGCCTCCCGGGATGCCGGGGCAGCGATAACGAGAAGGGCGAACCGGCAGACAGCCCGAGTAGCGGGTACTGCTGGCGAACGCCACCGCGGCAAGGCAAGGCTCGGCTCCCCGGCCCAGGGCTGGCTCTCGGCGGGCGAAGGGAAGCCCGAGCCCGCGCCCGGAGCTCAGCGCCGCTCGCAGCGCGCCCGCCCCGCGGCCCGAGAGCAGCCGGAGCCCCCGCCGAGCGCTGCGGCCCCGGAGCGGCGGGGCCGGGTCCGGGTCCGAGGCACTCACTGTAACCCATCAGCTCCCCGCCGGGCGCCTCCGCCACGATGAAGTACTCGGGCCAGTGCGCCAGGTACTGCAGGTAGAAGGGGATCCCGTACTGCGGCCGCCAGTTAAGGAGCACGGCCACAGCGGCGCGGCGCCCCCCGAGGCCTCCCGCCAGGCGGCCGGCGGCAGCGGAAGGATACGGTCTCCGTCAGCGGGTCCAGGTTGCTGCGGGGAGAGCGAGGGGGGGGGGGAGAGAGAGAGAGAGAGAGAGAGAGAGAGAGCGCGGCGCTCAGCGCGGGCCCGGCCGGGCTGCGGGGCCGGGGCCGGGGGGGGGAGGTGGTGTCACTCACATGTTGTTGAAGCGGAACAGGTCGTCGCAGGTGAAGGCGCGGAGCGACGTCATGGCGCTGCTGGGCCGCCGGCGCTGCCCCGGCAATGCTCCCGCCGCCCGGGGCCTCTTCCTTCCGGCGCGGAGGAGGAGCAGCTCCGCCGGCCCCGCCCCGCGGCCCGGCCCCGCCCTGCAGCCGCCCGCCCGGGCCGAGGCCGCGCCGCCGGGGGCCGTGCGCCAGGGCCAAGGCTCGCGGGAGGCGCCGCGGCCGCCGCCTCGCCAAGCGACCCGCGCGGGCCCCCTCTGCTTTCCCCCGGCTCCCCCACGGCACCCCCGTGTCCTTCCTTCGGGCGCTCTGGGGCTCTGCGGGACATCGGACCCGCACCCTGCCCTCTGAACCGCGCCGGTGCTTGCAGCTGCGGCTGCTTGAATTGCTCACCTGCCAGGAGTGCCGTTTGTTATACGGAAGGAAAAAAAAATACCCTTCCAGTCAGCCCGTTACTAGGCTACCGACACACATGCTTGCGCTTCGGTGTGCACCGAGGTCCCGAAGGGACCTCGAAAGATCATCGGGTCCAACCCCCCTGCCAAAGCAGGTTCCTTAGAGCAGGCTGCCCAGGTAGGATGCACATGTAGCAACAGCCACCTGGTTAGTCTGCCAGTCGAGCTGGCTCTGCCCAATGAAAACTCCTACACGCGGAGAAAGGGATAAAGTCCTTGCAGGGCATATTAAAAAAAAAAAAAAAAACAAAAAAAGCCATACTGGTGAAAACGGTCTGACTTATGCCTGCCTCAGGCAAAGGCAAAGGCAAAGGCATCCATGGGGCTGCGGCTGCTCAAGGACGTGGGTGCACTTGGCAGCTGATGCAGAAGTATGGGGCAACCTGAAAACCCTCAAGGGCATCTGGGGTGAGAACAGGCAGTCCTTTGGGTTGTACAATTGCTGCAGTTGCTGTATAATGCTGTATGTTGTCTGCAGTTGCCATGTGTCGACTCAAGGGCATTACAGGAAGAGTTGCTCAGATTCATGAAGAATGACAGCACATGCACAGACGTGCGGGGCTTTCCTCGCATACAGAGCTCACCGTGCCTGCGCGCACCCACCCGCCCACCCCAACTTTTGGCGAGTCCTTCCCCAGCCAGCCTCAGCACACAGGCAGCCCTGCTGCCCAGGACTTCCACGATCCCAGGAACTCCCGCTTGCACGCACCTTCTTCCTTGCCACGGTCCCAGCAACGCTCAGTAACCTCACCGTGCTCCAAGGTTTCTCTAAAGACCTTTCCGGACCCAGCTTGGCTGCCCCAAGCAGCAGAGGGGCTGCAAGGCAGACAATCTGCAACTACAGCCCCCTCATCGCCTTCCTCCACCACCAGCCCCACAGCTGCCACCCTCACCCAGGTGCAGCCCTTTTATGAGGAGGGGCTGCCCAGATCACCACCCTCATTAGCCGCACCTGGGGCTCCAGTGACAGGTTTTTACTCTCTTTTCCTAATCTTCTTCCCAAATGTCCCAATTCTCTGCGATTCAACTCTTCTGTCCACGTACAAACGTTACTATTTCAGATTATTGATGAGCCCCGTTCCAATCAGAAATCCACAGGACTTCAGGAAGACACCTGAAGCACTCAGCCCTCCGTCTTCTAGACAAACAGTACCACCTTTTCCACAAAATTTACATTTCAGCAGGGCTGAATTTCAAGCCGAGTGCCAATTTTTCTCATGCACTTTGTTAGTAAGCTCGCACAAAACAAGGAATCACTCCTACGTATCCATCAATATGGGGGCTTGAAAAGGTATTGAGGCCTAAATAAATTCGCTCTCCCCCTTCTTACCAAATTCCCAAGGGCTCAAGGCCAAACCAACACAGAAGCGACTCTCTCCGTTCTGCCACTTTGATAATCGGTCAGCCCCTCTCCCCCGATACCTGGGAAACCGACCAAACACCACAGCAAATATACCCAGACTTCTAAACTGTCACTTAGATAACGCCGCCACCTTCCTCCTTGTCACACTCCAAACATTTAAGAACAAAAATGGGATTACGAGATGCACCGCTGGGAGCATATATTGGGCACCACCAGTCAACACTTGGATCAAACAGCACTTCCTTTTGGTCTGTCGTGCGCTTCGTTCGTCCCCGGCCGCTCCCCTCACGGAGGATACGGGACCGCGGATCGGAACGCCGCACTCGCTTCGCGGCGATGCTGCGTCTCGCTCACCCAGCACAATCACGCCGTCACGCAGAGGCCCCCTGTACTCCTCGCTCATACCACAAGAATATATCACTTAAAACAACAACCAAACGTGTTCGTAAGTCACTTCACAACAGCACTTTGTCTCAAACACACACACGCCAATGCTTTCAACGTGACATACCCAGACACCTACAAATAAGACACGCAATTTTTACCACTCCAGTTAACATCCCCCCAGCAGCTGCTGCTATTACCCGGGTAACCTTGTCACAATTTCGAGAGGCCCGCTTACCCTTCTCCTGCTTCTTATGCGGTCATTAGCAGGTCCGTCCTGGCTCCCAAAACTGGGACGCAGCGGTAACCTCGCATTTGCTCCATCTACTCCCAAGATCTCTAGCGGCCGCTCTATCGGCCAGCGACCCCCCCCCCCCCGACATCTCTGTCGGCCAGCGACCCCCCCCTTGACATCTCTATCGGTCAGCCTGTAGCGTACCCTCCTCCCATATGGGGACTCTGTTGCACGCCAGATGTCTCTGCGCGACTTACCAGCCGCCCCGGCCACCCGTACGACTTACGGGCCCTTCCCGTACTGTAAAGCTGACCGTTTGTCCGCGGCCTCAGGAGGTCTTTGTCTGCTCCCGCGGTGAGCGGCTCAGAGCAGAGGCTCCCCCGAGGAAAATGCTCGGGGTGCACCTAGGGGCGTCCGCTCCGCAGCCCATCCCGCAGCCGAGCGAGCAGAACGTCTCTCCCGGCCGGCTCGCCAAACTGACTTGCGGCAAACAGAGTCCACAATCAGCAAGACTGCAAAAGTAGGTCTGTTTATTCAGCACTGGGCAGCACGGGGGGGTAGTCCCGCCAAAGTCGTGTGCACTGGACTCGGCGACTTGCCGCGGTTCTACGCAGCAGAGTTACATTTGCACGAAGTTTCACAGCGCGCCTACACGTATTCACAGCCCGTCCCCGCCTCACGTTAAAAGCAGCTCGAGAAGTCATTTCCACAAGCACCCCCCCACCCGCGCTCGCGCAGTGTCTCCCGGTGGCGGTCGTCGGGGGTCATGGGGATGAAGGTTGGTGGCTCTTCCTCATCCCCGCTAGCTGCCCTCTTGTCTTTGCGCAGAGTCGGTTGCTCCTTGGCTCCTGTCCATGCGCAGGACCGGTTTCTGCCCGTTTCTTAAGACAGGCTCCCACTCTTATGAAGAGACTGACCTCGGCAAGGGGCCCGAGGCTTCTTGCTTTAGTTATTTTGCACAAGGCAGCATAGTCGGCAGAGACAGCAGGGAGCATCCTAGTTGCATGCTGCCAGCGCTCTCTCTCTACCCGATCAGATTGTCCTAACTCCCTCTCTCGCCAGCCCCAGCTGCAAGCCAAAGAAAACCTTCAGAACCGTGCTGCCCCCGCCGCAGTACACGACCTGCCGCCCCGGCCGCTGGAGACGGCCGCTTCCCCAGTGCAAAGGGGCGGCAGGCGCTGGCGGGGGGGCAGAGAGCCGTTCCGGCCCGCGGAAGGGGCAGCGAGGCGGGAAGCGAGCGCACGCGCGGGGCCGCGCCGTGCCCTCCGCCGAGCCGGGAAGCCTGCGGCGGCCGGGCCGCAGCTGCTCGGGGGCCGCTGCCCCGACCCGCGCCGCGGAAGCGCCGCGCGTCCCCCCGCCCCCCAGCGGCCAGCCCTGTCTTTGCACTCGCACAGCAACCTCCCGAGGGAGGTGCACCGTTCCCGGAGGTACTGCAATACCGGGACGATGCGCGGAGCGGAGGGAGCAAGCTCCGGATCCAACTCCCGAGCCCAAAAATCCGTTTAATATAAAGTCCTCTCATCGAGGACGTATCAGATATTAAACTGATAAGAACAGATACTACACTTGATCTTAGCCAAAAGGCCGAGAAGCGATGCCCACCACGCCGACCCCGCGCCACCCGCTCCCGCACCTACCACCCCGACCTCACGGCCACTGCTCCACCGCCCGCCCCCGCCCTCCCGGGCCTCAACCCGCCGCCCTCGCCCGCCCTCGCCCGCGCTCCGCTCGCAGCCGCGACCCTCAAGCGCCCCGCCGCCGCGTCGCCGGGGCCTCCCAGCAGCCCGTTCGGGCCCCCGCGCGCCCGATTGGCTGGGCTCCGCCACAAATTTGCATGCCCCGCCCCGCCCCGCGCCCCGCCTCTCCCTCCCTTCGCCTCGCCGGCCGCGTGCCCCGCCCACGAAGCCTCTGCGCCCGCCCTTCGCTCCACGCTCATTGGCGCAGCTCCGCCTCCTCCTCGCATTCGCCCCGTGTCTTTACAGGGCGGGTGTCCTCGGAGCACCACCCTCATTATCTACACCTGAGTCTCCAACTGAAACAAAGAGTAACCCTGCGGAGACTCAAATGTCACCACACGCGACTGGAAGCAACTGCCAGAACTGGGATGATGGAGGCCTAAAAAGCCTGCCTTCAAGACAAGAGACCAGAAGGATGGGGACTGAAAACCCCCTAAGACAACTCTCAGGAAATCAATTCCCAAGCAAGAACTCCTGATGCGGCCCAGATGACTTCTGCAAGAGTGAGGATGGAAACAGATGCCCGCGGCCCCTGCCCCCCCAAAAATAGGATGCTCAAAACCCAAACCCAACTCAAAACATTAAGACACTCAAAACCCTAACTCTGGAGAACCTAACCTGAAAAAAAAAAGATATTAAAACTCTAACCCTAAATAACTGACCAAAAATAAAACCCTAAGACCCTAACCCTAAAAAAACCTATCAACACTACAACCCAAAAAACTCTAAAACCCTAACATGCTAACCCTGAAACCCTTAAAACCCTAACCCCCAAATCCCTAAAATCCTAAATGTTAAAACTCCAACCCTAAAAACTTTAAAATCCTAAACATAAACCCTGAGAACGCTTACCCTGAAACCCAACCCTAGTGCCCTATCCCTGAAACCTTAAAATCGTGAATCAGTCTTTGGAAAATAACATACGCTCAGGAGAGGATCTCAGTACAGTAGCATTTTTATTTGAGATTACAATGGCGGGGGTCCCGCAAGCAGGAGGGCACCTACTAATTCCATACATAGTTTATATACTTCTTTTTTTTCCCCTCCCAAGGACCAGGACCCTCCCCTGTTTCCCCATTAACTGTGCAATCCAGGTTCATACTCTATCTGGTGCTTCCCAGAAAACACACAGCTGCTGGTCTGTCACAAGTCACATTTCTTTTGAGGCTTTTACTCTTCGAGGTGGTAATGTTTCTTACACCGTGATTTCTGCCTAATGGTGGTAAGGATTCTGGTTGTCTGCATTTTACAAGGTTGTTGTAATAAATGACTAAGTCCCAAATAGGATTATAATCAAAGTTTATAATTTATTAAATGAATAAAGGTAAGCAACCAGCACTGGGTGCACCAGGAGTCTCTGCTCCACCAAGACGCACACAAGTTACATCAGGCGGCTGTTTTTTATGCTCCTAGGCTAATACATATTCATTACTACTTCTAGAAAAGGCAGGGTTATTATAATTAGTTCCTGGAATCCGAACCCGCCCACTGGCGCATGCATTATCAGTCTCTGGTGGTCCCTCTGCGGGTCTCTCGTACTGAAGGCTCATAGTCTTCCTCCCAGGCTTTTCCCTTGTCCTTCTCCTTTGTCCATCTTGGCTGGATGTCAGAGACTTGCATAGTGCCCCATGCAATAGTCATAACAGTTAGCAGTTATTCTGAAACCCCTTTGTTCTCTTGTCCCCTATTGACCCGAATTGCTGGACCATTCCTCCGCAAGATGAGAAGAGGTAAAGAGAGCAGGAGGAACAGCAGCCGTTTTTGGTCTGGCTTAGTTCAACAGGGTGCAGCACAAGCAACCAGGCTGTTTCTCTTCAAAGACTTGCCTTAGCATTGATGAAGGAAACTGACTGGGCTGACAACCCTCTCACCTTTTTGCACCACTCTACAACACGGGGACTTCACCTCTCCAAGGCTGCACGAGGGAAGGGCGGAAACAAGAAAAAAAGCACATCCTGAGGCACCTCATAACCACAGCCTACCTACTGCAATACTTGTGTCTCTCTTCCCAGCTGCTTTACCTCTGCCGCTCTCCATCTCCAAACCACATTCTTTTTAACTGCCATGCAGAGAGGAAGTCCTCCGGGCGCCATAGAGCAGCACCATATTTTTATTTTTTTTTATTAGTATTTTTTAATTTCAAAACAGCAGTCCGCTTCCCTCTGGAGATGGACAGTAGGTCCAGCCAGTCACCGAGTTGCCAACACAGAGCTTCACAGTTCCAGAAGGCGCTCTTTCCTTTGACCGATTCCTTATAAATGTTATCTACCACTGGCAAAAGCAATAAACAGACTTCAAACATGCACTGCCATGTTTGACAAACTTCATGTTTTTAATTTTATTACTTCAAAAGAGCAGTCCACTTGCCTCTACACCTGTGAAGTAGATCAAACCAGTCACTAAGTTGCCGAACAAGAACTTGACGGTTCCAGACAGCGCTGTTTCCTTTGACCGGTTCCTCCTAACGTTTACCTACTGCTGGAAAAAAAGCAAAAAGACTCTGTGCCAGCTGCCCTTGAGTACTCGCCCAGAGCTTGAGTATTCGCCCAGAGACAGACCAGATGTCTTTTCCAAAACAGTCAGGACAATGTATTAATGCACTGATGGAACACCACTTTAGCTACCATCACTAATTGCCAGGCAGGACAGCTCCAGGCCAAACACACACATAAAGAGACACGCTACAAACATCATGAATGAAACATGGGCAAAGAATTATTTATGCTGTAAGAGTTACTCACCTGAAGAAGAGCTGCATGCAATAAAGGTACGTACTACTATATAATTTACTTTAAATGATCCTACTAATTGTCACCTTAAATAGATGTACTTATCTCTTTTCACTTGGAAACACATCAACCCGTAGACTTTGACCCACCACCAGGCAGGGACTAGCAATACTAAGTAGAGGAGAAAAGTGTTGTGAGCCTGAAGTGTGTACAACGATAGTAAAGACGGCTCCTGAGAGGATGGGGAAACAAAGGGAAAGCTGCTTACCTCTGAGAAGTCGTCCTTGATCTTTGTGCCACGGACATTTGTCTTGAATGCTCAGCACACAAGTTTAGGGGTCCCCGTCTGTTGAAGGCTTACCTCGGGGAAGTCCTATATGGCTCCACCTGCATTACTGATTTTTTCTGCCAGCAAGCAGTGGCAGAAAATCCTGAGAAACGGCAGACATCTTCCCAAACCGTTTTCTCAATAACAGAAGCAGTGCGAACCGCACTGAAAAACAGCAGAAAAACACACCTCACGCTGTCTCAGGTAGGAAATAACTGCCCTGAGCAACATGCCCTTCCCAGGGTGAACCCAATGTACCCAAGGCCTTAGGGGGAAGGCAGAAAAGGAACCCAAGACTCTTAGTGCGTCTCCTGAGAATCGCAATTTCCATTTACTCCATGTCTTCTGGTCTCACAGGATAAGGCAGAGGTATAATTAATTCCTTCTCCATCTCTGAAAAGAGCTTTTCTCATATCTGTGATAAAGAAGAAAAATGTTATAATTGTGGGAGTCATTCCACAAAGCCATATGCGGTGATTTAACTATTACAGATAAGATCATTTTTAATCAAAAACACCTCGGCCACAACGTTACCACTGCAAACATAGCACTGCACAAAAATTCAACGCAAGATATAGGAAAAGGCGATCTAAGAAGACGAAGTTGACCAAAAGCATCTGCAACAACCATCTGGTAGATGGTTGTCCACAGCCATCGGGTTTCACGGTTGTCTTTCCTGATGAATGAATCCTGGAAGAACAGAAAAGATACACAACATGTCCGCAACAACTTCTGAGGAGACTATTGAACAGAAAAAAAAAAAAAAATAGAAACAGCAAGCGGCTAGTACGTCAGTTTTGTTAACAGAGTAACATTAACATACTAGAAATTTCCACGTTCTATGTAGCCCCAAGGCGGTGCTGGGTACATCCGCTGATATTAATGGGGCGGCACAATGTCAGAGATGGTTAATAGACAAGGTACACCCGAGGTGCACCCAGTTTGGATCAGCTTGCATATGAGTCTGCTGATACATCAGTGCTGTTCTTCCAGAAGCAGACAGACAGACTGTTATTCACTCCTCGGTGGAGCTGAGGCTCTGTAAGGCTTTGCTTTTTTTCCTTCCCTCGCTCCCCCTCTATTTCCAAGCTCACACACCCAGCACCAACCCGCCCCTCCCGGCGCACACAGCCCGGCCCCAGCCTGGGGAAGGCCCAGCCGCGCAGCCCGGAGCCCACGTGGCCGCCCGGTACCACAGAACTACAGCTCCCAGCATGCCTCGGGGCAGAGCAGTCCAGCCAACCCAGAGGGCCGTCGGCCAAGCGCACACAACCGCACCTCCTCCTGCTGCCCTCTCTATACCCCCCTCGTCCCCCCCAGCCAATCACAGCGCGGCTTCCCTCTGGGAAGGCCTGAGGACCACAACTCCCAGCGTGCTGCGGGGCAAGACACTCCCAGCCGCCCGCCGCTGCGGACACCCCGGAGCCAGCCGGGCAGCCCCGCCGCGCGGTCCGCGCCACCCCCGCCTGGGCTTGCCTTGCCCCGGCCTCCCCAGCCGGTAACCCCCAGTCCCCCCACACACTTGCGCCACCGCAAGCAACCCCGGCCACGCTCGCCCATTGCTGCGCTCCGCCTGCGCAGAGCAGCCCCCCCCGGGCCAGGGAGCAAAGGCAGCGCAGGGCTGCCCCCCCGGTCCCGCACTAGGCAGCCCCCCACCCCACCCAGCAGGGCTGCCCCCACACTCCGAGGGGCCAGCGGCTGACAGACATGGGGACAACCCCCCCACCCCCCGGCCCCTGCCCTCTCCGCACCCACCCAGCTGCGGAACCTAGACCCATGGACACACAGCGACTCCCCTTCCCCTGGCGGACAATGCATCAGGCGGTGCCCTTCTGCCCGTCCATCCGTCCCTGCTTGAGAAATGGATGCTGGAAGTGGGCTTCTCACTATCGCTGCTGCTTTGGGTAGTTGTGGAGTAATTGCCTTAACCGTTTCCATTAATGAGGAAACGGTTAACCCGACCAAAGTTAGAACAAACGATGGGGATTCTCCCCTCTGAAGAGGGGCCAAGAGAGCTGGAGTTGTTCACCATGGAGAAGAAAAAGCTCCAGGGAGAGCCGATTGCCGCCTCTCAGTGCCTAAAGGCAGCTTATAAAAAAAGTTGGAGAGCAACTTTTTGCTCAGACAGATAATGACAGGGCAAGGGAGTTTTTAAACTAAAAGAGGGGAGTTAGATTAAATGTCACGAGAACAGGGGAAAGGATAGAGGAAGACAGACACAGAGAAGGGCAGAGGAATCAAAAAAGACCAAGAGACAAGTGGGACAGAGGAAGGAGTAACAGCGGTAGCTGGACAGAGGAATTGCAGGGAATGCTACTGCAGGCGTACAAACCTGGGTGCAGTGCTTTTGTCACTGATGGGCAGTACCAGTTGTGGTTGCAATGGTGTGCAGGTTCAGCGCAAGCAGTTGTCACAAAGTCTCAGGAGAGCATCGAAGCACAAGAGGAGTGTGGGGCATAATGGGTTTCTCAGGGTTCCAGAGTAGAGTGCAATGGCCTGAAATGGGTGAGTGGCTACCCAGCAGACACCCAGATGCCTAGACAAGCCCTGCGTGCCACTACGTGGAGGACCATACACGTGCCAGCAGTCAACAGAGCAGGCAAGTTAGCAGCAAGAAACGGATGCACAGGAGAGGATGTCCCTGTGCAGCCTGCACCCATCCCTCTCCCTGCCCTGCCAGCATTTGCAGCGTGGCACCATTCCACTCCTTCCCCACCCACCTTGACACTCCCACGACCCTGACCTATGGAAGGCTGCACTGAGCCCCTGGCTGCAGCATGCACATGTGAGGTCACTTCTTCCAGTATGCAAAAGGAAGCATTTATTCAGGGTTTCTTTTAAACTTCAAAGTAGTGCTGCATCTGGATGACTGGTTTAGAGGGATTACATTTCATATAAAACCCACGAGAAATAAACGTCTGGTAGAAATAGGTAACAAAATTCACGCTGTATACAGTTGTGCTATTTATCTACAGTTGTCAAAAATACAAAGAAATTAGATAAAAAAGGTTACTTGGTCAAAACATTAATGAAATATACGTTCCAAATGCATAGAAATCACAGAGCGGTCAAACAGACAGTAAGTGTCTTAAAGCTTTAGAGTTTTCAAGAGCTGCCATGATCACATGACCAAAGAAAAGCTACCAAGTTTGTTCACCAAGACAGATGTTCAAAGTAAAGACAGGGAGAAAAACTTACACTTTACCACCAGGCATCCTTGCTGGCAGGGAGCAAGGGGAGGAAAAGAATGCAGCAGATGTTTAAACTTCTCCTTATGGTATCTGTACGTTTTGAAGAAACCTCTCTGGCAAAAGCAAGGTCAGTTTGCAGATACTATCTAAGGAAACAGCAGCAGACAGCAACAAATAATGTGTGTCATGGATAGGATCACTTCATATTCATTGTACTGCACAATGACCAAGAACAATGCTCCCGGAGAGGAAAAACAAATCTCTCCCCACAGGGAGCACCCTGAAGCCCGAATGTCTTCAAAAAACATTTTACCCCTGCATTTTCTCACAATGTTCTCAGTTGGTATTTCTCTGAGGGAGAGGTAGGCTCTCATGGAGATACTTCATGCTCCCATGCTCTGAGAAGTCAGAAACAACATGATTGTCCCCTCTCAGTAACCACTTTGTAGTTAAGAGTCCTTCAATTCCCACTGGTCCACGTGCATGGATACGAGAAGTACTAATTCCAACTTCAGCACCTGTAGAAAACACACAAGGTAAAGGTAGTTGATCCTCGGAAGATATTCAACTTTGTAGTATATAGCTCTGCATCTTTATGTAGAAACAGTCATTCAGTGTGACCTCCCTTCCTTCACTCCTCCCCAAGTGTCAGAAGTGATTTTTATCTGTTCTGATTAGAGGAACTTAACGATTATAAATTGCAGTGTTTATACTTCTGTCTGTTACAGCTTCACTTTTAGAGAGAAAAGTGAGCCAGAAAGGTACGCATGTCTTACATATATCAGGCATTTGTTTGAGGGTTCACCCTTTGAACCATAAGAACTAAATTAAATTAGTCAAGATCGCAATCTTACGTCCTCCCCCCCCCCCCCCCCCCCCCTTCTGAAAGAGACCACTGCATGATCTTATAAAACCCTAATTAGAATTTTTTAGCATGCAGAGCACTGCATGGTCAAGCCTGCTACAGAGATTTCTAGTAGTTTCTACCTCAGGAATTAATGTTTCCCCTGTCTTCTGCAATTCCTAGTGCGTGCACCTGTTTACTTAGGTAACAGATACTCGGTTTTGATCCAGTCTTTCCTTCCTCCCACACTGCCAAGTGAGCAAACGGCTTTGTGGTGCTTAGTTGCCTGCACACCACAGGCACTTACCGAGTCCAAATCTATACCCATCAGAGAATCGGGTACTGGCATTCCAGAAAACACAAGCACTGTCCACATGCTGGAGGAAGAACTCCGCTGTTTTCTCTGAAAAAGAAGCAGAGCAGAAAATAGGATACAGTACATACAGCATGATCGTGCAGTCCAACAGGCACAGCCTCATACCCTGAACAGATACAATAGCAGAACTTTTCACCTGCAATGTTATCAGACAGCATTTAACAGCCTGGATTAAAACATGCTCACGCACACCTTCTTCAGAGTACATTTAGCACATAGACACAACTGTAAATATTACAAGGAGCTTGCAAAGACAAGAAGAAAGTTAAAAGATGCCTAATTCTTACTACAGTCTAGACCTCGCAAACAGGGATAGTCTTATGACCGGGGAGAAGTGACAGCAGCCCCAAGCTACAATTTGCAGTCAGACGGTTAAACTACAAGTTCAGCTGTAAGCTGCAAGTCAGTCACCCAGATCAATGGGACGAAGGCTAAAGATGAGCTCTATCTCCAGTACACACCCAATTAAATCGCTGGTGCACCAGGTAGTGGCTTACACTATCAAAAGCAAACTTTTCGGAGCTACTCATTTAAGTTCTGCAGAAGGTGCAGAAATAGATGCCTGCTTGAATCTCACACTGATGAGCCACAAATCAAAATGACCTTACTGTAGCTGACTCTCAGAAGTTTTAGGCTTGTATCGAGAGTCATCCTTCGGCTGGGAGCAGCTCTAGCTACGTTTTGAAGTGGCAGAGCGTTCAAACCTCATGTGGAGGAGTGGAAGAAGCACAGAGCAGCACATAGGAACAGAAGTTCGCAGCATCAAAGGAGCAAGAAACTGGGAACTGAGATACATGTAGCTTTTACATTACAGATGCGGAACGGGGAAATAAAGGACTGGGAGAGATGGGGAAAAACGCTTGTAGTCCTTGTTTGCAAGACTTAAAAGTGACGTGGGAAGACAAAGCGTATATAGTCTGATCTTTCCCACTATCCATATTCCCTCTATAGAAGCTCACCTCTTCTTCCTTCAGAGGCCTAAAGGCATCTCCATGATTCAGGAGACATTTCTGCAAAACTGTCTGATGTGGTAAGTCTGTACAATACAAGAAAACAAAGCAGCCTGCCTGACAAGAGCATGTGTTGACTTGTTGCTGGCCAGTTGCTCAAACACATGCCTTCACCTCATGGAATAAGGGCACACAACATGTTTTCCTTGAATTAAACACAACTATAGATTGATGTAGCTCCTAGGGTTCCGGTTGATTATGCTTACTACAGAACCAAGATAAAAGAAACTACTGCAATGTAAGTAGCTATGCTAATAACAAGATCCCACAGTGAAACCAAAGCAGAAGCTTAAGGAAACAGATTAGGTCACAAACCATTCTCTGTGATGATAACATCCGTGTGAGAACTTCCATACTTGTGGATATGTTCAACAGCCTCTTGTACACTGTCCACAACCTCAATGCAGCACTCCAGATCCCCATATTCAGTGCGGAGAGATTTAACTTCTGAGGGGCTGAATGTCAAGTAAGAGGCAAACTTTGGGCCAGCATGAATCTTCACCTGCAATACCAGAAGTATTTTGTGCTGTAGATTTTACCAATGCATAACAGGTGAAAAGTGCAGCTTGTTGTTCTGGGTATAGCCAGGATGGAGTTAATTTTTTTCATAGTAGTCCTTACACTGCTATATATTGGATTTGCGCCTTAAACGAACCGCTATTTTGGCTGTTGCTAAACAGTGCTCACCCGGTTTCAAGGCTTTCTCTTTTTCCCCCACAGTGAGAAGGTCAAGGGTGTGCTAAAAGTTAGGAGAGGACATAACCACAACTGATTCAAACTGACGAAAGGGATAGTCTGTGCCATATAATGTCATAGTCAACAATAAAAAATGAGGGGAGGGGACTTTCGAGGAAGGTAGACATTGCTCAGGACATTGCTGGACACTGATCTATTCGTGGCAGGTGGTGAGTTACTGTATTTTCATCACTTGTTTTGTTTTTCCCTTTCTTCTTCCTCTTTCATTTGCTAATTAAAATATATTTGTTTCAAACCACAAGCTTTCTTGCTCTTTCTCCTCCCACTTGAGAGCAGAAGGGAAAAGTGAACAAGGCATTGGCTGATGCTTAGCTGCTGGTCTGGGGTTAACCCACATTTGTGAGACTTGCGACAGGAACCGAGGGAATGGCATAGAGCTGTGGCAGGGGAGGGTCAGGCTGGATGTTAGGGAAAGGTTCTGCAGGTTCTGCACCAAGAGGTGGCTGAGCACTGGAACAGGCTCCCAGGACAGTGGTCACGGCACTGAGCCTCCTGGAATTCAAGGAGTGTTTGGGCAACGCTCTCAGATGTATAGTCTGATTTCTGGGTGGTCCTGTGTGGAGGTAGGGGTTGAACTTGGTAATCCTCGTGGGTCCCTTGCAACTCAGGATAATCTATGATACTTCAGACTTGCTGATTAGAATCCCTACCTTTGAAGGCTTTCAGGAAAGATGCCTGTAAGCTGGCATTTTATTCTGCAACTATAAATTTGGTTGATAAACCCTGACATGAATTTACGTGTTTACTGTTCTGAAGTCAGATTAGACAACAGTAACATCAAGTCCTCCCTCCTGTATTAAGGGGCGGGAGCTGTTGGGTGCTTGTGGAAATCCACCAGTCGTCACATAAAATCCATAAATTAACCCTTCACTTCCCCCCCAAAAAACAAACAAACAAACAAAAAAACATATTTCTCTTAGTATGACCTTTTTAACATCACCAAAACATGACCTATTTTACCATGTTTTCCTGCATGAATCACTGCTTGTACACACTATTTGCCAAGTGTAAATGCTATCTGAAAAATACGTGTTTTAAGTGTAAATTAAAGTACTTCACAAATATTTCTCTCCTGATGCATCTCTGCTACAAAACATTACGCATGTCAAAGTGATTATGTAGGATAGTGGCCTTTCACTGTTCCTGTGGAACAGTGGAAGGGGAAAATAATGGGCAGGAAAATGGGTGGGAATAAAGGAAAGTGAGGCAAAACGTTTAAACAATGTGGATGAAGCAGATTTGAGAAGGAGAAATATAAAATGGGAAAAGACTGAGGTAAGAAGGTAAGTTAATAGATTTAATAAGAATGGTCTTTGGGTCTGGGAGGTTGCCAGCCACTAAGTCAGAATTGAGAATAGTAGAGAAAGGGTTGTGGATATGCTCTTCCAAGGCAGAGAATGATTTTTTGCCACATGAAAGGAAGTAGTAGTATCTCAGCAATGGCATGCAGCCACCCCAAAGAAGCTGCTTTCAGATTCTTTCTATGGAAAAGCTTGGGGTTGCATGGAGAAGCCGAGAAAGCTCTCTGAAAGTTCATTTATGTGTACAAAGAGACATGTGGGTAATGTTAAGTGTTACGTTATCGTACAACTACATAGGGCTACGTCAGCAAGACCAAAGGCTCCTAAAATGAAAAAAAAAAGTAAATAAAACAAAAAACAACACAAATATACATGACTAACCTGTTCTACTCTCAACATGTCTATGATCTGATCAAACAACGGGGTTCTCAGCAAGTCTCGATGAATTAAGAGTGTTTCCAGAGCATTACAGGCAGCAGGATATTCACACTTTGAGTCTCTGACTGAGGTTTAAGAGTAAATAATTGGTTACATAACATTTATGACAAAGACTTGAAGAGCATGTGAATTATTATTACGTATGGTTATTATTATAACCATACCACATATTCCAAATGTGAAGTTCAGTTACACTCATGATATCCAAATCACCCTCTCACAGCTTACTTATTCGCGTGACCTTCTCAACGCTGGCATCTGTGTCCACATACACATGACAGATCCCTTCACTGTGTCCCATCACTGGAATTCCCTTAGCAGCTTTCTGGATATTCCTGACTAGCTGGGATGAACCACGTGGAATGATTAGATCTATTAGCTTATCCAAACGGCAGAGATCTTCTACTTCCTCTCTTGTGTTCACCTGCAAAAGTTGTGATACAAACAGTCAATGGCCTGAATTCTCAAGCTCTGCCTGTGCTTTTTATACATGCCACAGCAAAAAAAGTTGTTGATTTAATTCTAGACACTTACTAGTTGCACTGCATCTTTGACTCCATGAATGGAGAGTGCTTCTTGTGTCAGATGGTGAAGGATCTGATTGCTATATGCAGCCTCTTTCCCTCCTTTTAGTAGCAAGCCATTTCCACTAGCTATGGCCAAAGCAGACACCTGTCAGAATGGAATTAAAAAAAAAAAAAAGAAGAACAAAATAAGAGAAAAAGTGATCTGACTCTTCTGTGAGAATAACATCTGCAAAATAGAGTAAGAACAGGATTTTGAATTCTGCTGACTTTCTCAGTATTAATATATAGCACCAAAAAAAATTTTCCAAGTCAGAACATGTAACTCCAGAAATGAAGTATCTCAACATTTCAGGAACAAACTTGAGCTTCAGGGTACTACTGGCAAAGGGAGATTGCAGTGACTACGTCAATGGAAACCCTGAACATAGGCTCTGGCACAAATTCGGTAGCTGTAAAAAACTACTTCAGATGCAAGAACTCTTATCCCCAGTAATTCCAGCCAGAAGTAGCTAATAAGCTCTTCCTATGAAGAACATTTTTGTTGTGCTGTCTAGAACAGTAGCCTTTTATTTTATCGCATCGATTTCACGTTTATAACCGGAAGGTGTCCTTACCCATGGCGGGGGCGAGGTGGGGGGGGAGTAGATGACCTTTAAGTTCCCTTCCAGCCGAAACCATTCTATGATTCTGTGACACCTCCCACTAGACCAGATTGCTCAAAGCCCCATCCAGCCTGGCCTTAAACACTTCCAGGGATGGGGCATCCACAACTTCCCCAGGCAGCCTGTTCCAGTGCCTCACCAGCCTCATAGTAAAGAATTTCTTCCTTTTATCTAATCTTAATCTACCCTTTTTCAGTTTAAAGCCATTACTCCTTGTCCTGTCACTACACTCCCTGACAAAAGTCCCTCCCCAGCTTCCCTAAAGCCCGCTTTAGGTACTAGAGGGCCACTCTAAGGTCTCCTCAGAGCCCTCTCTTCTCTAGGCTAAGCAACCCCAGTTCTCTCAGCCTGTCTTCATAGCAGAGGTGCTCCAGCCCTCATCACCTTAGTGGCCCTCCTCTGGACATGCTCTAACAGATTTATTTCTTATGTTGGAGTCCCCAGAACTGAATGCAGCACTGCAGGTGGGGCCTCACCAGGAGTGGCGTAGAGAGTGAGAATCACCTCCCTGGACCTTCTGGTCATACTTCTTTTGATGTGATATATCAAAATGGATACAGCTGGCTTTCTGGTCTGCAACTGCACATCGGTGGCTCATGGCCATCAACGCTCCCAAGTCCTTCTCTGCAGGGCTGCTCTCAATCCACTCATCAGCCAGCCTGCATTCATTCTTGGGAGTGCCTTGATGAGTGTTGAACCTTGCACTTAGCCTTCTTAAACTTCATGAGGTTCTCACGGGCCAACCTCTTAAGCATGTCAAGGTCAACTCAGACCAACTCCTTTTCCCTACTAGTGTCCTCTGGGTAAAAACAGTCACCATGTTTGATATTCTACCTCATCCTGCTCTCTGCAATTTGAAAAGAATACTGAAAAAATAAGGAATACTTCAGAAAGATACACTAAATGACAATGATCTAGGAACCTTGCCGTACCCAGATACTGTGCGTCTTTAACATATAAAACTAGACATTAAAATGCAATTTGATTGTATCTTGTTAAGAATCTGCCTCTCCAAAGATCAGCATCACAAAGGAAAGCTGCAGACAAGCTTATTTAAATAAAAAAATCCAATCTGTAATGGGTTTTCAAAACAGTTTGTTCCCTTTAAATAATAATAGAGCATGGCTATACTGCAGAACGATCGGATTTCTTGAAAACTATAGGAAGCAGTCTGTGAAATATGATCTCAGAACTTCGTCTTGTAAGTATTAGAGGCAAACATGCTATTTGTATATGCTCATTAGAAGCTAAGCTGTTAGTCTGCAGTTGTTTCACCTTTACTGCAACTCAAGACCAAACTCTGAGCACTGACACAATTCTGTGTATGCTATCTCCAGCTGGCTATCAGGCACACACAACTCCATGGAGAAGTCAAATTTCCTCTGTAATTGCTTACCCAAACCAGTACGAGATGCAATAGTAAACTATGGAGGAAGCAACCTCTCCTCTGCACTCAGAGTCCATCCTACTATCAGCTACAGCATGGGACAGAAACCATATTATTCAGATGCAGAAGTATCAAATATGATCCTCTGAAGTTGCATCGGAGAACTTGAGGAAAAAAAAAAGATAATGAAAAAGGTCAGGGGGTGGGGGTGGGAAGCCAGTAAGAATCAGCCTGACAAAAGGTTTACAAATGAGATAAAGAAGAAGAGGAGAAGGGGAGAGATTGGCTATGCAAGGCAAGAGACCCAGGAGGCAAAGGCTGGAGTCTAGGAAGGCAGACTAGAATTTGACAAGGAAACATACTGGTTTTCTATGAAGAACAGAGCTAGCAGCAAGGAAGTAATAATGGCAGACAAGGGAGACTAGTGCCTTTTCCTTTCACATGAACTTTACCTAGAGCATACTCCCCTTCAGTATGAAACGAGGACCAACACTCACAAATTCATTTATAAAATATGAAGCTGTCCTTTGGCGGTCTCTTTTTAAGTGTCCATACCCATCCCTTGCTCCTCAAACACTTGCTCATATGTTAGAGAAATGCTCAATCAGTCTTGCTAAAAATACTATCAATAAGAGCCTAGATTCATCTCTCCACAAGTGAATAAAAGCTATCATTCTGCCTCAGTGCAAACATGCAGTATCAGTATGGGACAGACCACTCAAAGCCTAGAACTTCTACTTTCTGTGCTCATTTTTTTTAGCATATATTCTTATCAGTTGTAATTTGTTATTAACAATCTTTATTAAACGTTTGATGTTTAATCATAGCCTGCAATTCAGTTGTATTCGGCATGGAAAGGAAAGTGCTCATTGGTAGGAACCTCGTAAGTTGCAAGTTAAGAAGGGAACCTATGTTATAAGACACATGCAGAAACCACACCACCTGAATGTAAGCTAACTCCTTCTCTATGTTGGCTATCAAAAACCAACCCTGAATAACTTTCATCATTGCAGAAGCAAGTCCCAAGAATGTGTCTGTAGAAAAAAAAAATTGGGATGACAACAAAATTCATTTCAGAGGAATACAAGCAAAAGTCTTTTGAGGCAAGACTTCTTGCAGCCTTCCAATAACTCACCAATAGAAATACACTTTTGTTATCACAGATCTCTCTGCCCTCCTCACATACCTGTGGAAGACAGTCAGGACGGGACTCAAAAATCACGAGAAGGACCCCAATAGGCACTGTCACCTGCTCCAACTCTAGATCCTTTGCTATTCGTGTTCTCCGAATTATGCGGCCGACGCTGTCCTGTGAAGATGCTGCAATCTGACGTAGCCCAATAGCCAAGCTGTTCAGCTTTGATGTAGACAGACTTAGACGTTTCAACAAAGGAAGTGCCAATCTTCCTAGAAGAAAGAAAAAGTTGTGCTCAAGATAGATTTATCTGCCTAGTTTCAAGATAAAAGTGACCTAATGGTCAAACTAGGAAAAAATTCATCTGTTTCCCACACCATAGCAAGAAACCTACCTAAGATGAACAATGTAAAGCATTTAGTTTATTAGCTACAATGAAACTGCTCAAATTTGACAATGATTTCACCTACCATCACATATACACCACACATGATATGAATGATTTGCATATGAAGTAACATCCGAAAAGACAAAGTCTGTCCTATTTCTAGTACTGTTACACAGCCATGTACCTGAATTTCTTACAAATTTCTACTCTTACAATATTCCTGGAAGGGAATTAATAGCCTCTTTCTATTTCACAGATAGAAATCCCAAAGAGCAGAGGAACACATAGCATTTCAGATTAGGCAAGAGCTGCCAGAGTTTTCTAGTCTGAACACATTCACGTAGGAAGTTTACTCAGAAATATCCCTCCAGGCAGTCTCATCAGTAAAAAATTGTTGCCATATGTCTTTTACTGAACGTTGCAATTTGTGATGTGCCAGTTCCACACATTTTCTAACCCAAGACCAGCTTCTTGGTGCACCACTCTAACACAAAAGAAAGGATTTATTCTATGCTGCCTGAACTGTACTTTCCTCAGTCAGAAGGCAATGTGGTTCTTTCTGGAAAGCATCATTTTTAGGTAACAACCATCCTCACAGGGGCCAAACATTACGTTAACCAGCCCAGAACATTCATGCTATTTCATGCATGACGATAATAGGGAAGATACTTCCTATATTTAATTTCTAAAGTAAGCCTCCTTTGGCAAAAGGAAACACTATTTTTTTTTTTTTACTTTATTTTTTTATAAACAGTGCTGTGGGTTGCTGTTTTCAAAAGGCCTCTCTATCTTCTCTGATAAAGACATCTCATGTAATTATGGAAGCTGCAGCTGTTTACACTGACAAGCTCTCAAAGTCCTGGGTTCACTGTTCATCTGTGACATATCCATAATATCCAATTGCAGGTGACAGAATATTCTAGTTCTGCTCATTTTCTTTGAGGCCCAGATAAGCTCATGACAACAGGAGTACCATGAAAGAACCCGTAGTATTACCTTTATTTTCAGCTTCTTCTAAGTCCTTTTTGTTTGCCAAGAGAATTTCTTCTCTCTGATCAGTTAATAAGTCAGCAAGACGATAAATAATCTCCGCTCTCTGAAAGATAAAAGTTTCTGAATTGCATTCTTATATGAAGTCCATGGTGTTTGACATCTGGTTCACTTTAGCTCATTTCTGACACATTTTCTCACTGTCTTGACTACCTGAATACTTGGAACAAGGTGATTTTTTCCAGGACCCATTTGTGTTATGAATCTGTATTGTAAAACTTGCCACATGTTCACAACCTTAAAGAGTGAGGACATACTGTTCTCTCACCTGCTCAGGCTGCAGAGCTGCCAGGGTCCTGCCACCAGCTCGAGACATTTCACCCTGCTGCTCTACTGTAGGGCCTGCCAAAACAAACAAACACACACAACCACAAGACATGCAGACAAAGGTTACAGCCCATGTGGAAGGAAATGAACGCTAACCTTTCATCTTCCAACCCCTTACTCAAAGCAGGAAAACAGCTATGGTTTTAATAGACATATAAAAGAAATTTACTGTATGCCGGAATAGGAAAATCTGTATCAGATACCAAGATGCTGCCATGGTCCCCTAGCACAGCCCTTTTCGAGGCATCACAGAGATTCAGTAAGATCATTCATGTGATAGGACAAACAAGTATACAGCTTGTATCAAAAAGACTTGACAAGGAGCAAAAGAATACAAGGACGGCTAAATCTTAGGGCGTAGGAGGCTACTGAAAATAGGGAGGCATCCTTTGAAAAAGGATAATTATATAACTACCGAAAAGAGAAAAGATTGCAAAACAATCTTTTGTACATTGTGTACATTGAAGGGCTCCTACAGAAGAAAGGTTTTTTTCTTGGCATGGATATCAAAGAATCTGTCTCAAACTGAAATAATACAGAACAAGTTTTGAAACAGAAACAGAAGCAACAAGTCAAAAGGCTCACGCAGCATTTCACTAAAGAGTTCTCAAGGAGCTCATGGATAAGCTATGTTTTCATTTTTACACTCTATTGAAATTGTCTGTAGATGACTTGATGATTTGAAATGTGATTAATATGCCTGGACTATTTAAGAAGTGTCCTACAGAAACTGCCAGAGCAGGAATTCCCATGTTAAGGAAAATAACAGGAGGTATAGCGGGAAGTGTAAGAAAAGAACTAGCGGACACTTGATTAATAAGACTTAATTAAGGAGTGTTCAAAGAGCTTTTTAAAGCGAGGCCATACTTTATAAAGTAGAGTGTATTTTCTTGTTCTTTGAAAGAAAGTGACACGTGTAAGGAGTTTATTTTACAAAAACTTACCTGAATATTTAAAGTGTGTTTTGGAAGATAGAAGACAAAGAAAGAATGGGAGTAACCACATTCCATGGTAGAGGAAGGGTCGCAGTAAAGTTTCACATTTACTTTTGCTGTTCGCCATATTTGTAACTGTCTGACAAATGGGATTACAAGATGAAAAGCTTTATAACTGATGCAAAATTTATTGCAGTAGGACAAAGTGAAAAGCGTTGATATCACCCTTTTTCCTAGAAAGGAACTTTTCAGAAAAGGAGCTAAGTTTCCTGGTGGACACCAACCTGAACACAAAATAGCAGTGTGCCTTTGCTGCAAAAGCAGCAAAGTACCCTAGGTGGCATTAGGCAAAGTATTGCCAGCAGGTCAAGAAAGATGATCCTCCCCCTCTACTCAGGTGTGAGGCCACACCTGGAGTGCTGGGTCTGGGCCTCCCAGTACAAGAGAGACCTGGACACACTGGAAAGAGTCCAATGGAGGGGCACGAGGATGATAAGGAACTGAAGCACCTTTCCTATGAGGACAGGCTAGGAGAGTTGGTACTGTTTGGCCTGGAGAAGAGAAGGCTTAGAGGGGATCTCACCGATGTCTGTAAATACATGAAGGGCAGGTGGAAAGAAGACAAAGCTAGACTTTTCTAACTGGTATTCAAGGAACAAAAAAGAGGCAACAGACACAGACTGAAACATAGGAGGCTCCCCTCCTGTGGTGTCTTGAACATCAGTAAATACCTTTTCATTGTGAGAGTGCCTGAGCACTAGCATAGGTTGCCCAGGGAGGTTGTGGAGTCACAGTTTTTGTGAGGTTTCAAAAGCTGTGTGGACATGGTCCTGGAAAACCAGCTCTGGGTGGCTCTGCTTGAGCAGGGCTGTTGGACCAAGTGACCTCTGGAGGTCCTTCCAACCTCAACCAGCCTGTGATTCCTTTGCAGCCACTATGCAACAAAATAGCAAGTACAATTCAAAGCAGATAAACATAAAGCAATGCAGAAGCAAAAGGGGAAACCAGGCCTCCATACTGCACATAATCCTATGAAAACATCAATGCTCATCAGCATCGAACAGCAACTTACCTGTTTAAGCTTTTGGAAAAGGCCTAGGAAAGGTAACAAAAACCATCACCAATCTAATCAAAACTCAAAGTTAGCCTTGTTATCTCATAAACTGAAGGTTCATTTGCCTCTTGGATGCTACACAAAATTTTATTTTTGCCCATCTTAAAAAGGTCACAGTAGAATAAAAACAGTTTCAGCCAAGAGAAACAGAGATTGCCAAACTTTTGGAACAGTTTCTGTAGAAAAGGACTAAGAAAAAAAACTTTTTCATGTGAAAAAGAGATGATGAGGGAAAAGACAATGTCTCATATCATAGAAGTTGAACAGAGATCGATCACCCATGTTGTCTTTCCATACAGAAGGCGGGGGCATCAAAAGCTAGCAGGAAGCAAATTTCAACACTCCTCCTGCCCACCAACACACACAAAATAACGGAAGCAGTTCTTCACGTAGTGCTAGCTCCAGAGTTTACACACAATACCTAGTTAAGGCTCGTGACTGCTGTGACCCATAGATGCAAAGTGTTTATATGGGTTCAAAGGATATGGCCAATTTTTACAAGAAATCCATTAAGCATTTTTATACTCCAAGGTATTTGCTTGTCTTAAAGTGCAAGTCACAAGTAGCACTCTATACTCATTCTGTTCTGCTAGTATCACAGATCTTTGGTCTGACTTTCTGCGGCTGTTGTTACATTGTCACAGCAACACAGAGGCAGGAAAACATTCCTACACACTGTAGCAAAAGATTGAGTCATAAAAAGAACTTCTGATAAAAAATAAAACTACACAGTATCTTAGTTCAGCAGTACAGTCTATATGCACACTTTCACCCTGAATTCGTCAATAATAGATGATAACCTCTAAGACTAAAAATAATACAAATTCTACTTAGTACTTTGAATGCAAGTCTGATGCAGCAAGTCATCAGCTGGGAGAAACCCAAGCAGAGGATTCAAGATGTTCTATTCCAACATTAAAAATTAATTTGTCAAGCAGAGCATAGTTTCCCATTTGTTGAATACGCAGGCCTAGCCAAATTTCAACCCTAGACTTTCAAGAAGTCTCTACAGCTACCAATGTACATGTTACTTCTGTACTCACCTGCAGGTTTTACCTCTGAAAAAAAAGTTCCAACTTTCTTCCCTTCCACAATATCTGTGATGACATGACCCGAGATCTTTGGGTGCGTTCCATTTGCAATCACTACAGAGGTGCCTCCTTGGAGGGCCCACAGAGCTGCTTTCACCTACAATGAAGGACAGAGCTAGCTCCCGAAAATGCACCTGTTATTTGAATCCCATTTTCAACAAGAATTTTTGCTCCACTTTGATCACTTATGTTGGAAAAGACCCTTAAGTCCAACCATCAACCTAATGCTACCACTAAATCATATCCCTAAGTGCTATGTCAACATGTCTCTTAAATACTTTTAAGGATGGGGACTCTACCACTTCCCTGGGCAGCATGTTCTAATGTCTAAGCACCCCTTCCACGAAGAAATGCTTCCTGATATCCAACCTAAACCTCCCCGGCACAACTCGAGGCCATTCCCTCACACCCTATCACTTGTCACTTTAGAAAAGAGACCAACACCTTGCTAAAACCTCCTTTCAGTAGCTGTAGAGGTCAGTGTGGCCTCCCCACTGCCTTCTTCTTTCCAGACTTAAATCCCAGTTCCCTTAGCTGTTCCTCATGTCATTTTCTAGTTCCTTCACCAGCTTTGCTGCTCTTCTCCAAGTGTATTCCCAGAAACTCAGTATCTTTATTCTAGTGAGGTGTACTGGGTCTGGCTGGGATGGAGTTAACTTTCCCTGCAGCAGCCCATACAATGCTGTGCCCTGCACTTGTAGCTAGAACAGCTCTGATATCACACTGGTGTCGTGTCTGCTGCTGAGCAATACTGGCAGGACTCCCTCTAACACCTCCCAGAGCTAGCAAGCTGGGGTGGCCAAAAGACAAGGAAGGAACATCACCAGGGCAGCTGACCTAAACCAACCAAAGGGATATTCCATACCATCTGATGTCACACTCAGCAATACAAGGTGGAAAAAAGAAAAAGAGGGGAGGGGAGGGGTGGGCTCTCGTTGTGAAAACATCTGTCCTCCAGAACAACGGCTAAGTGTGTTGAGGCCCTGCTTCAAGGACATGGTCAAGCATCGCTCACTGGGGGGAAGTAGAGAGTAATTTCTTTCCTCTGCACTTCCACACAGCCTTTGCTTGTTGATTTTATTTTTTTCCCCTTTTCCCCTTTCTCTTTTTTTTCCTTTTAGTCAAACTAATTAATTAATAATATTTTTGCCTTTAATTAAATTATCCTTATCTCGACCCGTGAGTTGTTTCTTTCCTTTTCTTCTTCCCCTCCTCTTCTGAGGAGGGGGAGTGAGAGAGTGGTTGTGGTGGAGTTCAGCTGCCTAGCAAGGTAAAACCATCACATGAGGGGCACCAACACCAAGCACAGTACTCAAGGTGTGGTCTCACCACTGCCAAGTACAGACGGACCATCACTTCTGTTGTACTGCTGGCTGTGCTATTTCTGATACAAGCCAGGATGTTACTGGCCATCTTGGACTCCTGGGCATACTGCTAGCTCCTGTTCAACAAGCTGTTGACCAACACAACACCCCCAAGTCCTTTTCTGCCAGGCAACTTTCTGGAACACTGCTTGTGACCAGCTGCCAACTGGATTGAACTCCAGAGACCTTTTGAGCGCAGACATACAACCACCAGTGCTGGTGAATACAGCTGTTCCTCCCTAGGGGTAGGGCTTGGCATTTCCCTCTACTGAACTTCTAAAGGTTCCTGCCTGCCCCTATCTGCAGCCTGTCAAGGTTCCTCTGAATAGCAACACAATTATCTGCTCTATCAGCCACTCCTCTCAATCTTGTATTATCAAGTCCCCTTTCCACATCTCCCTTTTCCTCTCAATAAGAAAATAAGTGTTCTAAATTTCTACCTTGGCTTCCATGCCTCCCATTCCCACCCGGGATTTGGTTCCAAATGTCACAGATTGTTGGTCTCCTGGGTAGAATATGTCAATGAGCTTTGCATCATCAGATCCTGGAGGGCTGTCAAAGAGTCCTGAAATGAATAATAAAAAACTGTTAATGTTACATATCTTCTGTTCCAAAGATCACCAGTGAAAAATAAATAAAGCCTTTGAGGCTAAAAAGCTGTATTCCACTTTACAGGATACAAAACTTCCACTGAACCCTCCTTTTGTGGAACTGAAAGGATGAAACACTAACATGCAGGCTCAAGATGTGTAACTTTGCCAAAATTGTAGCTAGTACGAGGCAACAGAATATCCACATGCCGAATAGTATCAGGTAAGCTGGGAAGTACTGACATTTCAGTGAGGTTAGAGAGAAAACCAGGAAGAGTGTGCAGGTTTTATATGGTTCAGAATCAGGGCTTACACACAAGAGTGCACAATGGAACAAACGATAGTCCTCTTCACCTAAAATCTCAGATGATACTCCTGAATGCTGTGTTGTACACTGATAAACTGGGCAACCTAGAAATACGTATAAAGGCTAACTATTGAGTTCTGCAAAGAAAGGACACAAGACTATAGACACACACATTAATTTTAAATAAATATAGTAATTTTATTTAACTATGCTCTGAGTTGAGTGATACTTCTGTTTACCTAACATGTAAACCCTAAACTCTACCACCAAACTTCCCAGACGTTCTATGCGAACAAACATGTCACAGATTAAAGTGCACAAGTGAAGAGTACCTGAGCTCTTCCTTGATAGCTTGAGAAAGAAAGGACACTTCTTTCCATAAACAAGATACCGCATCAAATGAATAAGCTGTGAGGAAATGGGAGTGGTTTTCTGTTTGTTTGTTTGTTTTTTTAATAAGTTGTTTGGACTATCATTTTTGTTATTTTTTTTCTGAGGCAGTCATTTCAACTAGAATCAACCATGAAATCCAGCTGAAACAGCTGGAAGAAACTGTGGTTATGAAAAGCCAACCTCCTTCCTTCTCAGGGCCTACAATATGGACCAAAGTCCAGAAGCCACTGAAGGAAACATGTCTGGAGATGATAAAAAGACTATACGATTTTTTTGATGTCCTGGTGTGAAACTGTACCTACTACCTTCCTCTTTCTAGAAAAGCACTTTCAACATCAACAGGTTACAGACTTCATGGCAGCACAGCTCACAAGACTAGACCAGTATCAGCCGCATGTCTGGGAGAAAGAAAAGCTAGCAAGCTCCAGGCATCTGGAAAGCAATATCCAGGATATGTAAAGTACCCATAAATCACTGAAAGACAGAATCCACTGCCAGAAGAAGCAAACAAATGTAGAACAGTGCTTGGCTTATATGCAGGGAAAGACTATGTATTTAGAGTCAGGAGTATGAGTCATGACCATATACAATTCTGAGAAGCTAGCAGAAGTACCATAGCATCCACACAGGGCATGCCTTCCAATCCTTTTACCGGCTTTGTTGCCCTCCTCTGTACACTTCCAGGGATCTTAACATTCTTTTTATATTGTAGAGCCCAGAATTGCACACAATATTGAAGGAGAGGCTTCGCCAAATACAGTGGGAGAATCACCTCTTTTGACCAGCTGGCTATGCTGTGTTTAATATATCCCAAAATGCTAGACAGTATCTGTGATTCTGAATCTTTTAGCTATCTTCCCAGGGCCCTGAAATTTATTTTGATTGAACACAGACTTCTTGCTGCAACTTTGTTGGTACCCACATGAAAGAGCAGGAGTAGGTAATAATCTGAAGTTTGAACTAAGCTCGTAAGCTCATTAGCAATGCCCCTGATCCAAGCCCCAGGGAGGTAGAAAAGTTCTCTAAAAAGATGGTCTGGTCTGCAGATGGGAGCCTCTGTTCCCTTCAGAAGGCAGTCACCTATGACTATAACTTGGCACTATTTCTTCACAACACTGGCCTTGATCCTGCACTTGCTACAACGAGCTGGTTGATCTGACCTTGGTGGAACTTGCACAGAAACCCCTTCTTCCATCTTTTCACATCCATTGTCTAACAATACCCAGAGCCTCACACTTGTTTTGTAATGGAAGCTGATTGTGCAAGCAGTGGCTCCCCTTATAGCTCCATGTAGTAACTTGCTTCGACTCCTTGGTGTCCCCCTCTAGCTGCTGCCTTTATCCCGATGTGGATCAGATACTGGACCCACATCAGCAGTGGTTGTTCTAAGTTGGTATGTGTGTTCCAGAGAGGGAGAGCATAGATCCATTGATCTATGACCTTCTTGGGCTCCCAGATGCTTCTCAGTCTCCCTAGCTCCTCCTGAAGCTTGGCCACCAGGCAGAGCAGTTCATGGGGCACACCTCCCTCAGGCATGCTGGCTATTACCCGTCATTTCAGAGAGTAGTCCCAGGCACACCCTACAGCCTAAAAGCTGAGTGGTTGAATGAACTAACTGAAGCTCTGAGTAGTTGCATTAGTCCTACTGAGTGCCAGAGGAACAAAAGCAGAGGACATGTTTTTCTGCTGGGTGATAAAGAAATGTCTCACAAACCTTCTACATCTGAGAGAACAATCAGGAGATCAGTCTTCATTTCAACAGCCAGTCGTGCTGCCAGACTGTCATTATCCTTCACACTAATCACCTGCAATGAATACACACAGGTCAAGAATACTGAATAGTGGGAAGAACTGGGAAATCTGGCTACAACATACAAAAGCAAGCTACCTCAGCACTACCAAATCCTTATGAACTGCTTTGGTTCTACTCACTAAAAACTCTTAGAAGATGATTTTTTCATGAAAGTAAGTAGTCTTTTGGAAAACAGTCAAACAGTATCAAAACAACAGGCAGTCAGAGCAGTACCCACATTCTCCACCTTGGGTGCCCAATTAAAGAACAAGAGGTACTAACTGACCATGCTATAAGCACAGGTGTTCACAGAATCACAGAACTGTAAGGGTTGGAAGGGACCTCAGGAGATCATTGGGTACAACCCCCCTGCCAAAGAGGGTTCCCTAGAGCAGATTGCCCAGAGAGGCGTCCAGACAGGCCTTGAATATCTCCAGAGAAGGAGATTCTGCAACCACCCTGGCCAGCCTGTTCCAGTGCTCTGAAACATGATGATCTGCAGAAGTTCCTTTCAACCTCAAATATTCTGTGAAAACCAAACCAGGCACGCTTGCTTTTGGCAGAACAGATAATATCTGGCCTTCTTCTAACCCACAACAATGTATCATGCTAGAAGCAGACAGACAGGTCAGCAGAGTTTTCTGGTCCCTCTGTCCACATTACTAATTGCGTGTGTTTGTTTCCCTGCTGCAGGCTCCAGAGGTCCCCAATTACAGTGTTAGTAAACTACAAATTAGTGCCATACAATCTACAAGCAGAATCCACCCCCTTGCAATACTTTACCCACATTTACCCCCTGCAGATCACTGTTCGGCTCTGGAGGTGGAACAACAGCATCATTAGTATTAATTATAGGGACAATATTCATTCTTAAAAGTTCATGTAATGTTCCATTTAAGTTCCGACGCTTCTGTTCGTCATGGAAATCCAGGTTGGTGACTAAAATCTAAAAGGAGGAGAAAGACTTAATATATACTTAGCCTATCACTTATCCTGAGAAAAATATAAACATACATAGTAATGTAATGGACCATTCAAGCCCTTTGGATCACCAAGAAACCGTAAGCCACATTTAAAAGATAGAGAATGCAAATGAGAAATATTCTTTCCACAACATTTTCAGATTTGCATGACAACTTCTACTGGAGCCTATAATGGCCTTTTTCAAGCAAACAGATCAGAGGCTTCAGGAATCAGCTTGGAAAAAAATAAAAAAATAAAATTAAAACATAAGCAGAACACAGATGTTGATGATAATCATTAAAAGCCATTTTTAATTTTTACTTTGCCACTGGACGTTTGAGAACTAGGTAAATAATTCCATTATGCAAATGTTACAACATTTGGAATCAACGTGTGCACTGACTTTTTGGTAGAAATGAAATTATCTCTTAAATCAAAGGAATGATAGCTGTCTATAGACTTGACCAAGATTATAATCCAGTGAAGTCTATGGTAATTTTAGCTATACTGTAAACATTTTAGTGGTATCAGTTACACTGTATTATGGGGAGGAATTCCTGCAAGTGAGACTTTATACTAGGCTCTTAAATTCATTAAGTATCTAAACAAATAGGGCCTTACAGTTGATGTGATGCTGTGTTCTCAGTGTATTTAAGGTAAGTAAAGACTACCGAGAAAGAACAGAATAATTCAGTTTGAAGGGACCTTCAGAGATCATCGAGTCCAACTGATCATCAAGTTCACCAGTTCTCACCATTTCAGGGCTACACAAAAGCTAAAGCATCTTATTAAGGGCATTGACAGGCATGGGACATCAACCACTTTGCCAGGCACCCTGTTTCAGTGATTGACCACCCTCATGGTAAAGACATTTTTCCAGTTTGAACCTCCCCATCACAGCTTTCTGCCATTCCAAAACTATGGAGTGCTTCCCGACTTCCTGTATCATTCCAGTAAAGACTGTAGCATATAAAACACGGAGAAAAAAGCAAACCACAGAATATCCTGAGCTGGAAGGGACCCACGAGTATCATTGAATCCAACTCCTATGACAATCCAACGACAGCTCCTCCTAACTTAATGCCATCTGCAAACTTACTAAATATGCGTTTGAGTCCTGCATCCAGATAATTAAAAAAAAAGGGAGAACTGGCCCTGAAATGGAGCTCTGTGGAACCCCACTACTGACTGGTCATCAGCCTGATGTAGCCCAATTTACTGTAATCCTTTGAGCCCAAACTGTCAGCCAATTGCTCACCCACTGTATTTATCTAGCTGTATGCTGGACATTTTGTCCAGAAGGATACTATAAGAAACAGTATCATAAGCTCTGCTGAAATCCAGAACTGGCCCTTGGTCAGCTAGGCGAGTAACCTTGTCATAAAAGAAAATTATTGTCTGACACATCTGGTGGCTTTCTATGATGTGGTTACAGCGTTGTTGGATAGGGGAAGAGCAAATGATATCCTTTACTTGGACTTGTGCAAAGCATTTGGCATTTGACACTGTTCCCCATGACATCCGTGACTCTGAATTGGAAAACACGTTTATTTGACGGATGGACCACTTGGTGGGTAAGGAATTGGCTGGATGGTCACACTCAAAGAGTTGCAGTCAACAGCCCAATGTCCAGATGGAAATCGGTAATGCCTGGTGTTCCTCAGGGTCAGTGCTGGGACTGGCACTGTTTAATGTCTTTGTGACACAGACAGTGGGATTGAGTGCACCCTCAGCAAATTTGCTGATGACACCAAGCTGTGTGGTACAGTTGACACACTGAAGGGAAAGGATGCCATCCAGAGGGACCTTGACAGGCTTGAGAGGTGGGCCTGTGCAAACCTCATGAGGTTCAACACGGCCAAGTGCAAGGTTTTGCATCCGGACTGGGGCAATCCCAAGCACAAATACAGGCCGGGCAGAGAATGGAATGAAAACAGCCATGAGGAGAAGTGCTTTGGGGTGATTGTTGACAAGAAGCTCAACATGAGCCAGCAATGTGCACTTACAGCCCAGAAAGCCAAGCATATCCTGGGCTGCATCAAAAGAAGTGTGGCCAGCAGGTGAAAGCAGGTGATTCTTCCCCTCTGCTCTGCTCTTGTGAGACTTCACCTAGAGTATTGTGTTGAGCTCTGGGGACCCCAGCACAAGAAGGACATGGACCTATCAGGGCAAGTCCAGAGGAGGGCCACAAGGTTGATCAAGAAGGAGCTGGAGCACCTCTCCTATGAAGGCTGGCTGAAGGAGTTGGGGTTGTTCAGCCAGGAGAAGAGAAGGCTCCAGGAAGACTTTACAGACTGCTACTTAAAGGGTGCTACAGGAAAGCTGGGAAGGGACTCTTGTCAGGGAGTGTAGTGATAGCACAAGGGGTACGGCTTTAAACTAAAAGAGTGTAGATTTAGATAAAAGGAAGAAGTTCTTTGTTATGAGGGTGGTGAGGCACCAGCACAGGCTGCCAAGAGAGGCTGTGGATGCCCCATCCCTGGAAGTGTTTAAGGCCAGGTTAGATGGGGCTTTGGCCAACCTGACCTAGTGGAGGGCCCTGCCCATGGCAGAGGGTTGGAATTAGTTGATCTTTAAGGTCCCTTCCAAACCAAACCATTCTATGATTATGTTAGATGAACAGGACTTTCCTCTCACGAACCCATGCCGGCTAACAACGCTATCACTAAGTGAAGTAGCAAGTCAGCCTAGGAAAGAAGGAATCCCTTACTTGAGCTGCACAGATGCTATACTGCGTAAACATGGCTTCATACAGAGCCATTAGTCCACTCTGGCCAGCTGCTGCACAGGCTCGGGCCTCTAAGACTGGAATAGCCTATAAAGATAAAGAATATCTGTTAGACAGTGACTTGAATATGTTCTACCCAACACTCAAGGAAAAGTGGGACTGCCACCAACCACTCACCATATCTTTTAGCTGACTCTGGCCTGAATGAAGTGCTTGCCTCACACTCTGAGAAAGCAAAATCTCATGACGCAACCGCTGCTTTCCAAAAGCTACAGCACCACTGGTAACAATCATCATCTCTCGGCCCTGATTCTGCAGCATTGACACCTGTAAGTACATAGAACAAAATTATGATGTAGAGTAAGACCATTGCTAGCCTGACAGTTCTGGGTACTACAGCTATTACATGCTCACCAATTCCTGCTGACAAAAATATTCTGCTTATTCATGGATGCACAAAGCAAGACAACCACCCTCCTGTACACCTTCCTAACTGCTTAGGAACTATGTAGAAGACCGCATGCAATCCATAGCTTCTGCTAAACTTTCTTTTCGCACTACCAGTTTTTATGACAATCATGCTTGAACCTTCACAATACATGTTACATAGCAACATTTCGGTAACTCTTGGCCCTCTACCTCCATTGTCATAGATAATGAAAGATAAAGTACAGAAAAGCCATATCCCCAACTTTCTTACCTACCATCCATTCCAAGAGCTTTTATTTTACTGTAGAGCTAACTCTGACAGTACAGCTTTTTACTGCTTCATACAGACACGTATCTGGCCAAGTTACTTTCATAGTCCTAAAGCTAAATGTCTTACAAGAATATAATGTGTTATGCGAACCTCACTTCCCACAGAAGACATATCCAATCCCCCCAAAATCCTCATTTCATTTTGCAGGACCAATCTGTTTGTTGATCCCATCAGCTTTTCCTACAAGTAATGAAGTTTCAAGATTTTTACTGGAAGAAGTCTGCAAATGCTCAAGCAATCAAGAAGTTTTTATTCTTTCTACAGAATTCATATACTTCAGTGCCATATTCCCACAAGATTCAACCAGTGCCTGAGTCATGTCTTATCTGTTGCATAAAAAAAAAAAAAAACAGCTCACTGTCAGAGTATCTCCTTCTGTGCTGCGTCTGGCTGAGACAGAGTTAACTTCCTTCACAGAAGCCCACATGAAACTGTTTTGGATTTGGGGACTAAAACAGTGTTGATAACACACTGATGTTTTGGCTATTGCTGAATAGTGCTTCCAGAGCATCAAAGCTTTCTTTTTCCCTACTCTGCCTCATGCCAGCAAATAGGCTAGGGTGGGCAAGAAATTCAGATGAGACACATTGACGTGAACCTGCCAAAGGGATATTCCATACAATATAACATCATCCTCATAAATAAAAGTAGGGTAACAAAAGATGAAAGAGCAGACGGTGAGGGAGGTAAGAAGATGACTTTCCAAGCAGCCATTGTGCCAGGACTACCTGGATGTCAGTCAGCTTGCGGGAGGTAGTAAGAGATTGCCTCTACATCACTTTTTTCTTTTCCCCTTTCCTTCATTTATTAAACTGCCTTTATTTCATCTCTTACATTTTCTTGCTTTTGTTCTTCAAATTTTCTTACCACTGGTGGTGGGGGCTGGGAGAGGGAAGTAAAAAGCAAAAAAAGCATCTGTATGGGTGCTCAACTGCTGGCTGGAGTCAACCCACCATACTTATTTATTTACTGAGTTATGTCGTGGTTCTGCTCGAGTGGGCAGCCGAGCTCCACCACAGCCGCTCTCTCACTCCCCCTCCTCAAAGAGGAATGGGGAGAAAATATGTGAAAAGGTCTCAAGGACTGAGATAAGGATGAGAAAATCATGCAATAATTATTGTAACGGGCAAAACAGACTCAGCATAAGAAGATAGATAGTAAGATTTATTGCTCATTACTAACAAGCTAGAGAAGTGAGAAACAAAGAAAAGAAACCAAAAGCACCTTCCCCCCATCCATCCTCTTCCACCTCCTCCCCACGAGCGGCGCAGGGGAACGAGGGAATGGGGGTTATGGTCAGTCTACAGCACTTCTTCTCTGCCGCTCCTTCTCAGTCACTCTCGTCCCCTGTGCTGTGGGGTCCCACCCACAGGATGCAGTCCTTGATGAACTGATCTGGCGTGGGCTTCCCACAGGCAGCAGCTCCTGCCAGGTCACCTGCTCCTGCGTGGTCTCCTCTCCACGGGCTACAGGTGCGGCCTGGAATCTGCTCCGGCAGGGGTCTTCCACAGGCGGCAGCCTCCATCGGTGCAGGGCCACCTGCTCCACCGTGGTCTCCTCCATGGGCTGCAGCGTGAAACCCTGCTCCACCGTGGTACTCCATGGGCTGCAGGGGGACATCCTGCTTCACCATGGTCCTCACCACAGGCCGCAGGGGACTTCTGCTCCGGCGCCTGGAGCACCTCTCCCCCTCCTTCTACACTGACCTTGGCACCTGCAAGGCTGTTTCTCACTCCCTTCACTCTCCCAGCTGCTGTGTGGCGCAGCGTTTTTTTCCTGTCTTAAATATGCTCTCACAGAGGCGCAAAACAACATCGCTTATTGGCTCAGATCTGGAAAACAATGGGGCCCTTCCCAAACATGGGGCAGCTTCTAGATCTTTCTCACAGAAACCACCCCTATGGCCCCCTGCTACCAAAACCTTGCCACGTAAACCCACTACAAGTTACAAGGTGTACAGTACCACAGCACAAGGGGATGAAAAAGGCCATTACATTTCTTTAAAAAGTTGTAACCGTTTTATGATTATTTTTTTCCTACGATCTTCTCTGCCATTCAACAGTCTCCAGGTGTCTGAAGTTAAAACCATTCCATTTCAGTTACAAAATTACCTGCTCCACTATAGATGCCAGCCTCCCAAGGGCCAAGCCACACTCATCTCCTCGAGTCACGACAGCACTACCCAGCTTCACTACAATCCGCTTTGCATGCTTCAGCTCACTGCGGTGTGCAAATGATTTGCCATGTGCACGGCTGAGTGGCATGGTGATAAATGGGATGTTGCTCCAATAACGGATGGATTCATTCCTTAATCTTTGATTATGGCGAAGGATATCTGCAGTTAAAGAAAGAAGAAGAAAAAAACAGTTTTTAAGCGTTTCATTCAGACTTCCGAGTCCCTTAAGTCATGTAACACTTCCTCTTTTTCCAAGGCTATAGCCCACAATACACACTTCTCAGTGACTGGGAATGAGAAGCCAGCTTTGAGGTCACTGAAATAAAGTGAGAATGAATAATTTCTGAGCAGCACTAACTTTTGCTAAGGTATATAAAGCAATATCCCATATATTAGAGCTGTGACTCTGGGCATCTAGAAAAGCAAACTGAAGGACACTGTAAAAGAGCCCATACAGCTCACAACAAAAAAATAAACGTGGTAGCTTTAAAAACACTCTCCTTTGCCATGCCTCATTAGATTCAACTAGCAAGTTTTCATCTATTGCAGAAAGCTAGGAAAGAAAAGAAATACATCTCACAGTCTGTAAGTCAGACCCTTTCTCACATTGCTCAGCTGGGGGCAGCGGAAGGGGGATGACGGATGTAAGAAGTCACCTTTCCACAGGATAAACAGGCATTGGAGGGAGCAAAAACAGTCATAGCACTACTGGGGTAAGATACAACAAGTATAAGACTTGCACCTCATTTAAAACAACGTACAAGGGAATATTTCTCAGCAAAATCTGTGTTTTCAAAAAGCTGTCCAAGGACTGTAAGACAAACCAGTCTACTATCGTCAGCACAGCACATTAGGCAGAATAGTGACTGTTAAGGTACAAATCACAAGCAACAGTCTGGATAATTTCTAATTGACAAAGATGTTGACCCAAACACACAAAGTACCAAGGTAAGCTGAAGGCATGAAAGCAGAATGGAAGCACTTCAATATACTTTGTAAAAAGTTTTGCAGAGCCAGTGAACTGTCTCTGAAGAGGGAGTGGTACAGATAAGATTATCTGCAAAGTATGTGTAAAGGCATAAGGAGGAGTATGATAAGCAACATTACTTTAAAAATATTTTTTATGACATTGCCTTATTCTCCACCTATTTTTTGCACATTATTATTCAGAAATTACATTAAACCAGTTCAACTGTTAGGCAGTCTCAAATATTGCTACAGTAAAAGAAAAAAATATATTTCTGACATTGTTACAAAAAAAAAAAAAAACGTGGACCCAGAGTATAGCATAAATAGCCAAAAGTGCATCATAGTCAAAAGATGGCACACATTCAGTCCTAAGCAATATGATTTTTTTTATATTGTTACTTCTGCTGGAGTTAAGACAGATATAACACAGTGCTACAGAAAAGAGAAGCCTGGCATTTAACAATGTTTTACATAATAAACCTATTTTGTTCATTATACACAAGAAAGAAGCTTAAATAATCCTAACTGAGGGCTATGCCAACATGCCACATTTTTATAGGAAGCAGAAAACAGAATTTGGAGATTAATTTCATTTGCCACTCATTTTCACGAAGGAATAGTTGTGAATGTGAATAAAGACAGTAATATACATATATGGAAGAATAGGTAAAAGAGTTCAATTTAACTATTCTTTCAGTATTATACATTACTATGTAGTATTTGTCTATCCCACATGGTATGACCAGAAAGTAAGAACAATTTTAGTGTTTTCAGTTTTCTCAGCAAGAGCTCCAAGGTTTAGAAGCTTAAAAGAAGGCAGCTGTTGAGAGATAACCAGTATTTGAAGAATCATAGAATCATAGAATATCCTGAGTTGGAAGGGACCCTTAAGTCCCTTAAGGGTCCCTTCAAGTCCAACTCTTGACATCAAGTCCAACTCTTGACACCGCACAGGTCTACCCAAAAGTTCAGACCATGTGACTAAGTGCACAGTCCAATCTCTTCTTAAATTCAGACAGGCTCGGTGCAGTGACCACTTCCCGATAAATCACATTTTTCAGAGAGACAAGGAGAAAGGCAATAGTTCTGGAATGAGCAGATTTCATTCATCTTTCATTAAGTCCTAATTGCTAACCTGGCTCTATCACTGTGCAAACACGCTTTTAAAATTTATTTTGCACTACAGTGAGCAGTGAAATCAGCTCTAATGTTATACATGTATATGCAAAACATTTCTGATGATGTAAATCCACTGATTTGTTTCATATTCAATTAGGGCAAAGTTGATATAGCCATCCTGACAACATTTTGGACTAAACGGTTCCTAAGCATTCGTTTTTTTCACATCCAGTACCTTATCAACCATTTCAATTCCTTAAAAAAGGGAAAACAAGCAAGACTTAAGTATGTGGCACTGCACATCCTTTCGTGTGACCTGCATGAGGCTTGTTTCCCAGGAGTAAAGATGCAGAATTTCAAAATACAAACAAGCTGAACAGGATCACAACAGAAATATTGGAGAACAAGGGAAACCTGTAATACATTCTCAATTCAGCCTTGGAATGAAACTGATGAAGTAACTAGAGTTGCTCCAATACTGAATACTGACTATTGTCAATGCTAAGGAATAGTTTTCACAACATTGACTATGACTAGTTTACTGATTTTGGAAAATGTGTTATATTTAGAGATGCTACAAATGCGGAAGTCAACAGAGCTATATCTCGAAGAAAGAAAAAAAAAGATTTTTCATGATTTAATAATCCATATGAATATGCACAAAAGAGAACTGTTAACCTAATGAGAAATGAAAATCTTGCATGCATTGGTAACAAACAGTTAACATTTTTATTCCATAATATTCCAGATACTGTCTTGATCCAGTAGAGTCAGTCTATTCCTGCCTTCACTCTAGTTGATTAGGGGTCTGAAACAGAGAATGGCCCTCTCAAGTCAGATTTTCATAACAGAACAGGGAACAACAATAAACATGTCATATTCTTAACCACTATCTACAGGGCACCTATGTATTTATACTCAGGCTTCCTGCAAGCATGTTTCTACTTTTACCTAATCCAAAGAAATTTTAGCTTTACACCTTGCAATACCTGCCTTATTCAAGACATCTGCGGACTGAAAATGTGGATGGGGAGCAGGTATCATCAGACCATGTTTTCTATGAACAGATCAGGTTATTTTAAAATATCCTTATATTTTAAAATAAAAGAAATGCTTTTACAATGGGATTATTTACTTGAAATATGTCAGAATGAGAAATACAACCTCTGAAGACACCCAGCTCCATAATACTCAGTTAAGGAAGAAAGTAACAGTAAGAGAGTACAGCTTCAATTGCAGCTCACTCCAGAGGTTGTAAATTTTGAATTATGTTAATGAGGTGATTTAACTTCCAACACAGAAAAAGCATAGACATGCCCAGACACATACTGACTAACATTATTAGAAATGTGTGCTTTCTCTCATACATACAGAAACGGGAAATGGCTGCGATGGCATGTGGCGGCAACACAAAGCACCATCCAGGGGAACGGACAAGAGGGCTCAGAGCAGCTCGACACAACATTTTGAGATGCCTTCTGCAAATCAAGGATATCTGCAAGTTAAAAGGAAGGGTGGGGGGGAAGGACACTGGTTAAATATCAGTGAATTTCCATCTGTATTTCTCTCCTCCCCAACCAACCCCCCCCCCCAGAACTCTTCCTTGTCCTGTACAGTCTTAATGCAATTTCCCTGTGCAAGAGACAGCCCATTCTCCTCAGTCTCATGCTGTGACTTAGAAGATCTGAATGCTCCTGTTCCATACCTGCTGGCAGAAGATTATTATTAAAGATGAAGAACAAAACAGAGTTCCCCAAGAAGGGAATAGACTATTAGTGAATGTACCTACAATGGAAAAAACGTTGTAACTTTGTCCATGAAGCCTGGAGGAAAAAAACTGGAGGCAAGTTGGATCATCTGTACACCTCACTACAGAGCATCTACTCAGAGCATATAATTCTCATAAATCACAGCCCTATTCAGTGTAGAAGATATGCTGGTTCATTTTTCACTGATCACTACCAAATGGCAAGATATTAACCCTGACTACAAGTAAGGACACTGATTTCCAAGGTATTTGGCATTAGTTTCCCTTGACTGAACTTTTAAGTTCTCAGGATACTCATAACACTAAAGCCACTGGAGCAAGTACCCAGTAACTGAGGGATACACAATAAGCAGTTTCCTATTACAGGTCTAACTTGAAGTAATGCACCTAGTATCACAAAGAAAACAAAGGTAATGAACATGAATCCAGTTCTCCTGGATTGTGCCTTAGCCATGACACTTCTCCTTCCCCTTTTATAAAATCTTGCTTCCTTTACTTGCTTTCAATCCATCCCTCCACACCACTGGACCAGACAGGGCAAACAACATTGCACAAGCTGTGGTAGGGGGAGGGCATTGAATAGAAAACAAAGAGACCTCATAGCAACTGTAACAGCAGTTTTCTGATATACTTACCTTGACAAATTCAGTGCCTGGCAGTTCTGGCCTACACATACGCAAACATTATGAACACTTGAAGTTGCTTAATTACCCTGTATCAGTTTATCATTACTATGCTTCATTACAATCCTTACCAAAGTATACACCTCTACATAAGACAAGGCATGCACCAGCAGGTAATGATTCTTTTTTTTGGCTAGTAAAGATCAGATAGCATGGCATTGTAACTACATTAACCTATTACACCTCTCCAGTTCTGTATTTTACCTGAAACAGCAGCCTTGACCACTGGAAGGATGAGGCAAAGGACGCAGAGCAGATGACAGAGCTAAGCAAGTAGTCAAAGATTCCTTCTCATAACAGGGCAAATTTAAAGGAGGTGGTAAAGGGTACTGACCAGACATTCCCTGCTTGAACCCTCCAGAGATCCTCTGTCACTTACCAGTTATTTCAGGCATGTGCCTCTGGGAGGTACAATTTCCACTGTCCAAATATCTGTCTGTTTGACCGTCCTACCTGGAAGTTCACCCTGCCATCCACCCAGTGTCAGCCATTGTCTTCCCAGTAGGCTCTTCATTTCACCTCTAGGGGATGCTCATAGTCCAACAGGTCCTGAAAACACGGACTGGCAAAGGGCAGCTCTTTTATCCGCCACTAAACCACGTCCCAAAGCACCACTAGACGTCTCTGAAACACCTCCGGGGATGGCCACTCCAGCACCTCCCTGGGCAGCCTGTTCCAATGCCCAACCACCCCTTCTGTGAAGAGATTCGTACCAATATCTGTCCTAAACCTTCCCAGCACAACTTGAGGCCATTTTCTGTGTCCTACCATTTGTCAGCTGAGAAAAGAGACCAACGCTCACCTCTCTACAACCTCCTTTCAGGGTAGGAGGGTCTCCCCTTAGCCTCCTTTTCTCCAGACTAAACACCCCCAGTTCCCTCAAGTTGCAGAACTACTCCTTTCTCTCCCCACACTGAGTCAGGGATTTAGAATTTATTTCAATGCTCACTTTCCATTCCGACATCATTTACAGTATTTCCATACCAGGATTGTTTTACTGAATACAGTAAGAAACAACAACAACAAAAAGCTAAAAAATTAAAAATAAAACCACCATCAACAGAAAACAACAACAAAACATCCCATACCACAACCTCAAAAATTCTGCCTTAGAGGGTAGGGGGGGTCCAATAAAAAGAAATGCAAAATGCATTATTTAGGTACAAAACTCTAGCATCAATTTTAAATCTTTTTGTCATTGCTAAGAAAACCTAATCTCACCAAACTAGTCTCCAAAACAGTCTTTTAAAAATACCACTCTCATCGTACCTTCAAGCCAATAAAAGTTATCCTTATATCATCTCTCATAGATAGCATTACTATTGGCTAGTTTTTATGAAATTAGTAATTTCTAAGGAGCTATTAAGTACCCCAACACACTTGGATTCTGTTCCAGATCAGTGTAAAGAGACTTAAGTCACCTTCCCAGGAAGTCTGAAGTGGAATGAAGGTCTCAAATCCTAGAATTGGTGCTTTTAACAACAACAATCTATGACACTGGATATTTTTTTTTTCAGTCTGTTAGCTAAAAGCCCATGGGATGTCCACACCCATTTAATGCAAGTAGATAAAATAAGTTTAAATAAACTTTTCACACTTTTATATATAAAGGCCCATATCTCAATTAAGTGTTCAGGACATTCCACATATGAAAAAAAAAAAAAAAGTCCTATAGAAAGAGTTATCCCGTACTACATTTAAGCAACAAAGCAGAGGTAAATCAAGTTCCCAGGAAAAAACACACGATTTTAATGAAGCAATTCTCTACCATAACAAAAGAAAAATTCCTCTGTAACATTTGTAACTTTTTGTTATGTAAACAACTCTGTTAATTTACAAACTAAAACTTTTGTAAGAAAAAAAAAAATCTGGATCTCTTAGTCTATCTCAAAAACAAGAAACCTTCCCAGAGGGAAGCCATTTCAGGAGAATGAACTAAAATAAAGAAAAGCTTCAAATACAGTGTCTTTAGAACAGTTCACAAATAGCTCTGACCAGAACTTTACACACACAAAATTTATACACAGAGTTTATAGAAGTTTATACACAGAGAGAACATATATCATGCAATTCTTTTCTACCAAGAATCCATTCCAGCTGGACAGTGTGGTCACGACAGTCTGTAGCCATTGCCACGTACAGCTGAAAAAAACCTGTCATGACCTGTAAAATCTGCTCTAATACTTTCAGCCTGAAGTACTGCAGAAGCTAATGTCCACACAATTTCAGTACTGCTCCCTTTTGTTCTATCTCGTATATAAACAGGCTAAGCAACACAGACAGCATTGTGCGGCAACAGCACTGGAGACGGCACTAGAAACTCCAGCAGCCTGCCTGCAGAGAGGGCAAGCTGAGGAATGGAGCGATCCACACTACAGGCAAGCAGCAGATCCTGCTCAAGCACAGGCAGGATTTTAGCTTAGCAAAACACAACAGCAGGCAAATTACTTGCTGCAGTTATCAGTGACACCTACAGGTGCCAGCCCTTGTCTGAACACTTAGATCCACCTGGATCACCATACCTGTCCCCTGCTGCTGAAGCCGTGACACTGCCCAAGAGAAGCAGCAGCCGCAGGGTGCCAGGAAGCAGACAAGACCGAGCTCTGCGCAGGCCGCGGAAGGCAGAGGCGGCCGGCCTAGCGCAGCCAATCCCCAGCAGCACGAGCCACATCAGCACGGCACCGACAGGCTGAAGGCCGGCTGCCAGCTGACGTAACCTCCGCGACTGCGGCTTCATCCCTCCCAGCAAGCGTGCACACCTTCCCATCCCGCTGTCCCAGCAGATGATGTAATTCTACTCCACGTTGCAGCACAAAATCCAGGGCTTTACAGTTACAGCATTAACAACTGTTTTCTGTCTAGTCCCAGACCAGTCCAGACAGCCCTACCCATGGCACAGGCCGCCCATCCAGCTTCCCTTGACCTCAGTTCTCCCTGTTCTCAGATGTTTGCACTCTGATGCAGACAGGAGATGAAAGGGTCTATATAGCCAAACGTTTGAGAGTGGATTCACCTCCATCAGCCCCCACCTCCTATGTTTTCTCCACTGAGTCCCAAACCTCTTCACTAGGGCTAGAGTGTTGGCTTTGCTCTTCATTCACCTCCCACGCCCTATTTGCATTCATTTCTGAATTAACCAAGAAAGCACTTGTTGCCACATTTCGCAAAAAACATAAATGCTACAGTTTCTCATCTTGAAAGGCATTACAAAATTCACAGCAGTTCTTCAGTTCAACTCAGATACTGGTTATACTTGCCTCCTGTCTGCATTTATTTTACCACCGTCATATTCCTATTTTCCTACTGCAATGAACAAATTCCACCAGCACCAATTCTCATGTCGTTACAAGAAAGTAAGTGGTGGGGGTTTCCCTGTTTTTGTATTTTGTTGTTTGTTTGTCTGTTTAAATTCTCAACACATCGTCCTCTAGAATCAGGAAACAAACTCACCTGAAAGTCTTACATCCATGGAGAAAATTTCAAACCCTGAACAATATTAGAGGGATGGGGAAGCTCACAACAACCTCTATGTCTCAAGAATTTATAGAAGACCAAACTCACAATTGGTTGAGGTTAAGATTCCACTGTCTCTACAGAAAGGAAAAGAAACTGCCCCCCTCAACCCCAAAATAAATATATGGACACCACTTTGTTAGAAGGCTATCTGAAGATTTCCACATTGCTGGAAGTGGAATTTGGTTTCATCATAGCACACATATGCCCTGCTTCACCTTCTCCCCGCTACAGTTATTAGCAAAGGTAAAGAATCCTGATGTGTACAAATGTAGAATACAGACAGCACCAGAATGATGGTGATTCAGACACAAGTGAAGAGGCAGAACGGTAATTAATGAGGCCAATAGCATTACATAGAAAAAAAAAAAAAAAACTGCTAAGCCTTCAATTTTATTTTTAAACACGTAACAAAAAACAGGAATGCCCTTATTTTAGATTGATCTGTCCACTTTTCAGCACATGCAACTCCTTTGAACTGTGCTTCTAAATAAAAAGCAAAAGGTTCCCCTCAACACCTTCAGCTACTGAAGAGCTGCTTTTGCTCTTCACACAGTGAAATAAAGGAAGAATTGGTATGAGAAAATAAACAAAAACCTTTCCTTTACCAAACAAAACTGAGTGCTTTTACAGAAGGATGCTTGTTAACAGTAAAGAATCCTAGATTTCCTGCCTGATGAGCAGTAATTTACTTCAGTGTACAACAAACACATAAGGAAGTCAGCAATGAAAGACTGGTTTCAGATAGTTAAGGGTAGTGAACACTGAGAAATCTCAAGCAGAGCCTCATCTTCAAAGAAAAGGCCAAAGAACCATCCTGGTGGCAGTAACAATATGCGTAGGCCAGCATGCTACAGTCCACCTTCAGTCCTAGGTACAATTGCTACAATTATAGGTAGGTATATCTCTAAACAAAAGGTTTGCATTTTTCTCTAATTGAACAAAAACAAGCAAAACCAAGAAAGAGTAGGTGTTTTAATCCAGATTACTACATGAGGACACAGGTAAATTTAATCAAGTGCTGGTCATCACTATGAAACCTAGAGACAGGGTCAGTTAGCATCTTTCATTTATTTCCCTCGTCTTAGCATCACCACTCTACTCTTGCCTGGATCAAATCTGGCTACTTTCCTCTAAAACCTGTTCTTAACACCAAACAGTGAAACATCAGATTCCACCTGCTGTTAAAGATAAAGACAACAGAGCTAAAATCTCAGTCCTGTATCAGTTTCCCTACAGCCATCAAATCATCAAATCAAAGCTGTACAAGCATCAAAAGTCGTTCGGGAAAGCAACGGAGACGGAAAAAAGATTTTATAATAGCTCTGGCTAATATACTGACACTAGTGTCCTGAATGACAAGATGAAAATTCAGTACCTGGACACACATTCATATTCACGAGTAAATGTAGCCAGATAACAGAAGGATAGAAAGAAAAGAAATTTGAAAAATATAAACTGAAGTCTACAGTCTTGTTCAATATTCCCGGACAAAGACTGATATCTACATTTAGTACCCTATCAGCTCCTCCAGCACGTATTATAGAAGCTTTAGATGCAGTTTTGCACCCTTCTAAATTATTTATTCATACCCTCTGTATCCAAGGCCCCATTGTGGAACCTCTTCAACAACTGCCTTACAGCGGTCTTTAAGCCAGAAAACCATAGCATCCTGAGAAGAAAGACAGGGAAAAATCACCAGCTGTATGATTTATTTATAGGTCCTTGTCCTGTCACTTCTCCATGAAGAGTATCACTTAAAACAGCATTTATCAGTATCCTGATGGCATTCCCTCCAGTTCCTTATTTTTAAGCCTTTACCTACCTCTCTTTTTTTATTCTGTGTCCTCACAATGATGTGTTTACTTATTCTTTTGTGGTTGGGGAGAATAAAGAAGGTGTTTGGTTTCTACCAAGGATAAGCCAACACCCAATCCTAATGGGGAAAAACTTACCCCCAAAAAATTGGTATGACAGCAGTTTCCATCAGATGCCCAAATAAAGTATATGGGTGTGACAAGAAAACGATTAAAACTACCTAAACACTCCCCTGGTCTCTATCTTTGTGTGACTGGGGCTATCCACCTTCTCCACACCACTTAGTATCTTACAGACTTGTAACACGCACCTTCTCATTCCTGCACGTGAATTGTGGCTGCAGTGCTCAAGTTGCTCCTAAACAGTTCTGTCACCACAATTGTCAGTTTTGCCACCCCTCCTTCTCAAAGCTACAGCTCCCATCCCACTCCTTAAACCAGTGTTCAGCTTTATCACTAATGTTCTGGTCAGAGACCAACCAACCCACCTGACTACACAATCACATGAGCAGTAGCACCAGCAGAAGAGAAACACAGCAATTCCTGAGACTGTACTGCCACTAATAAAGCTGTTTACGATGCTCTTGCTGTTCTTAAACAAAAGCTATTTCATATCTACGATCATGTGCACTGCTTTTCCTTGACCTCCCCCACTAACCTCAAAAGAGTACAGCATGTTAGCCAGAAAAACGAGCCCAGAACAGCACACGATGCTCAGAGTTGGTTGGAGCATGTATTTATAGTGGCATGATACATATGGTCATGATACATCAAATGATATATCAAACGATATAAATGAATACATCAAATGATATATTCATTTTGCACTTCATTCCTTGCCTGGTAATTTCTAACATTCTATTTGCTTCTTGACTGCCACTAACACCTCAAACTGATGTTTCAGAGTATCATCTACAGTGACTCTCAGCGGTTTTCTTCCCTGGATACTGTAGAAAACTGTGAAAATACCATCGCTTTCATATTCCTACCAATACAACAGCAAGAAGAGCACCTGAAAAATTACCTGAAAAAGCCTGGGAGACGATCACTCTGCTACTTTCAACAACCCTGGCAAAGAGTAGTTTAGAAGAGGAAAGCAGTACAGCACACAAACTAATAAATCCATACAGAACTTGAAGGAAAAAGCTTTCACCAACACAAACACAGAAAAGGTAATACCCTTTCTAAAGTGCCTAAATATAAGTACTTTACTACAAAACAGAAAGAAGAAAATGTTAACCCTTTATAAGGTGCTTTTCAGTGTTATCAAGAGCAAATCTGACAAGAGAAAGAAGGCAGAGACTTTGAAGTACCCAGTGTTTTTAAGGGTACAGAGGCAACACAGGTACAAACATTTATGGAAGCATTTTAGTTATTTGTCATTTCAGAAAATAAAACTGTCCTTGACTTCATAGTACAGAGACAGTTGCTGAGGGTTTTGGGAAATCTGTGTAAGTTTTGGTCATCGAGTCTCCTTTATCTGCAGTTTTATTACTTCTTTCAGAGAGCTATCAGGTTTCTTCTTACAAAAACTGATCCTGTGAAGAAATGCTATGCAACCAACACAGGCTTATCACCAAGTGTTAAGACAAAACATAGGTAAGAACTCCTATGTCTCACGCAAGTGTCAGGAGGGTTTAAATGTTTTCTTTGGGCATGGAGAAATCTTCTCGGTAGGCATAAGAGACTGGCAAAGAAAGAAAGCCTCACAGTGCCACAGCTCTGCTTTTGCAAAATTCCAGAAGAATGAAGTCAGTACAGTTCTTATTGATGCTACTTATTGGCTCTACTGCTTGCAGAGATCCAAACAGCAGCTTCACTCTGGCAATGACTCCACGTAGCAGCAATGCTCTGTGGCCATCAAGAAAACGTAAAACAAAGCCTACACGCTTGTCTCAAGAAAACCTGAGACCGGGAGGATGGGGCGCCTCCAGACGCAGGCAGCACATCGCACACCCCACGGGGCGTACCTCAACCGCCGCAAGGCTTGGCTCGCTGCTCTCCCAGGAGCTCTCGTTGCTCCGCAGCGAGCCACGGCAGCGGCTCCTGACCCCAAGCCGCAGAGCGGGTCCCCGCGGCGCTCAAGCGGAGGCGGCGCGGCCACACGCCCCGCCCCGCCCCGCCCCGCCCCGCGCCCCGCCCCCCTACGGCCCCGGCACCGGCCGCACCTCGCGACCGCGGCTTCCCGCCGGCAGCGCGGCCACCGCGGAGCGCGCGCCGGGCGGCCCAGCCCGGCCAGGCCAGCAGCGCGCGCCTCGCCTCACCGCACCGCTTGCGGCCCCGCCAGCCGGCCCCGAGCTCGAGCTCCACACGCACCTGGCCGGGCTCCTGCCGCCGGCGGCGCGCTCCGGCCGGGGGGAGGCGTTCGGGCGGGAGAGCGCTCTGCGGAGCGGGTCGGCGGCAGGAGGCGCGCTCCGGGACAGCCGGGGCCGAGCGGGACGGCGGCTGAGCACCGGCGGCTCCGCCAGCAGCGCTTCCCGCCTCCCTCCGAGCTCGGCCGAGCTGCTGCTGCTGAGGGCGGGGGCGGCGCTTCGGCGGAGCCCCGTCCCCGCACCACCCCTTGTCGCACCGGCGGCTCCTCCCCGGGCTGCGCCCCCCGCCGGGCCGCGGCCGCAAGCGCGAGGAGGTGCGTCCTGGGGACTCCTCGCGCGTTGACCGAGCCTTCCCGCTGCAGACACCGCGCCGCCTTCGAGCGCGAGCGCTGCGGAAACGGCCCCCCGCGCCTCCCGCTTGGCCCCCGGGGCGCGGCGATAGCGAGGCTGCGTGAGACAGGGCCCGGAGCTGCGCCAGAGAGACTCGGCGGGCCGGGCCGTGCCGGTCGGTCTCGGCGGTCCGGGCACGCTTCGGGTGCGAGGTGCCGCCGGCAGCACCGTTTGTAACGCGGCGGGTGGGGCGCCCCTTGGCGCTCGGACACGATCTTTTGAGGAAGTCCAAAAGCGTGTTGGAGGATCACGTTTATTTATTTTTGATAATAATTCTAAAAGTGCGTGAATAGGCAGTGGCTTAGTAGAAAAGTAAGTTGAGCCTGATGAAAAAGGCAAGTACAGGAAACAGCACGTGGGACACCTCTATTTTTGCTACAAGCCCTGCAGTAGCAAACGGTGGTTAAAATTTGGCCACATTTAACGGAGTCATTTACTTTGCGCCTGAAGAAATCAGAAGCACACTATGGAGCTGTCAGTAATTTTAACATGCCTCCTTTAGTTTTTCTATTGCATTTCCTGTGTTTTCTTACATTATAGAAAGAGGGATTGCAGAATATGTATTTGGATTCTTACTATATCTGTTTGCCTGAAAAAAAAATCTGTGATAAAGGCAAGAAGCTGTCCGTAAGAGTATTCGGAGTACCACAAGAATAAAAACATTCACCAATATTCACTCCCACTGCGGCAACAATAAAGCAACCCAATAGAGAAATCTTAATCAAAAGCGGGAGGGGAGCCTAATTCACATAGCTACTGACAATATATTTTATTAACTTTTAGCAACTCCACTTCTAGTTTGTAGTCCAACATTGCATACTTCACTTGGACAGTGTAAAAACAGACTTACAGCCTCAAAACATGACACACTGGAGAGGTGGATGCAGATAGAATACTAACAGGAGAGGAATTACAGAGCATTGTTTCAGTCCTTTGACACAGATGTGAGGTATGTTCACCTGATTCGTGTCAGTATGGAACAATGCTAGGGCCGCATGGGATGATGAATGTGACCTTCTGTCTTACCTACCCTTGTATAACCGCAAGGCTAAGAAAAACAGAGTGGTTAATGTATATAATTCTTGTATCTTGCAAAGGAATGTTTTAGCAATTTGTGTCAATAGAGAGCTTGAAGGGAAATGTATTTGTAGACTTTTCCTTGGAGTCTCTGATATCTGGGGGGGGGTTCAGAATAACTGCTAACTATAATGACTATTGCATAGGACACTATGCAAGTCCCTGCTATCTGGCCAGGAGATTAAGGAGACGGGGAGAGATGAAAAACAACTAAAGGACAAAGCTTGCAGGGGATGTTGCACAAGTCTCTGACATACAGCCAAGTTGGACAAAGGAGAAGGACAAGAGGGAGGAAGACTATGAGCCTTCAGCACGAGAGACCCCCAGAGGGACCACCGGAGACTGATATGCATGCTCCAGTAGGAGGGTTTGGATTCTGGAAACTAATTATAATAACCCCGTTTTTTTCAGAAGTAGTAATGAATATGTATCAGCCTAGGAGCATAAAAATCAGCTGCTTGATGTAACTGGTGTGCGTCCTGGTGGAGCAGAGACTCCCGGCGCGCCCAGCGCTGCTTGCTTACCTCTATTCCTTTAATAAATTGTAAACTTTGATTATAGTCCTATTTTGAAAACTGAGCGATTTATTACACAGAGTATATAACACACCAGTCAAGTGCCCGTGGAAAACAGCATGTTTACATGCCTCTTTGGCATCCCCCACTGAGCGATTTCTGCAGCAATTTCAGCTGGGGCTTTACAAAAAATATGCCAAACAAGAAACCCTATTCTACATATCTGGCATAAGAGTCTCCTGATTATTTTATGAACGTTGCCTTGTGTGACACTGTCATACTGCTCCCTGATACTCAACTGGTAGAGGTCATTTAAGTTCAGACAGTAGGGGAAAATACAAACACAACAAGGTAGACACCAACATAAACTGTCATAGGAAATTGTGGACTCTAAACCCCACAACTATGTGGTATGGAACATCTACAATTGAGCGTACCTTAAAGCAGGCTTGACCAAGTTATGAACAATGCTATTCCCAGCTCTATTTTCTGTCATAAGGGTATTTCAGAGGAAGCAAAAATGTGCTAGAGAAAGTGACATATTAGAAGCTAGGAATATGAAAGAATTGTAATAGTAAGGTGACACATTATTACAGCACTTAGCTGTCTTTACAGCTTGTAGAATAAAAAAAAGTCCCTGTAATCACTTAATTGGATTATTGCAGTAAGCCAGAAAAAAAAAGCTGCCATATTCACCATGTTCTTTTAATTAAAGCTGTGTCCTGACACAGCAGCGTGATGACTCACAAGTTTCTCCAACTGACTCTTTCTTCAATTAAGTTACTCTCACCCATAAATTAACTTTGTGGATTGAAAAATACTAGGGGCATAAGAGGACATGATCTACTCTTCAAATGTGTGCGGCTAAAAGCTTTCCAAAGACCTAGAAGAGGCTTCTCAACCGTACCTATCTAATATAAAAGCTCATTGCTGTACTGGTACTATCACCAACCCCATTTAACACTAGAACATACGTAGCCTGCTTCAGAATCAGGAGCAATGGAAGCACTAGTCACTTGAACAGGATTCTGTCCAAGCTAATAATCCATGCGAACAATCAGAACTCATTTTCCAATCAGTTACTGTGAAGTTACTCTCTAATATGCATGTTTTATACTGGTCATGTTTAGTTTTATCCAGGTTATCTTCTTTGATGTCCTGACTTATAAATAAGAATTTTTCAGTTTATTTGTACACTGCTCTGTTTAAGTTATAATGAAGAACAGCAACAGAGTTATGCTAAATGCAGTATTAAGTAAAAAAGCAACAACTTCATTTTGTCAAAGGCAGGCCAGATTTCTCTTTTTCTGGCCTATTATTGATTCCACTGGATTACTCAACATTAGATGTGGCAGATTTTTCCATTTGAAGAATTTAGGATAAGTAATAAATTCTTTGCTAAGATATACAGTAGTTAACTTAATGGAATGATTGAGCAGATTTCCTTAGTTTTCGTGATTCAGTGGGTCAGACTAGATATCAAAATGATCACCTTTGACTTTAAAAACAGCAACTTACAATCTGGTCCCAGATGAGTAGGGTACTCACACACAGGTGAGTAAGGTGTTGCAGTGATCTTTAGTCCCATCAACTCCTCCTAAAATAATTAATGTTGTCCTTTAAGACTGTTCACAGCTCTCTGATGTGCCACCTAGAACTTCAGTGGCTGTCATTACACGTAGAGCTAAGTAGTGTGGTTTTGTGGTGGACTAGTCAGTACTAGTTTAAAGGTTAGACTAGACAATCGTAGAGGTCTTTTCCAACCTGAACGATTCTAAGATTATCAGTCCTGTTCCAATCTGGAGCCACAGGTGAATGTTTCTTGAGTAGGAAAAACTGTTCACTCACATATACACATGAGCAGGAAGGAAGCTGTCTCAACAAACAACTGTAAAATTCAGTTACACTTCAGTCCGTGCAATACCTCAAATTACATCACTTCACGTAACACTATTGCTAATGCAAACAGTGATTAAATCAAGAAAATTTCAATTGAATACCTGTACTTGAAAATACATAGAAAAAAAATTGTCACACAGTCATGGCTGTCACAAAATAAGGACAGCTCAAAGGTGACTGGCAGACACGCCCACTCACAAAATAACAATTTGGGTCTCCTGGGAGACATCACATATTTTAAGTGTTCTGTTAGCTCCACATAGAAAAATCAGGTGCTTCTCTAACAAGATGAGTGAATGTAGCTCCACAATGCTTGAACTGAACTTCGCTCCTCCCTCCACATTCATTGGTTTAGAAAGCACTCTTGGTTTCTGAGAAGAAGTTCATTTTAAATTCCTCCTTCCTGCTCCTCACACCTGCAACATCTCTCAACAACTCCCGTCCCTCCAGAATTTCACTTCAGTGAGGTTTACAGAACATGCGTATGGAGAACAGGAGTGTGAGAGGACACAGGACAGAAGCTAGTCATGTGGCTTAATCCAAGAACAGAAGGCACATACATACCATAGGCACAGTATAAGAACCTGAGAGGAAAAGTTTATGATCTGAATCATAAGATGAATGTGTTAATTCACTTACTGAACTCTTCTGTTTGACTCTCATCAAAGGCAAAGAATACTAGACAATATTAGAATCAACAAAAAATAGGCAGCAAGATCACCTCTGTAGCTTCTTTCTCCATTCAGTACCACCTTGAAGGGGAAAAAGAAGTCAAATGGGAGTTTCCACTGTATTTTGGGCTGGCCATGTGGAGGTTCTGGCCATTCCGTCATGTCAGCGAAGGTAACGACAGTTGTCAAAGGCACTAGGCTCACGTCTAGGAGCTGTAACAAAAAGAAAAGTACAGAGTTTAGCATACCTCACTCAAAAGATACGTTTCCCAGATAAATTACCTAATGGTCACTCAAAATAGCTTGCAAGTTCCATCAGTAGTTCTTCATATCCTCTTCGTCATGTAGTTTTCATGAAATGGTACAGAGAAGTATTTTAGTGGGGAAAAAGAAAACTCAGTATCTTCACAGTGCTGCCCTTTGTCATTTTTAAGATGAAAACTGACACCTTTCAATAAAAGGCTACATGAAAGATTAAGGACTGGTTGTGATCCTGTAGTTGACCTTGGGTCTTCACAATATTTAGGTCAGAAGAGTCAGGATGTAATGTCATAGCTTTACGTGTAAACCTGGATTGATTTTTCTTTTCCTCCATACAACTCAACATCTGTTAAGAGCTGTAGACTCTGAGCTGCCAGATGAAATGCAGACCATGAGAACACCTTGACGGATACATCTATTACACCATAGGTACACATCTTTCCTCTTAAGACATCTGCCAGTGGAAATCCAGATATATATGTATAGAAAGATACACACATAATTAGTGGAGTAACTCCTTTCTCTAAATTGATACTTAGCAGGTAAATTAACAGCACAGGTCTCAAGAAAGATCAGTAGCTACTGTGCATTGTGTTACAGATCTCCAGAATGGATGCAGTCTCCATGCTCTGCTACAGTAAGCCTTCTATTCAGAGGAAAGGCACATCTGCTAGTTGGTAATAAGAACAGAAGCAATGCAAACTTTATTTTTCTAAATAACATTTGAGATAACATCACCTTTGAGCAGCTCATTGCTGCCAGAAAAGGACAGGATTGCCACAGAGTTTGATCCTTTCCATAAAATAAGCCAGGGACCCAATATGAGTTTCTTTCTCATATTTTATGATATTGTTTCAGAAAGAAGATAGATTGGTAGGTCAGTTGGTAGACGAAACAGGGGACTGAAATTATCCTAAGCCCTCAGCATCTTTCTGTTTCAACAGAATGCTGTAAGAGAACACACACGCACCCCGAGCTGAGGATAGTTGCATGGCTAGCTTGGTTTGAGATGAGACCACGTTCTTTTGGCAGGAGCAGTCTCACAACCTGTCACCACCTCCCAGCCATTTCCCAGCTCCGCATTGCTAGCCTTGAGATGGAACCTACTGGCAGTATGCATTTTGTGCTAGTACTGATTTAAGCCAATCTGTGAAATCACTATCTCATTTCACTTTTCTGAAAACCTCAACAAGATTGCCTTTAGAGCAAAGTGATGCAGAATGCATTCAAAGAAGCTCCAGGATGGAATTCACGAGTCTCAAGAGAAAAATACCAAGACTCTTGATGGATGTAAGTTCTTGTATCAACGAGTAAGCAGGCGCTGTCTCTGTGATGTATATCAGAATATCCTAGATGGCCCTGAAATTAGTCACAACTAGAAACATACATTCTCATCCATTGATACAAATACTTCCAGCAGATTTATGATCCAGCTGTCTAACTGGTATAATGCAGTTCAGATGGCACTTAGGGGAATTAATTTTCTTCTCCTGCCTTGTTCCAGTTTTGTCCTAGATCTGGCTGAATGATTCAGCTTTTTATCAATTTCACACATCAGGGTTTGACACTGGCACTACTACTGGCTTACGGTGCCAATGTAAACTGTTCCTAAGACAGGTACATCCTAAAAGGATTTCTAAGGCTCTTCGTGTCATTGCTAAAATGTCTTTACTAACAACCCTGATTTGTGGATTGCCACTCATGAAGTCATTACTGATTTTAATGGTGTTTTCTGCTGCCAGAAACTTCCTTATCATTTGCTTTGCAACACATCTTCTAGCCCTAAAGTTGCTGAGCTTCTCTCTCCGATGACCAGCTATAGAACCCAAGGAAACAGCTTAAAGGGGCAGTTCAGGCTGAATATCAGGAACAGGTTCTTTACCGAGAGAGTGGTCAGGCACTGAAACAGGCTCCCTAGGGCAGTAGTCACAGCACTGAGCCTGCCAGAGTTCAGGAAGCATTTGGACAACGCTCTCAGACACATGGTCTGATTTTTTGGGTAGTCCTTTGGGGACTCAGGAGTTGGACTCGGTGATCCTTGTGGGACCCTTTCAACTCAGGATATTCTATGATTCTAAAGTAATTAGCATCAGTTGCTCAAGCAGATGAAATCTGAATCTCATTATTCCTGACTCGCTAATCCATATTGAGAGATGTCCAACCTGCACTTTTACTAGGAATGAAGACAGAAGCTATATCAATAGAGCCATATAATAGTTCAGATTTAGAAATTATCCGCCCAATAGCAGGCAAGCACGTGGGGAGTGGTGTCAGCTTGCCTCAAGGTAAAGTATGTCTTACAGGGTAAACATTTTGCTGTCATGTTCTTTTAAATTACGTTGCAGGGAAGGGAGACAAAGAGGAACCATGAGACGCGGCCAAACAAGTGATGTGAAGTCCCATTTGGGCTGAATCTGAAGTTCAAAGAATAGTAGTATATCAGACATTTGCAACGTCATACCTCATTGCCATGAAGGCATGATGGACAGGTGTCAGCTGTTCCCCATTAAAGCTCTTGCAGAGAAGTATAAGCCTTGAAATACACATGCTGCCCAAAAGATTTTGTCATCGCGGGAATGCAGCCTTGCACCAAAATGGGATCCACACATACTCAAAAAAAACCTATTCACTTTCCTTCACAGTCCTGTTAGCTCTACCTTCCTGCTGACATTAAGTAATCTTCTCTTAAAAACTTGCTTTCTGGCTCATGATCTTTCCCCCTAATTCTTGAAACCTACCACCATCAGAATTAGACTCTTCCTCATCTGCCTGCTGGTGATTTCAGAACCCCTAAAGCAGTAGAAATATCTTCCTGAATAGATTATCAGCAGGCTGTGGTGTTTGTGAAATAAAAATCAAGATAAATTTCATAGCAAGGCTTTAAGGGACAAGATAAACAAGTAGTTGCTGAACTTTTATAACTATATACTGAATATAGTTAAAAGTTTAAAGTTTGATTCCTTAACTGGCAGAAGGTGATTTGGGGTTGGAAAGAAAGTACCTTTTCCAGCTGTATAACTGACTGAGGACAGCATCAATAAGACTATAAAACCACCTTCCTCTGTGGAGCTGTTATATATAAACTCTTATCATTGTAGCCAGACCACTGCTACAGCTCAGTAAATCACAACTCAGAAACATCAAGACCATTTGATTCTTTGGTTCTTAAATAATCTGTGAATCCCATTTAATGACTTCTGTGTACAAGAGAAGGGTTTTAAGTTCCATACCTTTAGAAGGTGACACTGATAAGAGTACCGTGCACTCAGTATTTGAGCTTGAGGGTTGGACAGGAGGCCCACCTTAGTCCACAGTATCTGTATATTCAGTGTAACAGGAACCATGCAACAGGAAGTACAGTTCATAGCCTGAAAATAAAAGGCAACCCAAGCATCTCAAGATAGTATTTTAAAGATCGAAAAGTTGAAAAGGACCATTATAGTCAAAGTCTAACATTTTGTGTAGCAGAGGTCACAACTTCAATGAGTTACTTCAGAACTAATCCCGTAACTTCTGGTCAGGTCAGCTGCACGTTTTAGAGCTATACTCATCTCGCTGTCATCTCATTTCTGAATAGAATTTGTCTCAGCTCTGTCACTTGGATTTTACATTCCATTAGGCCATCTCCAGATAGATTAAAATGATCAAAACAGAACTTCCCTCTTCTATAAATACTTGGATGGCAAGCTCTTAACTTTAGTTAGGTAATGCATAAATATCCTAAAAACTAGAAAATCAGAAAGGACAATAATAATATAAGCATCAAATTAATGGAAGTAACCAGGTAGTTCTAGAAAGCTGTCAGAAAACTAGGTAGTGCAACGCTAGATTATTAAACTTTTTTTTGACTCTTTGAATATCAGGAACGGGATTCAAGAGAGATTAAATCTATCAGTTCTTCTTTTGTTTAATAAATATTCTAATAGTAAGAACCTTAATAAGGATGGCTGTTTACAAGGCACCTGATATTCAGTGGATCATCACACAAAGAAACCAAGCCCTGATGAACAAGACGGTTCTTTTTTTTTTCCCCCCCCTCACTCATGCTCCTCAAACTAACACAAAGATATAAAAAATAAATATTCAAATGGTCTTTTTACATTTACATTACCTGTACACTGCAGTTCTGAATCAGAATGGTTGTCCACTCTTCTACCTGGGTTGAATGAGCACTGCTAGTTATAGCAAGGTCCTCTGCTGTGTTCATCCCCTGAAGAGCCTCATATAACTTCATCTGGATGTAACTGCAGTTACTTTCTTCTGTTTGGGGTAGGCTGGAAATGAAATAGAATTACAGCTTTCAGAAAGCGCTTTCCTGGGCAGAAGCAGCTGATATCGAAACCCTTCATTGGTAATAGAATATGAAGTCAATAGAATCATTACAGAAGTACCAGTATTAAGCAGGCAAAGTTGTAATCCTTTCTGCAATGAGAAGCGAGAAGAACGTGGCAGGATAAAACATGATGCAGAAAACTGACAGCTTTTTAGCTATCATATCAACTCAGTGTCACCCACATCATCAAATCAATCAGTTTTTAAGGTTTCATTATAAATCACTTCTCAAATACAAACGCTACTCTTGGCCAAGACATGTTGCCAGACCAAAGACTCAGACCTTCCCAGAGGGCCACCACTATGTGCAAACTGCTCTAGATGTCCACCATCCCTCTGACAGTCTAGTCCTCTTTAGAGTAGATGAAAAATCTGTAGAGAACCATTGGTGACCTTAGAGAAAGCGCTTGGCTCCACAGAAGTGAGGGAGAAGCTATGGAAACAGGTGCTGAGTGAGAGTCTTCCAAGTATGTCAGTAAGGGTGACTGCAGCATGTTCTTACCTGAGCTTGCAGCCAGTCCTCATATTTTTTCCAAATTGTACCGTGTGTCTGAGGAACTGTGAACAACTTCCATCACCCTCACTCCTTAAAATGGTCATCTAATAGACTGCATGTCAAGAAGCCAAACAAAAAACTACCAGATAATAAATGACACCCAACTTTTATTTAACATTCTCCGTAAACTGCATTCCTCCTTAACCCTACAGGGTTTCCTGACCAAAAGGCCTAGTGATAGCTGCAAAGTAATATTGAAGTATGCCCTCACAGGTAAAGGTAGAATCTCAAGAGTCCAAACAGAATAGTACCAGGCGTCAAGAAACCCAGAGATAAATAAAACTTGACAGCAGAAAGGATACATGCTGCTTGGCACCAGTGTTTGCAATCAGCAGTGGTGCTCCAATGATGAAGCCAGGGTTTCTGCTTCTAGGCAACGTATGAGATGGAGTCCTGGTCTATCAAGAGGCAAAGGGAAGAAACAAAGCAAAAGAGAATGTTAAAGGAAAAAAGGAAAATATTATCACCAATGAGATTCATTTTTCTGAGGAGACCAAATTTGTATTTGCAGAAATATAGATGCAATGCATTTTTTTAGTGACTAAATATGATACACTCCCAAAGCCTCCACTATTTGTTTCCAAATAGTGCTTTTGACCTGACAAGTCCATCAACAGTCCAGGAAGCAAAATGAACAAACAAACTAGATGTCTTTATCCTGACATGTGCATTCTACCAGGATGTTTTTTTGAGACATTGAATTGCTCAGTATTTCTCTCTAAGGAAGCAGATGTATCAGTTTTGGCAATTCTACAGATTATCTGCAGAACAAGCTCTGCCTTAACCTTGATTCTGAGTGGCAGATTCCACTTCTACATTATTTTATGGAGGTAGCCTCTAGGGATAATTTTAGCAAGGTTGCACTGCACACTTAACTCCTGAGGTCACACTAACTCCTGAGGTAACCATTTATCCAAATTCCTCCATGGGAGAAGGCTTATACGAACTCTAACACATATTAACATTTCCCAGATGTCCACCCCCTCCAGAATAACTCTTATTCTCACTGCACAGGCAAAATTAAAAAAAAATACCTGGATTAGATTTAGCAACTTTCATAGAATATCCCAGGTTGGAAGGGACCAACAAGAACATGAACTTGTGAACAAACTCTGAACATCTTGGATACAGTATCAGCTCCAACCCTTTCATTCATCATCCCTCTGCCCTGCTCCCCCAGAAAAAAACAAACAAACAAAACACACACACACAAATACAAAGCAAATAAAACACTAACAAAAAGCCAGATCAAAATTACTAGCCCCTTCAAATTTGCTCAAGTGTGCATGCTTGCACAGAGCCTGTTCTACTAACACAGTTTACTTGAGACCAAAGCTATGTCCCCACTTCCTTCAAGTACCAGCTATGTACCAGGGTTCTCATGCTATCATACGACTGTGATGCTGTTCTTATCTTTTCACATTTCTCCATACAAAACTAGTTCACATGCTACAGAACACAAACTTGGCAAGAGCTCAGGGTGGATGGGGGCACTGACCCAGAAGTGCAAAGTGAAGTGCTGCTGCAGAGAGACTCCTGAGTTCCCAGAGATGTTGGTCACTTTGAACCGGACAGACACACTCTGAATCCCATGGGTGCCATTGAATTCTATTTCATAGGTCACCTGAGAGTCCAATTCAGAGAAGAATCAGAGACATAGTCAGGTAATGACTTTATATGGGTAATGACTTTATATGGGTAATGACTTTATATGGGTAATGACTTTATATGGGTAATGACTTCAAGCTGGTGTTGAGCTGCCCTAAGGAAAACAGGTTGACATACCTCAGAAACAGCATTGTTACATGTGTTTTCTTTCATGTAGGGAGCTCTAGGTGGTGTGACTGGGATGATCTTCACCTGGAAACATATTAAGCATATTAACAAACAGCAACTGTTTAAACAGAGTGTGCCTTTTTTACTTTTTTCCACTGCTTTTCTGTCAAAGCTGGATTTACTTTCCTGCTGTAGCTGAAATCTGGGGATATGTCACTCTGTTCCAGAAGCCCAGTTTTTCCTAAGAGAACAAGCTATTTCCCTAACACCAACCCCACCCGTGCTCAATCATTTAAAAGTACACCTTGCTTTATAACCCTGTATTTTGTCTATGTCACACTTACAAAAAGTCTTGTTTCAGGCACAAAATATTTCCGCTCTCACAAGTTGGCTCTCCACTCTCACTCATGGGCCTTACTATGAATGCCTAATATTCCAGATATGTTTTATTTCAGAAGCAGAAATTACTTTCATTAGCAATAGAGACTGACCTTCATGGACTCCACAAGAGTGCCATCGATTGGAACCTGGGGAAAACAAACAAACCAACAAACACCACCAAAAAACAACAGTTTTGCTGGGTTTACAACTGCCTAAAGTCATGAAGCCATCATTAAAAAGACCTTAGATATTACATTGACAAGAATGACTGATTATTCCACATATGTAAAGTTTGTCATCCATTTGTGTTCTCGAAATCACAGACATACTGTACTGAATATATTTTTAGACCAAAAGAAAACTTTTATTATTAGCCTTATTTTTTTTTATTTGGGGCTCAGTAACAAAGCAAGCCCTGAAAACATGAGTTAAATTTGGTCAATGCAATACTCTCTACTACAATTATATAGATTTAGAAGAGTATTTCCAACTGAAGGGTAAACTGGGCCATTAGTCTTAATAAGGTGTTAATATTTATATTGCTCTTTTATCTTGGAATACCAGAGAAAGTGGTGAGACGTTCTTATGCTAACATTCAGCAAGACCAGCATGATGAACCCAGAATAAGAAGCTGGTTATTTTGACATTATTCTCAGCATAAATAATGGGAAAATTGATATGAAATTCAATCTATGAATGTACGAAAGCAGCTCTGCAGAAAGAGATCTAGCAGTCCTCATGGCCACCAAGTCAAACATGAATCAGCAAATGCACCCTTGGCTAAGAAGGCTAACGGTATTCTCAGCTGCATTAAGCAAAGTCTTGCCAGCAGGTCAAGAGAAGTGATCCGTTCCCCTCTACTCAGCATTGGTGAGGCCACAACGGAAGGGCTGGGTCCAGTTCTGGGCCCCCCGGAACACAAGAGACCAGATATGCTGGAAAGAGCCCAGTGGAAGGGCATCGAGATTATCAAAGGACTGGAGCGCCTTTCCTATGAGGAGGGGCTGGGAGAGCTGGGACTGTCCAGTCTGGAGAAGAGGAGGCTTGGGGGAAATCTCATCAGTGTATATAAATACCCAAAGGATAGGTTGCAAAGGGGACAGAGACATGCACCTATCAGTGGTGCCCGGTGCCAGGAGAAGAGGCAATGGGCACAAACTGGAACACATCTAAACGCTTCCTCCTTAGGAAGGAGACTCAAAAGCTGCTTGGATGTGGTCCTGGGTAACCTGCTCTTGGTGTCCCTGCTTGAGTGGGGGTTGGTTAGACTAGATGACCTCCAGGAGTCCCTTCCTACCTTAACCATTTTGTGATTGTGCAAAATAAAGATAATATAACTGGCTTCCAAAGTGATTTTAGAGAGAACATGTTGTATCAAAAAAAAAAAAAAAAAAACCAACTTATTTTTTCCTAAGAATATGCTTTGCTTGGTTGATCAAGTTGACGGAAGAGATCAAAATACTTTCATAAACAGTCTGTTTAAAATGTAAGAGAGTTGTGGTTAAACTGTTCAAATTATGAAATATTGATGAAGTACCTGTTCTATGCATTAATAACTTGATAATAACTGAAGTTTATTGAAAAGTACTTGGGTGTAAAAGAAAAAAAAGAAAAGTGATGGATTATTACTGATTACTGGGACATTTTTAACAGGATTTCTAGCAAGAGGGGTATAATAATCAGAAGGTCAAGGGGTACTACTTAACTTGAAAACAGAGTGATTTGGTATCTGAAGTATCAATGGAAGGCAATGGAAAGATGCTTAGCAAAAGAAGAAATACGACATGCACCTTTAGCACTGTGAAGTCACGGTAGTATGAGGCAGCATCTAGGGCAGGGTCAGTAATGCAGCTCTTGCTCAAGTTGGTGAAAATCCGAGTACAGCTTGTGCTTTTACTTTCCAGGAAGCCTGAGTTAAGAGACATTGTCAGCTAAGACACAACAGAAGCACACAGCCCTTAGAAACGCTTTCCCCTTTACTAACCAGCAGGATTTCCATCAACACAGAGTCCACTGACTCCCATTTTCACTGGTTGTCTAAGCATACTCAGTGTAGATGATGAATCAAAATAGATTAGGATTGGATCACCAGCCTGAAAAGACAATTCGGAGAAACTAAAAACAACATCACTGTGGAATAGTAAGTCCAAGTGCAAGGTAACGACATCCTCAGGGCAGAGACAAACTGAAACTTCTCCTTAGTGCACAGCCAGTTTTATCTAAAATGTCTAAACTACACACAAGAAAACTAATTAGAAACTTTTTACACAACAAGGAATGAAAAGAACTGATAATACCGTGGTTTATAGGGGAAAAATACATGAGGAATATTTAATTCTGTTCTCGTTAGGTCTCATTACAGACATCAATAGCAAAGGCATATCTGCAAACTGGTTGCTATCTTTTTTTCAACTCACCCGGTAAAAGGCAGAAAACGATGGCTGGACTTGTGATACTGCTAAGAAAGAGAGTCTGCCGTACTTCTCTGAGAACTTCAGAAAATCAGATTCTTTGATAGGCTGTGGCTGCTGGAAATAGTTCAGCTTTGCTAAAAGGTGAAAAAAAAAAATCTACCAATGTAAAATTACTAAAAAAGATAGTTCTATGAAAAAGTAAATATTGTGCTAATATTTTTAAGAGGGACAACTTCAGTAATTATACGCTAGATAGTGCCTTACAGTAATTAATCCTTAGTAAGATTGCTAACAGACTAATACGAGCTATGAACAGGAGGATGATATCATGGGAACTACTTTGTACTGTTTTTTGAGAAACGTGTTGATACACATATGTGATTTTCTGAAATTGTGAAAACTGCTTAAGGCAACTAGTTTAACATGTGCTCTCATTTTTGTAAGATGCCCCAGTTGGACCCATACGATGTTTTAATGATGTTTTAATGACAAAACACCAGCAGTATACATTTAGTAAAAGCAACATTAAATGGATTAAAAAGTAATTAAGGCTGATAAACTTTAAAGTAAGTATGAATTGTGAATAGACATCCTAAAAAGACAAAATTTTACTGGTATCTCACAGTGATGTCTTCTTGTCCCAGCACCATTCAGTAGTGTTACAGTATTACAATGTTTTAAATTATTACTGCTAAGGCACTATGTCATATAATTCAGTCAAACGATTAAGGACATACTAAAGAGATTCATCCTGATGGATTTGTTTGAACACACTTTTTAACACATACAAACATTCAGGTAACATCTGCAAGGATTTGAAAGGTGGACTAAATTACAGGACCCTTCTTTGACTAGTACCTGGACCAGGTAACCTCCTAAGCCTCTCCCAGCCTAGAATGTTCTCTGATTTTATGACACAAGGCCGAAGTAGATGGGACTGTTGATCAAAACTCCCAGACACGAGTGTCAAAAGAGAAAATAGTATGTGTTCAAACATGAGCTCCTAAGCAATCTCAATGAATACCAGTGAGCTGGACACCAAATCAGACAAACAAAATGCATTGAGGAAAGCAGAAGGAGAAAAAACATTATTGACATGCCCTACTAGGGTATGTGATCACTGCAAATCAGTGACAGCAAAGAAGGAAGTATGAAAATAAGTATTATCAAATGAGTAATCCAAGATAAGATAATAAACCGCTTTCTGAAAAGGATAATAGGAAGATAAAAGGAATCCTTCCTTTCCTAATAGGAAAAATATGACAGATGTCAAACTTTCTTTACTGCTCTACGTGTAGCAAATTAAGGTGTCTTAGATACAGAAACAATTGCTAAAGAGTGATTCGTGTTTAGCCAAGGGAGCACTACCCTCAAAATGAGGGCAATGATAATTTTTTGTCTTCAGTGATGGGATGGTGATTCCCTATGGTCTCTCAGAGACTATAACAAATGAAATAATTTCTAGCAATTATAGCATGTAAGTTTAAAAAGAGATTCCCTAAGCAAAGGCTATCTATGAATTAAGTTAATGGAAAGAAAAGTTACTTACAGTCATCCAGGTGCACACAGAACAGCAGATCATGTTCACCAGGGACAGAAATGGTATCAGTGTGATAAGGAGTATTAGTTCTGAACACAAGCGATTTTTCCACACACACTTGATTCACAGACCTGCAAACAGACACACCCCCAAATGAATGTTAAGTAGACTTTTCCTGTAGAATTTCACTTCTTGCATTACTAAATGCCAACAATAAAACACAGTATTACTTTTCATCTGCTTAAGTAAGTTACTGTACAGTTTGTGTTCATAATCAATTATAGACAGCCTCCTTTCCCACTGTAGTAACTCTGTGGATACTCGCTATTTGTTTATTTAGAAATCGTTCTGAGATTCCTTGGAACAAGAAGCGGTAAAGAAATTCAGCGTCTGTGTCTTACAGCTCCTCTGGGTTCTTTCCAAAACCACAACCTGGAAATTCAGGGCTCTGCCACAGATTTCACTCTCCAACCAGCTGAAAATACCCTCCTCTCTGACAGAATCTCTCGGTCTGTAATTGCTCTGCAGGCTCCCTCCCGGTAGGAAACGAGTTCTTTTTTCCTCAGGTAAGACTCCCTAGTTTCCACACAAGCCATGTCACAGAGCAGTCGAGACCAGCTTTACCCGGGCCGCTAGAACACCTGCCATCGGAAGCCTTTCCGAGCCCCGGCTCAGAACCGAGCCGTTCCCCCGGTGCGGGCAAGCAGGGCGGCGGGACTGGCGGCCGCGCCGCAGCTCCTGCAGCCAGCCCGAGCCGGGGCCCCGCCGCCCGCCCCTATCCGCGCCTGGTAGCCCCGGGACGGCTTCCGCCGGCACGGCACGGCACGGCACGGCACGGCACGGCACGGCAGCGATGGGAGGCCGGCCCGCCCACCTGCTGCCGCCGGTACGGCGGGACGCGTCGACTGCCCCGGGGCGGCGCAGGCCGCAAGTTTCGGGCGAGCTGGCGGCGGCGGGGCGGGGCCGGGGCCGCGGGGGTGCCCGCGGGGCCCGGCGGCGGCGGGGCGGCGGGGCGGGGCGGCCGCGGAGGGCGCCGGCGGCGGGGATCCGGGCGCCGCCCCAGGCCACGCGGTCGGCGGGGCCTCGGCGCGGAGCCGTCGCCTCGGCTCGGGGAGCCGCTCCGCGCGCGGCCCCGGCGGGCAGCTCGGCGGCGGCAGCCAGCCGCGCCAGCAGCAGGGCCAGCAGCACCCCGCGGGCGCCGCGCATGGCGTCCCCGCGTCGCCGGGAAACGCGGCTTCCGCCGCGGGGCAGGAGCTGGGCGCGCGCTGCCGCGCGTGCGCCGAGCGCTTGCTGAGCGCCGCGGCTCCCGGCGGGAGAGCGCGGGGCCGCCTGCGGGCGCGATGGGAAGCGGGGAGGGGCGGCCGCAAGGGGCGCGAAGCGCGGCGGCGCCGCCTGGCTCCGCGGCGGGAGGCGGGGCGGCCCCGAGGAAGCGGAGCTGTGCCTGCAGGCAGCCGGCTTCCTCTCTCGGCCGGGACGGGCGTGGCCCCAGAAGCACGTCCTCTTTTTTTTTTTTTTTTTCTCGTTACGTTAGGGTTGACAATGGAAAAACAATTCAAAATAAGCGGAGGATATTAATGCTGCTGTCAATTTCACTGGGATGAGAATTCGCCACGGCATAGGGCAAATATCTACCTAGGCATGCATTTCTGTTTCAGAAATTGCCACAAAATCGCTACAGAGTTTTCTTTCCTCTCCCTCCCAAAGCTGTCTCATGATTCTATGAGACCATGTATTGGTCTGTGTAGTTACGTTAGGTACTTAGGGTACGTAGGCTTGCTGTGACCTGCCACGTGCCACAATCCAAAAGAGAAGGGCTACACTGCACGCAGGTGTGTAGGGATCAGCAGCAGTGAGTTTGAAGGATTTTGTAATACACAAGGGCACAGAGGTTTTGTTCGTCTCACGAGTTTTGTTCTTGTTTACTAACGTTCATACAAGCAAGGCAGTTTGTTCTTTTTGATGGGCTGTGTGGTCAGGAGTAGGCTGGAGAACAGCTAGCAAATAGGAAGGTGTCTAAAGCTGAATTCTTTCCAGGTTCTTGAATACATTTGTAATGTTTCATATGAAGCAGCACTTCACAAATGGAAAGGTCTTGAAATGTACCGTATGTGTCACTTACTCAGTAGCTGGGCCTGAAGCATAAGAGTTTGATGCACTTACCGTTTTTACCGGCTTTCACCCTACTGGCCTCTCATAATTCAGATATAGATGACTGCAAGAAGTGTCTTCGGAAACTTAATAGCAATGCTGTCCTTCTGCACGATGCGTTCAGTCTTCTCAGGGCTGCAACATCCTACCAGTGCAGAATTTCAATTTAGCTTAAAGTGCAAAGGGTTTACATTTAAATGTTGGATTTACACGTTTAAGTCCATAGATAGTCTTCATGCCAACAGTGTTATGCAAAACAGCGTTCCACATCTCAGCAGCTGGAGGGAGAGAGAGCACGACAGCTTCAGTGCTTCATTTGGTCTGTCAAATGGCAGCATGTCCAGATTTATTTTTACAGATTTATTTTGTTACAGATTTATTTTGTTTCTGTGCTTTTTTGGTTTGTTTTGTGTTGTTTTGACTGTATCTTTTCTGCAATGTTGTTCTCTGAAGGTTATTTTTTTATCATAAAATTGTTCTTGGCCGATATACTGTGAAATGACTAAAAAGATGCAAAAGCCTCGAGTTTTGGAAGATCACTGTTTGTAGCCTGCAGCTTCCTTCTGTGTGGGCTGATATGACCCAAACGTCGCTCGGCACTTCATTCTGCTCCAGCCCGAAGCTGCAGGCACTGGTGGCCTATTTAAAAAGGTTTCACGTTGGAAGCTCTATAAACAGCAACCAAAATTACTGCTGGTAGTGCTTCTCAGCAGTAGTTCTACCTACAGGAAGCTATCGGTCGGTGCCCTTGTTAACCTGAGGCCGCTTGTGCGGTGATTTCGTACAGCGTGTGCGCGGCGGTAAGCATGCATTAACAGCTCGAGAGCATTTGCTTTCACGGAGTGTGCGGGATTTCTGCCACGGCGCACGCTGCAGCAATAGCGCTGCCGACCAGCCGCGGCGGGCTCTTTCCGAGGAACGGCCCGCACCGCCCGCGGGGCGGGGACAGGACCTCGTTGCTAGGACGCGCGCGGCGGGAGCGTTGCTGGGACGCGCGCGGGCAACGGCGGCCGAGCACAGGGAGGCAGCGCGGCGGGGCCGCCGGGGGCTGTCGGGCGGGCCGCCGGACGGAGGACGTGCCCCGGCTGCTCTGCCGGGTGTGCGGCAAAGCTCTCGGAAGAACTCGTCGGCAAACGGCTCCGGCGAGCTTGGCAGAGCGGCGGGGGGGGCGACATGGACGTGGCCGTCCGCGAGAGGCTCCTGGCCGCGCAGAGCCGCCGAGGTGAGGGGGTGTCAGACCGCGGGATGTGCGCCTGTCCCGAAAAAATCGTACGGCCTTTTTTTTTTTTTCCCAAACGCTTTAATTGTGCTTCTTAGCCTGATTTTCTGCCAGTCAAACTTACTTCATCAAGCAGCCTTACGGACCCAAATCCAAGTTGCTTTTTCAGCAGGACGTATTCTTGGGGCCAGCAGGTTGCAATTGAGACCTTTAAAGTGATTTACTTTATTGTTTGCTTACATCAGTGATTTTAAACTGCACCAGAGTTGTTAATGCTTCATTTTACAACTGCTACTGACTTTGAACAACATCTGCTTGACCTTTTTTTCCCTAAAAATTCATAATTTTGGGGCAATTCCTAATTAAAACCTCTGGGCAGTTGCCCAGAGGAGCCGTGGGTGCCCCTCCCCTGGCAGTGCCCAAGGCCGGGCTGGGGGGCTTTGGGCAGCCTGCGCTGGGGTCAGGGGTCCTGCCCATGGCATGGGGGGACCCGGGTGGGCTGTAGGGTCCCCGCCAACCCATCCATTTTTGATTCTGTGGTAATTTCTTTCTTTAAAGGAGGAAGACGGTGTTACACAGTTGATCTGAATAATGCAATTACATGTCTATTGGTCCATCTTGAATCATAAATTATCTATTACTTTAGATGTTCAGGCTTTGAAGGATGCTTATGAGTTGATCAAATCAGCCTGTCAAGGAAGATCTGCACTCGACTCATCAGATAACTTCAGCACAGACTTATACGTTCTGTGTGCTGAACAGGCATTTCAGGTTTGTAATTTAGTTAGTTATCTGTGTTAAAGTTATTACTTAAATATTACTTTCCTTTCCTTTTTTTTTGCAGAGCAATTGTTTTAGCGTGCATTCCTTGTTAAAAACTCAGCCTCTTCCCTGAATCATCACTTTTTTATAATCTGTAACCTGTGGTTTATAAAGTTTATAATTAGTCCAAAATATATAAAGCATACCATTGTAATATGAAATAGTTTTCCATGTCTTTTTTTTTTCCCTTGTTGTCAACAATATAAACTGTTTATGAAGCGTCCCTAGTGGACCAAAAGAAGGAAGAATTGCATTCTAATTATGAAAAACTGTCACTTTTTGAGCTGACTTCCATAACATATGGTAGAGGTTCTTAATTTTGAAGTATTTTATAATTCTCAATCCATGGGTATAAGTGATTGGAATTGAAGCAGACATAGTTTCTAATAAAGTAACTTATTTTTTTCCAAGCAGCAAGCCACCCAAGTGTTTTCTGTTGTCTGCAAATAGAGGTGCAGTGCTGACATCCATGCAAAATCCTGCAGGCTAATATACATACTTTTTTTTTTTTTTAAATCGTACAAGAAACTTTGCATTTATCTTAATTCTATTAATGGCTGCTAAAAAATTATACTTTTTTGTATACTGTAAGGGGTTCTATAACTAAGTGATTCAGGAGCTGTATTAAATAAAGGAAACATTTTTTAAGTGTTTGGAATGACAAAATTTCTACCTTTAAATTTTAAGAAAACTTAATGGCCTAGTGGAATGCAATTTTATGATATATTGTTTTCATAATGATAATGCTGTTATGTGCTACACAGTTAGAATAAGCATTCATTTAAAAAAAAATAAAATGCTTTTTTTTTACTCTTAGCTGGGATACCTGCAAATTAGCAGTGACTGTCTACAGATGTATTTTAAAGGAAGATTTCCTGTAAACCAGTTTATTGGTAGAGCATATTTGTGCCAAGGACAGTTGCACACTCCACTCTCTACAGATAATTTGGTGAGAAATGATGAAGGTTGTATTATATTAAGTTACATCTTAAGAGTAATCATTCTAGGTTTTTATGTATTGCTTTTAATGCAAAACTTTCAGTCATTTAAAACATACAAAGGTCAGTCATCAGAACTCTGGGAAAAATCGAATAGAAGTACATTAACGTGTTTGGGAGTAAACAAAGCTATCCGCTGAATTGAACTAATATAGCAAATATGTTCGGGAAAAAACATGAACACTTGGAAGGTTTTTCAGAAGGTCAATAATTTCAAAGTTAACTTTTTCACTATTAAATCATTATGATATTTTCAGACCAAATTTAGTTGTAAGCAGAAAAACAGTTGCAAAATGTTTCATTCAAAAATACACTAAAGGTACCTCAGAGAGGTCGTCCAGTTCATTCCTCTCTTCAGTTGCCTTTCAATGTAGTGCTTTGGATGTGGTTTTTTGAAATGAGAGATGAAACTTTCTGGTAGCAACTCAGTAGTATACTTCTGCTTCTAAAAGCTCCTTTGTGTTAGTATTTGGTTATACTCTGTACGTGATGAGCAGGTCTTACCTCCTTCTGAATTTCAGATGGAGTTGGACCTATTTTCTGTCTTGAGTATTTCACTATTCCTCATACTGTCATCACTTAGCTTTGACAATTTCTAACCTAAGCTCTGAACTGAAATAGCTTTAGCAGGTGTTAAGCATTTGTGTAATTTGTGTTCACAAATCTCTCTGATGGATAGTCGTCCCATAGTTTATTTTAATAATGTTTTTGAATTACCCTTCAAGCTAGAAACTTTTCCCTAACATGGTATCCATGCTTTCTTTGCCTTCTCAGAGCATGTGTTATCTTTCTAAATTAATCAAACTGGTCTGTGATGTTCTATAAATGTCAGCCAAATTTTGCTGTTTTCTTCTTTGCTCTTGTCAATTTGATAGAAGTTCAGAACCATTCATGCATGTGCAATCCCAGCTGTGGCTCCCTTGTGACATGTGTTCTTATGTGCTTTTAAGGTACACTTTTTGTAAGTTGTGAGGATTGTTCACTGCTGTGTTCCTAGGTCATTTATGCAACAGTGAGCGGCACAACTACACATGGTCTACCACTAGTAATCATCTTTTGTTTAGAAACCAGATAAAATTGTCCTTACTTTTGGTTTACATCCTGGGAAAACCTTGTTAGTCAACTAGGACTCTTACATTCTTATGCACCAGTTGTGACTATTCTACTTTCACATCTGTCACCTCTCAGGCTCTTGATCCTGTTTTTCCCTTTATCTGGGCAGTTCCCACTCATTGCTCAGTAACCTTTTAACACCAATCCCAGAATCCAGTAAATCAGTCTCATCTCTCCTAGAGTTTTATTATGTTTTGTCACGCTATACAGAGCCCTTTGCCAGCATCCCCTTCTTGCCCACCCAGTTCCACTCCTGCTTTTCTGCTTCCACTGTGTCTTTCTCACAGATTTTCAAAAAGCCCTTCCTTATGTGACCAAATTCTAGTTTCTCCCAATTTTATTCTTCTTCACCAGATTTCTATTCCTCTTGTACCTTTGCTTTTCATTATATGCTTTTTCTCCTATCTGTTTCTCAGCCACAGTCTCTTCAGTTAGTTCTAGTCTTCTCTAAACCCTGTATTCCTTTCTGTCATCATTTGTGCTCTCAATATACATTTCATTTTACAAGTATCCCATCCTGTTATCCAGCTCTTTAGGTTCCTTATCTTTACTTTCTTCGCTTTTTCCCTGTCCTAGCCTGATCACTTTGGTGCTGAATGGCTACAAGATAAAAACCACTGAGAGGACCTCTTAGGTCGGTAGAAAGCTGTTCAGCATAGCTTTTTGCAGTTCTTGGGAAAGTCTTGCTCAGTCCATGTGGAAGCAAGCTCACTCTATGTGGAAGCTTAGAGGAATGTTATACATAAAATGTAAAACATAATTGAACACATATATAAATTGAAAATGGATTTGCAGCTTACTGGATTTGACTGCTGTTTCAAAGAAAGTATGGAATGGTAAAGGCTGGAGGGGACCTGTGGAGGTCATCTACTCCAAGCAGGGCCACCCAGAGGTGGTTTTCCAGGACCAAGTCCAGACAACTTTTGAATATCTCACAGAGATCGTGACTCTACAGCTTCTGGGCAACCTCTGCTAGTGCTCAGTCACACTCACAATAGAAAAGTGTTGTCTTGCGTTCGGAGGAAACCTCCTGTATTTCAGTTTGTGTCCATTGCCTCCTGTCCTGTTGCTGGACACTACTGAAAAAGCCTGGATCCATCTTTTTTGCACCCTCCCTTCAGTAATTTGTATGCACTGATAAGATCCTCTGAGACTTCTTTTCTCCACGCTTAGCAGTCCCAGCTCTCTTAGTCTTTCCTTATAGGTGAGATGCTCTAGACCTTTATTGACCCTATTTGTGGTGCTTCCCTGGACTCTTTCCAGTATGTCCATGTCTCTCTTGTCCTGTGGAAGCCCACAGCTGGACCCAGCTCTCCAGGTGTGGTCTCACCAGTGCAAAACAGAGGGGAAGGGTCACCTCCCTCAGTCTGCTGGTGACACTTGTCCTTATGCAGTCCAGGATAATGCTCACCTCCTTTGCTGCAAATTCACATACATAAGTTACTGGCTTATGTTCAAGCTGGTATCCACCAGGCCCCCTGATTTTTGTGTTTCTGTTTGTTTGTTTTTCCTGAAAAGCTGCTTTTCAGCAGCATTGACGATTAAAAGAACATGCCTGACAGCATTCAGTTGACAAATGATTACGAGTATGGCGTGTTGGAACTTTTCCGAAGAAAATGATACCTACATTTTTTTAATGTAACAAACCAATATTTTTTTCCTAGCTTTCATCTTGGAAATTTCTGAGCTTTCTTTGCTGAAAAATTTAAAAGGACCCAACTTTACAGCTTTGGACAATTTCAGTCCTAATGATTAAACTTTGGCAGAAATTAAAGAAAAAATTGTCTGAAATTTTGAAATCTGGCAAGCATGGTAACAGGCAATGCTACTGTTTTTCAGTTGTTCTGGTGTATGGCAACACGTTATTATGACAACATGTTTTATTTGGGAATGGTCTGAAAATAAACATGATGAGACATGAACATATTGAAATATGAAAATAATGTATTGGTAATTTCTAAAGGCTATGTACATGTTTCCTAAATCATGTTTGCTCTATTTTAGGAAGCATTTGAAAAATTTGTGCTGTTTTTTATGAAAGCAATAGATTTTGCAACACATGATCAAAGGTAGGACCTCCTGATAGTATTTACTCTTTAAATCTCAGGAGATGTTAGTGAATTAGGTTTTCATAGGTGTTTGTCTCAGTTTTCCACTAGATAGTCTTTTTTTTTTTCTTGATGGATTTCCCTTCCGTTTTCTTACTTTATTTCTTTAACTACTGTGCATGCTGTGACAGTATAGAATACTGTAAATAGTATTAAATAAACAGGATGAAACAGACTGTTTAGACCTGGTAGGTATCTCAGGGCTTTTCTTCCTCTTTTATATTTATCCTCTGGAGGAGGAGAGCAGCATTTTAGCTTATTTTAAGTAGTTAATTACTGGGTAAAGTGTAGTCTTAAGAGTTACCTTACTCTTCCTATGCTGTACGTGTGCTCAAAGTTCTGAGTCAAGGTTAATTCAGGAACTTCAGTAGGAAAAGTTCAAATTTTTATTTCCTAGGAGTGTCTTAAAATTCTTACTCTGTAGTTTCAAGTTAATCTAAGTACATCCTCCATTCTTGATTCTTCTCTCTCTTTTTTTTTTTTTAGATACTATTTTTTGATATATAATGCCTCAGTTCTTTATTGGCAATTTGTGAGACCCTATCTTAAGCCTGGATTCCGCTGTTACCTTGTTCCCAGCCTGTCTCAAATTGTTAAAGCATTAAACCAAACTGATGAGCCAGACGGTGAATGGAGAGCAGAACTCATGATGTAAGTTTAATTTTAATTTCCATATGGGTATTCTGTAGTCCTTTTGTGCATGCGGCTGCCACCTGAGGTAGTTTTTAATAATGTTTATTTTATTATAGAATCATTTAGGTTGGAAAAGACCTTTGAAATCATCAATCCAACTGTCAGCCCAGCCTACTGAGTTCCATCACTATAATATGTCCCTTAGTGGCACATCCACACATCTTTTAAATACCTCTAGGGGCAGGGAACTCCACCACTTCCCTGGGCAGCCCATTCCAATGCTTCACCACTCTGGGAGTCATAATTCATAACTTTTTAACAATATATAAATATACACATAATTCTTCCTTTTAATATTGACTTTGAGGTTAAAATGTTAGTAGCAGATGCAGTCAGACCCCAAGTCCTATCTGAACTGTCACAGTCATTTCAGATATAGTGTTCAACACATTGCTTATGTGTAGTCCTTTGAAGTGAGGAGAAATACAAACTCCAGTTTTCTTTAAGAACCTTTTTCTTCAGGTAAGGAAACATAATGTTTAAATAGATAATCAAATATCTTCTGTCCTCTTCTATCCTCTGATACCTGATGAGACAGAAACAGCCTGGTAAGGCTGTGAGAGTGTATCTTCTAATTTACTTCTTCATTCTGAAGATTTTATATATATCCTTATCTTAGTTATCTTTCTTACTGTATTTTCTCTTGTTAGTCTGTAGCTGTACGTTGAAATGAAACTTTGAGAAAAATAAGTTCAGTGAGCAGAATAAATATATTGGAAGTGCAACATCAAGAAAACAGAGATGAATCATCACCAGTAGTGATGTTTTTGTGTTGTTGTGTGGTTTTTTTTTCATGTTGTTAGTCACATGTTTTAAGTACTATCTGGTTCGGTATGATTCTTACTAATGTAACTAGTTCAGATCAAGCCTTTTTCTTCCTAATTAGTTTTATATGTAGTTTTCTTCAATATTAAATTAAAGGCTACTCGTACTAATTTGAATAAACTGCTTGGCCTAATGTTTCAAAGTATAAATGAAATAGGTCCTTTTTTTAACCAGTTTTATGACAAACAGAAGTCAAAAAGTTATGTGAAAGAGAAACTTGCATAAACAAGGCTGCTAAGTTTTAAACTGGCAGGTTTTCTTTCTGGTAATTAGTGCATTTTTGAGAACTAAACCTCCCAACAGGGTGAATTCAGAGAATATCTTTAAGCTTTATGCAAAAAAAAAAAAAATAAAATAAAATTAGAAGTCTAATAGTTTTTAAGGAGGAGATTAGTAATCCAGGGTTGGATAAAAATGTGTTACTGACTCGTTTACACCTATGTCATAACTGAAATTTGTTAGCCGATTTCTGTCCTATTCAGGAAATACCTAGCTTTTTCTGCATTTGTAGTGTTAAGATGTGAGTATAGTGTAATTTACACTGAATTAAATAATTAGCTCTAATCAGAATCTTTAGCAATTGGTTTTCACTGAAGACAGTTTGTGGCTGAAGAAGTACATGGTAGTTTCAAGGACAATCAAAGGTAGTTTCACTTCAAGGACAGTCTTACTAAGCATGACTGAAAAGTCCTTATGGCTTGTAGAAGACAGTGAAAAATACAATTTGATTAAATGTCATTTTAAAAGACAGATAGAATCACAGGGTTTTTAAATAGTATGTTGTTACTTTCTGCTATAGCTGTTATTTTTAAGAGACTGAAGAAATTGCTACTTTTTGATACATCACGTTCAAATATTTTTTTCCAGAATTACAGAAAGGTACGTTATAAATAATTATCACTATCTGTTGGAAAGTTCTTTCTTTTTTTGTTTGAGCTGTCAGTGGTCTCAATCTGACTTCCCTTTGTGTATGGAACAGTGTATATACCACACACTTACAGAATCCTGGAATCATTCAGGTTGGAAAAGACCCTCATGATCAAGTCCAACTGTCAACCCAACGTACTGAGTTTCATCACTGAACTGTGTCGCTTACTGCCATGTCCACATCTCTCTCAAATGCCTCCAGGGATGGGGAATCTACTACTTCCCTTGGTAGTCCACTTCAATTCCTAAGCACCCTCTCCATGAAGAGGTGCTTCCCAATACCAAATCTAAACCTCCCCTGGTGCAACTTGAAGCTGTTTCCTCACGTCTTGTCACTTGTCATCTGAGAAATAAGACCGACACTCTCCTTTGAGGTAGTTGCATAGAGCGATGTGGTCTCCCCTCAGCCTCTCTGAACTGATAGCATCTGATTTGCATTCTGATTGCAATTCAGATTTTACTGAGATACATATTTTAAGAACAAGAGCTATCTGTTAGATAATTTGAAGTTTTTGCTGATAAGAGCAGATATTTATGGACTGAGCAGCACATGTTGGCTAAGAAATTCATTAAGTCTCTGATCACTAACGAAAAGCAATATTAGAAGCTTAGTCATACTATTGAGTCTTTGGTATTCAATTTCAACAAAAGAAATGGCAAATTATATGCAAAATCCTCATAAAAATAAATTAAAAAAAATAATGTTGGTTGAGCAGAAACTGAGAGTACTGAGGCATGAGAGTTTTTTTTGGTGAAGACTGAAGCAAAGCAGGCAGAGTGTCAGCCTAAGTCTTCTAGTTTACAGACTATAAGGAAAACAGAAAGTTAGAAATTGATATTTATATAATGCCTGATTCTGATATTAAATTAATTTGCCATTGATGTTTTTTGGCTCTAGAACTGAACAAAGAATCAGGTTGTTTTTTGTTTCTAAACAAGATATAAATGGAAGTGTTTCAAACAAACAACCAAACAAAAAAAAAACAACAAACATTCCAAAAACTGTGCACTATTGGTACTCTGATAACAATTCACATTATTACCCATTATTACTAATGATGTAACAATATCAATTAACAATGATGAATTGTTACATCATTGTCTTGGATTCTCTGAGTAAAGCTGGATCATAAACACTGAGATGCCTTTACAAATAACTGAGAGAACCGGTTTTATGTGCAAAATAAAGAGTGTCTATATAATTTTTCAAGATCAGACAACCTTTCTTTAGAGGTATTTGGGTCTGCTATTCTACAGACCATTTCCAGTTCTTGATACATGTCTACCACAGTTTTTAACTTTCTCTTTGTGAACTTTTCTATTTCTTTGGTCTATGGACTTGATAGTTTATTGCTGTACAGCCTTTTTTGTGTTTTCTTTCTAAGTTGAAACTGGAGGGAAATAAAAAATCAAAACATTTCATGTTATACACTAAAGGTTATATAGAATACAATACAGTTTTTTAATAACAAACATAATCTTGCTGAGGTATTGATGAGAATTAGCAAGTGCACAATGAATTTGTGGTATGAAACTAATGGTAACCTTTATTTTTTCTTATATTTGTATTTTTATATTTTTATGGAATCATTTACTATTATTTCTATGGTATTTTTATTATTTATTTTATGAAGCCACAGGCTCTTTTTCAGTGAAAACAGTTGAAGGATTGAAAAACATTGAAGTTTCCAGCATGTATGGGTTCTCTTTTACTAGATGACTTTGAAATACTAGCCTTTCCAGTAGTTAATGGAGAACCACAGAATGCAGCTCACCTTTTTTTTTCTTTTCTTCATGAAGTGTTAAATCATTGATCATTTTAATTCCAGGTGTCCTGTTGTGCAGAGTGTTCAGAAAAATCTCCTGTTCCAAGATTATTTTTGTGATCTGTAATAAATGGATATTAAGAGCTGTGTATTTTCTGGAAGAAACAAATGCATAAAAGTTAGAAGTTCTCTTTGCTGAGTCAATGCTTTATAGCATTAATTGATTGTACTGCATTTAAGAGTGGTACCTTGAATATAAAGAGTCTCTTGAAAAAATATGAATAAGAATTGTTTCAAAAACATTGATAAATGTTTAATATAAATATTTATTTAATCTGCAGAAATTTACTTGAGTGCCTCCTCGATGCTTCAAAACTGAAAGAAGCAAAAGAGTTTTCATCGACTGCAGCAGTCTTTATTAAGGAAAATGCTCCAGATAAATACTCTCAAATATTTTCTTTAATGGTAATGCTGTAAAATATTTAAAATTCCCAGTAAGACAGGAGCTTTCTCTACATTTATTAACATCCTTGTTTTATTTAAGTATTTTATTTCCTGTACTTAAATGTTGTGAACTAACAAATGATACACCAAATAAGCAGATATTTTTATTGTTTGTATTTTTCATACTCCAAGCTAAACAGCTCCTTAGTGCCCCATGTTATTTCAGTACACCATAATATTATAGGGAAAACTTTTGCTACCCCTAAAAAATCTGTGTGGGAATAACTGCTATTATCACAGATGGTGTAAAGGGTGTAACTTTACCTGTTTTATGCCACTGGGAAAAAATAATCTAGGCTCTATTTAGGTTTTGTTGACTATTCTTATGCTGAAATATACCTAAATGACCCAATGTGAACCCTATAGAGTTCTGGGAATTAAAGTATATGATATTAGTTCACATTTTTTTGCATGACCTTCATTTGGGAAATAAGAGGGTGAAGATAGATGTGACAAAAGCAGAAATAGGCAAATAAAACTTTTGGAGTTGCATGCAGTCATGTTCTGAAGCATTCCTTCTATGTTCCCTGCTACACTCTTACTTGTCTTACTTACGCGTTTTCACTGCATTTCAAAAGATTATGTTTATGTTATATGTTCTTTAGCATTTGAATTAAGAGAACCTTAATGACCTTTCAGAGGTATGAAATCAGTGAAGCAATGACATTTAGGCAAGGGATCCAAATTATTTTTGTACACGTATTTTTTTTTTAGAGGCGATTTTGAACAAAACTACTTAACATTGGTCTTAAAAGAATAAAGTAGTTCTAAAAGTTTCCTTGGGCTGTGTTTATTAGCAGAGCTACAGAAGTATGACCTACACTATTGGATGCTTTAATGACAGAGTAATCAAGTCCTACAAAATGCAGTGTTCCATTACAACTTAAGTAATCATTATTGATTGCTGTGGACAGTCAGTGTCAGAGAGTCAAAAGAAATAGAATCATAGAATCATAGAATCATAGAATATCCTGAGTTGGAAGGGACCCTTAAGGATCATCAAGTCCAACTCTTGACACCGCACAGGTCTACCCAAGTTCAGACCATGTGACTAAGTGCACAGTCCAATCTCTTCTTAAATTCAGTCAGGCTCGGTGCAGTGACCACTTCCCTGGGGAGCCTGTTCCAGTGTGCAACCACTCTCTCTGTGAAGAACTTCCTCCTGATGTCAAGCCTAAACTTCCCCTGCCACAGCTTAACCCCGTTCCCGCGGGTCCTGTCGCTGATGTTAAGGGAGAAAAGGTCTCCTGCCTCTCGACACCCCCTTACGAGGAAGTTGTAGACTGATGTTATTTGTCTAATATGTGACTCTACAGATAAATTGAAGTAACTACAGTACCTTGTAATTTCTTTGTAATATTTTTGTTATATTTAATTTATAGTTGCAGTTAAATTTGAATGTCTAATTTCCCTTATCTGGATGAGATGATTTCAGAATGAGTGTTATCAGAATGTTCTAAAAAATTGATTAATTAGAAATCTAACTCAGATAATAGTTCCAGATTTAGATTTCTGCTAATACTTATGATTCTCAGCATATGAAAATTAATACAGCTTTACTAAGTGGTATGTATGCAAAACAACATAGATTACCATAGTAATTTCATTGCCCTTAATGTCCATTAAATTCCATTGCCCTTAAAGCCTACAATCAATATACATGATTTATTTTAGCCCTGTTGAGTGTCTGTCCTTCACTGGCTTATTTAGTGGATTAATAATGAAATTATTATTTTATAGGTATACCACAAACTAATGGATATTTCCCAGATAGAGAAGGAAATACAAAATTCCATCCATTTGTCAGTGATTTATAAAATGCAAATGATAAAATCGTGAGTACTAAACTGTATCCTTTCACTTGGATTTTGATACTAGATATTACAGAAGTAGAGTCGGGTTCTGATATCTCATATGCCAGTAGAAGACCATACTACAAAGATTAGTTTCTCTAATGGAAATAGTTTTGAGTAGTGAAGCTCAGTCCTGTCCGGGAAACTGACGAAACTAAAAGGTGAGAGAATTCTTGGGGAATGTGTAGAATAGTGTGTTGTACTGACTGTCTCAAGTGAAAGAATTTACAAGAGAGTGAAAGACGTTTTTGTATCTAGCAGATTGGGGCTTGGTACATAAGTCATATATAAGAAAGTAAAGATAGAGAAGAGGAATCACATCTGAAATATAATGGATGAATCACAAGGATGGGAAGCATGGTATTTTCTAAAACTTTAAATTTTACATGAAAGCAATTTTGAAAATTAGACTGTAACAGAATTCCACATGATTTTCAGTGTCTCAACAGTTCCACTTTTTAAAGTACTAATTCTTTTCATTGTGGAATAATTTATATTGACATTAAGGGAAAGGAGTTTTGCACTCCATATTTCTTTGCCTTTCAAATAAAATGTACTGCCTCAAATATTCTTATTCTGGAATATTTTGCTCTTTCTGCTTTGTATCTGGTTCTCCGAGAACCTTACTTGGTATACTGAAGTGAGTTTTGTTGTATTTTATTTTATTTTATTTTATTTTATTTTATTTTATTTTATTTTATTTTATTTTATTTTATTTATTTTATTATTTTAATTTTTGTAATAGTTTGTAGTCTAGATAATCCACTAATATATTGGACTAAAATCCATCTGCTCTGAAGTTAGGAGAGTTATTATTGAATTAAAAAATTGAAATATTTCCTGTGATAAAAAGTGATCAATTCATAACATATTGCAGGCAGTGGGACACAAATGAATTTCCAAGTGATGCCACCGCAACTCTGTATTCTCTATATGAACTTCTGAAACAGTATGATGTACCTCCAGCATCTGTTGCCAGTATGAAGTGAGTTTACTTGTCCCTGAAAATTGATGCTGAAGCTGATGCTGCTTCCAGCAAAGTGTGACAAAATCTTGAAGAGATTTTTTTTATGATCTCACAATAGTTTTTAATGCATTTTTTAGCTTTTCTTTGAATCGTTCCTAATTCTTCAGTGTTATTTTAAATGCAGACAAAACCAAACTCTATTCTAGTAGTTAGATCACAGCTGTTAAATATGGAAGTAATACTACATTTTTGCAAATGAAGTTCAATCTTTTCTGACTCTACTCAGTTTTCTTATTACCTCTAGTGCAGACATTGGGACTCATTTGGTTATTTACTGAGATCCAAAATATTCAGAAGTGTCCTACCATGAGAATAGTGTGTTCCTATTTTTTTAAGGAATTGACCATTGTATTTGACTGTTTCAAGATGTGTGCCAGTTGACTGCATTATGTTTGCAGAATTACTTGCAATTTAACCCATTTCCTATTTCACCATCTTTGTGCTGCATGCGTTTAATCCTTCATTGTGTGATGTTATTCAGAAACAATTTTTTACATTAGAAGTATACTATTTATTTTCCATAAACAGCTGAATTTTTGTATTTTTCATCCAACCAACTTCAATCTTTTTCCTTACTGACTGCGAGCATTACTGGTAAAATCACATCTTCTAATATTCAGATATCTTCAAGAGTTTCAGATATATTGCACAAAATTAGTTTCATATAATGTTTTTCTGATTTCATTAAAGAGGAGTGTGTGATTCTCTGAAGTGATGTTTTTCTGTTTTTGAAGAATTCCTTTGATCCTGGAATTGGCTCGTTTTTCTGTGAAAGTAAACTGCATTAAGCTTACACATGATTGTATACTTGAATTGAAGAAAGCTGGCATTACTGTAAGTATTAATTAGAAATGATTTTTTTTTGACAATGATTCTACTTTAAAAATAATGCTGATGGTTCTGGGTTCTTCTGTCTTCTTCTCTGCATTGCTTATATACTGATTAATATCATTATTACTAGATGCATTCCTAGATGGAAATTTTGTGTGGTCTCTGTAATAACTGGTCTTTCAATGTGTATATCCTTTTTTGATTCTTATGTCCACCTAGCTCTGCAATTTTTTCACTTCCTTCTTGGTTGATAAGCAGAACTGTTCACCCCTGTATTCAGATAAAAAGTAAGTTTTTCAGGAAAAAAAAAAAATAGTATGTAAAAGTGCCCGATAGTGTTGTGATGCCCATGTAAGTCCTTACTTACCTGAAATATTCAAGTGTATGTAATGAAATTGTAATGGCAAATACTGCCAAACATACCAGTCCATATTTCTGTTGTAATGATCCTATTGTGAGTTACTTGTAATGTAGATTTTACTTATCCTAACTGCAATTTTTCATTCCAGATGTCTGCCTCAGGCCCCTCACTTTTTTTTTTTTTTTTTCTGAAAAATTCCAACAAGTCTGAGGTTGTACACAGTTACATAGCATTCACCTAGAACGTGTTTAAATTACATTCACCTAGAATGTGTTTAAATTCTCTAGATCAAGGGTTCATTAGGATTTAGTTTCAATATTTTTATAGACAGTAACAGCAAGTAACCCTTCAGTGGCAGCAGTAGAGAAGTCGTGCTTTTATACCAACCTTCTCATCTCCATTAGAAGTAGCGGGTGTTAAAGTGACTTTCACTTACAAGTTGCACAACCCATTAAGATTATTCATTACTGTCTCAACTATCTCTTGTTTATTCCAATAATATACCATCTTAATAACACTATGCTATAACAAATTCTAATCCCTCTTTTAGTGTTTCAATTAATTAGCTAGTACAGTTGGATTTTCAAAAAGGTATTACAATGCAGTATTAGCATCATTGCATTGTTTTAGTCTGAATCATGTTCCTTTTTAATTATTAAAATCAGCATTTTGTATCAATCCTTCATAGGAACAAGGGAAACTTATTGAAGTAGAATGCCTGGAATGTGAATATGAAATTCAAAAATTTGGCCCTAAAATAGTGACTTATACCAAAGGAGTTGTTGAGGTATGTTCTTTAGATTTGAGAGAAAAATAAAAGGCTTAGTTTGTGAAATATGCAAATTGCACTGGACTTGTGTGTCTTAATTCCATTACACTGATCAGAAATTGCTTTAAGCATTATATTCTTTCTGATTGGTCTTCCAAGAAGAAAGCAGGAAGTTGGGCTGGCAAGAATAAAACAGAGAAATAAACAACAGTCATATATTCCTTTCTTAAGTCTTCAGTCTGATAATGAAGATTCATAATATATTAATTTCTAAGAGTAAAGATGGTAGCATTGAAACATGCAAAGGCAATACTATAATTTTTCATATTTTACATTTATGGAAGATGTATTATTGCATATTAAAGGCAATCTTATTATTTCTGAAAAATTTGGGTTATTCCTGACAAATTGTCACACTGGGAAGGATTTTTTTTAGATTTCTATAGTCAGTGGACTTGGTTATAATTTAGAGCATCAAAAGTAGGAGCCTAAATTTAGAATTTAGAGGAGTATGTAAGAAGATGTATTCATTAAATGCAGTATATGCTAAGCAATTTTTCTTTTGTGTAGGCTCAGCTGAAATTGATAAAAAATCTTGAGTTAACCTTGCAACATGCGGTTCAGCTGGGAGATCCTTATGTGATTCAGGTTGTTTGCACAACCCAGTGGAATCTGTGCTTACCACTACTACAACAAAATTTGCATCAACATGTGCGAAAACCTTTGATAGCAGTTGCTGATGTCCTTGAAGAGATTGACAGGTAGCTTTTTATGCTGTTTACATTCTTATCAGTTACTTTGAAATCTCTAATGACTGAAAAGAAAATACAGCTCATAATAAAGAACTAAGAAGCAATTTAAACATGGCATCAAACTCATAAAAACTCAAATTGTATGATGTGAAGAGTCTGAAAATTTTTGCTCTAGCTTGTAACAAGTTAACATCTGCATATACTGTGTACATTTCCTCATTAGTTGTTTAAGTATAGGTCCCATTCATGTAAATGTGTTGGAATATAGGTTCTTGTACTAACACCACTTTTTTAATTCTAACTGCTTTGGTCAGCAGCATAAGGGCAATACTTGCTGCTCAGTCAGCTTTACTCTAATGTAGGCACACATTAGTTCTTTGCAAGACATTTGATATCCTAGAGGCACTGAAAACCCTCCTTCTGTTCTGTTTTTCCTAACATTGCTTTCATCTATCTATCTATCTATCTATCTATCTATCTATCTATCTATCTATCTATCTATTTTTGCCTGGAAGTAATCTAAAATAATTTATAGCTTACAGCTGCTATGAACAGCTTCCTCAGGCAGGTGGTAAATTGGAAGTGTAATGTACCCAAGTCTGGGGAGCATGCAGTTTTCAGTGAAAATATATTGACTTCATGGAGTGGTTTTCAGCAGTCTGGGCAAAGGCAGTGACTGCAGTGAGTATGTACACCTGTCATGAGCTGCATTTATAAAAGTGGTAAGAAACTGCAATCAGGACTAGATTTTTAGAAGCTTCTACTTATATGTTATCATTAGAGTGTGAAGTATTATCAAAAGTGTCAATCATGCCCTTGCTAGAAGTTAAGCAGGTTAAAAATCCAGTCACTTCATCTGTCAACCAAAGTGGGCATTTCTGAATGGGAAGTGTGGTATTAAGGAATAATTCTGCTAAAACACAAAGATCAGTCAGTTTACAAGATGTGTTGCTTCCTTTTGGCTGTTTTCTCATGTGGCGTTCACAAGTAAAATGCAGTTGAGTTTTGTCCTAGTGTTGGCTAGGATAGAGTTAATTTTCCTCCTTGTAGCTGGTATGTTGCTGTGCTTGGGATTTAGGATGAGAATAATATTGATACCACAGTGATGTTTTAATTGTTGCAGAGAAGTGCTTACACTAAGCCAAGGGCTTTTCAGCTTCTCTCAGTGCCCTGCCAGTGAGGAGGCTGGGTGTACAGCAGGAGCTGGGGGAGGACAGACCCAGGACAGCTGACCCAAACTGGCCAAAGGGATATCCCATATGATATCACATCATGCTGAACAATTAATATGGGGTGGCTGGCTGGGTTGGGGGGACCGGCTGCTTGGGGATAGGCTGGGCATTGGTCAGCGGGTGGTGAGCAATTGCATTGTGCATCACTTGTTCTGTACACACTATTAGTAGTAGTACTGTTATCGCTGTTATTATTATTTTCCTTTCTTTTCTGTCCCCATAAACTGTCTTTATCTCAACCCACAGGCTTTCATTTCTTTCTGATTCTCTTCTCCCATCCCAGAGGGACAGGGGAGGGTGAGTGAATGGCTATGTAGTGCTTAGCTGCCAGCCAGGTTAAACCACAACAAGTTTTCATAATCATTTCGTTACAAAGACATGATAATGAAAATGAAAGAAACATTAAGTCAAAAATGGAGTATATTTTCATACTATTGTCACTTTTTATTACTGGGTTGTGCTTTTGGTTAATTTTTAGGTCTAACAATTTTAGTTTGCTCCATTTAACAGATTACATTTGAATTTTTATTCCATAGCATGTTGATTTTTTTACGTTGCCAAGTTCACATGGAAATTGCTCGTATTGAAGAAGATGAGGATAGAATTGAGATTGCTGTGCAACATTTACAGAAAGCTATACATCTAGATAACAGTGGGCAGTATCAAGAACATCTAAGATTGAATTTTAACCGTCTTTCTTTGTACGCTATGCTGTATAAGTCTCCTGAGCGTCTAGAGGATCAGGCGCTAATGATGATTGAACAGGTAATCGTACAGAATAAGATTAGTAGCTGAAATAGGTTTGCTTATTAAATTCTGGCAGAGAAAAGTTAGCCATTTAGTAGAACTGCATATTAGTAGAGCTAACACGGGCTTGCTTTCAGCAACATTAGTTTGTTGCCTTGAAAGCTCTCTGGATTTTCCCTCTGGTCATCACACTGCTTCATACTCTGAAGATTAATGGTTATGATGGAGGATTTTTTCCAATTATGTTCAAACCACCTGTTTATGAAAAAAATGAAAAAGCATTATCCTTTGGCAGAAATACTCATCTGCAAAAAAGAAACTCAGTGTTACTGTTTTGCATGTTCAGAATTGTCAACAATTAAAATTTCATTGTGTGGAACATTTTTATAAATAATGAGAGGAGCAGTGGCCAAATAGCTGAATATCCCATCTGGACTGAAGATAAATCAGTATTATATCACACTTTAAAATGTGAGAAAATACAGATAATAAATCCAGTAATACAATCTAAAGTCACAGTGTAGTCATTTTCAAGAGTTATTACATCTAATTGTTGTGATGCCTTCAGCACATGAACAAAATTCATATTGGCAGCTGATTTGGTAGTTTGCTAAAAGAAATTTCACCTATACACCATTTGGGGATATTCACAGAAATTGAGTTATGCTCATTGAACCTAAAAAGCAGTATTGGAAAGCTGCTGGTACGATTGTTATATTATTGTTATGACAGAGTTTTGGTGTAGTTTATTCTAGTTTATTATTTTTTTTTTTCACACAAGCTTATTCCATTTAAATATTTTTTAAAGAAAGCACTTAATTTTCCTCTGACTTAAGCTAATTCTGGGTACACTAGGGATTTTTTATATTTCATAGTGAGTCCTAATTATTGCACGACAGGTATGTTATTTTTGGTTTCTAAATAAATACTGTTCTTTATTTAAGGAAATGCAACATTAAGACAGGTCATACAATAAGGTATATAGAGTAATAATACTGCAGGATGTTGTTTAAGATATGCTAAGATAAACAATTCCTGTATTGTATTGGCTCAAGATACCAAAGTCTATGATCTACATTCTTACATGTTTAGTAAGTAAGATATATTAATGTAATAAAAATGTAAATAGCATTTTAATAGGTCTAAATGAACCTTGTAACATTTAGTTCTTTTATTTACATAGGCTAAAAGGGGAAAGGAAAAGAATAATGTGAGGCAAAAGAGATCCCTTCTGGTAAATGCTGGTCTTGCACTAGCTCCTGATTTATTTCAGGTGGTTCTTGATAGTGAAAATGAAGCTAAAGGTAATGTATGTGTGTGGCTAAAATTACGACACTTAACTTTTACTGCTTTGCCCAACCTCAAAGAACGGACATAACATATAGTGGCAATATGTGGGGAATATTACAGCGCAAATAGAGTGTCAAGTTTACTGAATTCTGTGGCAAAAATTAGAGAATGAAAGATGAATATAATTCTATGATATTGCTGTCATGTATTAATGCTGAAAAATTTCTGTCTGTCAATCTGGGTGTGTAGTTAAGTAACAGTTCTGTCATATGCATTGCAAAGTATTTTAAACAAAAATTATAAGAAACTATACCTTCCTCATTTCAACGTAAATATGTCTAAGCAGTTTCAGTTATATTCATGTTTTAAAGCCAGGAATATTTTCTAGTCCCTTCAGCAGCTTTGCTGTTCTTCTATGAATGTATTCCAGAAACTCGTTATCTTTATGTAGTGAGGAGCCCAGCCCAAGGTGTGTCAAGTACAGAGTACAGAGGGACAGTCACTTCCATAGTACCTCTGGCCATGCTATTTCTGATACAAGCCAGGATGCTGTTGGTCTTCTTGGCCACCTGAGCACACAGCTGGTTCATGTGCAACTGGCTATTGATCAACACAACATCCCCAACTCCTTTTCTTCCAGGCAGCTTTCCAGCTACTCTTCCCCAGGCCTATACCACTGCATGGGGTTGTAATGACCCAAGTGCATCACCTGGCATTTAGCCTTGTTGCATGCCATACAAATGGATGTGGTCCATAAATCTAGCTTACCCAAACCCATCTGCAGAGCCTGCCTACCTTCTCACAGATCATCATTCCTGCCCAACTTGGTGTTGTCTACAATTTTATCCCTCATCAAGATTAAATGATTCCCTCATCAAGATCATTGATTAAACAAAACTGGCCCTAATGCGGACCCCTGGGGAACGCCACTATGGCCACTTGGCTGCCAGCTGGATTTAACTCGATTTGCAAATACCCTTTGATCTCAGCAATCCAGCCAGTATTCATTTGAAACAGAAAACTTAGTCTAAGTAATATTAGCAACCATGGCTTAGATTCAAGTGAATATTGATTTCCCAAATAATCATATCAAGTTATTTGTATTCTAATAAATAGCATCTCCTCTATGTCATTACAGTAAAAAAAAATCTCTTTTTGATTTTTCTGTATCACTGGAGTAATTTTCTACCTCAGGAGGGCAGCTCATTCCTCCCTTGTGTCATTTTTCTATGTTGGTTATATCTGTTTAATACTTTTTCCTAGATAACTATATCTGGTTGACTACGTGAAAAAAAGTCATTATTCTCAAATTTAAACAAAAAAAAAACAAAAACACAAAGAACAAATTTTGCTACTGAGCAAAAACGTATTTCATTGGATTAGTGTTCTTAAAATGCAGCCAGAATGCAACATTCCATATATTACATCACTTTCCTTTTGACTGAAGCTTAATTAGAGCAATGCATGTCCTGTCAGAAAAGAGACCTTGGGGCTAAAAAAACATAAATCCATTTTTATATGGGGAGACTATTTATGCAGATAAATTAAAAACAGAATAGATGCTAGTCGGGTGTGTTTTTTTCATTTTGATTGGCTTTGGGAAAGATTGAGGGATTGAAAAAAGGACTGGATTTCAGGAGTTTCAGAAAGTAGTTGTGAATCAAAATGCATACCTTTCATTTAGATTTGTTTCAACTCTGGTACTTAAAAAATTACATTAAATTCTTATTTCTTTGTAAGTGTCCTCAGGTTATAGTCAGAGTCAAGTAAGTTACCTCTGTGCAAAAGCACAACATCATGTTAAAAGTGTGGACAAAGTTGATGGACATTTGAAACACCTAAAAAAGGAAAATGACAAAGAGAGGTAATTACCACAGAAATTACCACTCTTTTTGCGTAGAAGTGTCTAATAAGGGAATTTCTTATCATAGAATCATTAAGGTTGGAAAAGACCTCCAATATCATCTGGTGCAACCTTCCCCCTACCACCTATTCTGTTGATAGAAACTGGACACACAGAAGAATGGGTGGATTAAGGCTGAATAACTTGATGCATAGCTGAAAATTTGCTGAAGTGTCTTTTTTGGTTCTTGTACCACTTTGCATGCTACATCTTTTCTGATAAACCACACAGTCCTTTCTGAGTGTCAGAAATACTGATCTGTAGGAAAATCATAGCTTTGTCCCTGCTAGAGCATGAGGATTGGACCAGGTAACTTCCAGAGGTCTCTTCCAACTTAAACTTTTCTGTGATTCTGTGTGACTTTGTTTTCAGCATGTTTATATAATTTTATTGTTTATTTTATAAACAATTTTGTTGTTGTTTGTTTTTCTTTTTTTGTTTTGTTTTGTTTGCAGCATTAAAAAAAATCCTGGAATGAAATCTAAACAGTGTTTTTCTAAACAATTCAAAATCCAAACTTGTATTAAAGACTCATTTTGAAATTCTCAGCATTGCTTTTGAAATACTTGGTTTAATTTGGTTTATTTTTTATAAGATAGATAATTAGGGATATGTCACAAACACATTTTAAAAGTTTCAGTACAGCTATTCTCCAAAATATTTTTTCTTGCAATCTTGATAAGCTGAGGGTATTTTTTTTAAGTGAGTAAAGTAATAGTGTTATCTTTGTTACTGATAAAAACTCTTCCACGTAGTAATGTTTACTAGATTAAAAATCTTATTTGTGGTGGCCATCAAAATTGACATGATTTTTGTGGTTTCTAAAGTGTGGAAGATAATTCTGGTTATAAAGTAATCTTACATATGCTTTTTCTTTGATAGAATTAGACTTTGGGCAAATTTGGCAAAAGTTGCACGTACACAAGAAGTGTGGGATGTCTGCCGTACAGCATGCAGATTTTGTCTCCTGTATGATGACACTTTGTTTAGGAGAGCAACAAAACCTAAAAAAAGTAAGTGAAAACATTATTTTGAGTGTCATAAAGTGAACTTTCTCCTCCTTTATTAGAGTCACTTGAAGGAGTAAGCCAGTGTAAAGGTATGGTGTTCCAATGAATATTGTGCACATTGTTTTCAAAAAGTTTAGAAATGTAGAAGGCAATGTGTGCTCTCAGAAATTAACAACTGCAGAAAAGCTTAGGAAGGAGAGGTTTGGAAATTATTTTCACTTTTCATGATAATTCAATGACAGTGCTATGAGGTGATGCTATTAAATATAAGCTTTGGGCCTGAGCTAGTTAAAGTATGTATATTTAGAAGCATAGAATCGTGGAATCGTTTAGGTTGGAAAAGACCTTTAAGATCATTATTTAGTGTTCTTGAGATCATTATCAGTGTTCTTAGTTGTTCCTCAGCAAGTTTGCAGATGCAAGTGGAGTGGTGCAGTTAATACAACAAAAGGAAGGGATGCCAGCTAAAGGGACCTGGACAAGCTAGAACAGTGGGCCCATATGAACCTGAGGAGGTTCAACAAGTCTGAGTGCAAGGTGCTGCACCCGGGTTGGGGCAATCCCGGACAGGAGTACAGACTGGATGAACTCATTGAGAGCAGCCTAGCAGAGAAAAGACTTGGGTGTTCTGGTGGATGAAGCTTGACATGAGCCAGCAGTTTGTGCTTGCAGCCCAGAATGCCAACTGCATCCTGGGCTGCATCAAAAGAGGTGAGGGAGGGGATTGTCTACCCAAATAGAGTCCTTCTCCATCTTTTTTATAAGACCTCTTTAAGTATAGAAAGGTCGCAATGAAGTCTCCACGGAGCCTTCTCCTCTTCAGGATGAAGAGCCCCAGGTCTTCCAGCCTTTTTTCATTGGAGAGGTGCTCCAGTCCTCCGTTCAACTTTGTGGCCCTTTTCCAGACCTTCTCTAACAGGTCCACATCCTTCTTGTGCTTGGGGCTCCAGGTCTGGAGATAGTACTTCAAGTGGGGCTTCACAAGGGCAGAGTAGAGGGAGGCAATCACCTCCATCGACCTGCTGGTCACACACAGCCTTCTGGGCTGCAAGTGCACACTGCTGGCTCATGTTGAACCTTTTCTTCACCAGAACTCCCAAGTCCTTCTCTGCAGGGCTGCTCTCAATGAGTTCTTCTCCCAGTCTGCCCTCATATCTGGGATTGCCCTGACCCAGGTGTAGCACCTTGCACTTGGACTGTTGGCAACATTCATTTTTGTGTTATGTTTCATCCTTTACTACTTCTAATCCTAGGATTAGTGGGTGAGAAAAATTGAAGGTCTTCTCTGTATGTGACATATACTGAAGATAGGGCAAAGATAATTTGGGCAATATGAAGATCCTGGAAAAAGACTTGCTGTATTATCAGGCCTGAATAAAAGCAAATAATTCAAAGTGCTATAGTGTTACAGATATATGCCAGGTCCTATTAATGATGCTTTTGGTGCATGGTTGCCCTGAGTTCCTGATAAGTACTTTATTTTTTTCCTTTAGTTTGAAAAAGAGATGAGAGATGAAACACGGCTAGTCTGGGGAAAGTGAATATGTATGATTGCTCAAGGAATGAGGAGCTCTTCATTCAAATTAACAGTCTGTAGGTTTTAAGAAAACAAAAACATGTAATTTTCAACTTAAACTAAAATGTTACTTTGGAATATTGAAATATGATTAAAATTATTGGACAAAGACTAATAAATTAGATCTATCACTGAATATTAAACTTGAGATGTAGTCTGAGTGAAGTAACTTCAAATCTGTGCTTGTGAATGCTTTATTGTGGATTTCGGATTATATAGGGATATTTAAATTCTAAAATTAAGGTAATTTTTGTCAGATTTACATGTTAATAATAATGTAACTTTTTTTTTTTTAGCACAGAAGAAGAAAGCTAGTATAACTATGATGGATGATGACCAAGATGATGGCTTACCAGGAGAGTTATTACTACCTGCTAAGTCCTTTTCTTTTGAAAGAGATTTACTCAGAATATTAGCAGAAATAAGATTTATTAATGCAGAGGTAATCAACCTACACAGATGTTACTCATATTTGTTTCATTTAGCTTTGGTTGTATGTCTAATTCTAGGAATATTCATCTTACAGCAGTAGAATTTTGAGTTAGATTCATTATGTCTCCACAGACATTAGAGGAAGTAGTTCTGTGAAGCATCTGTATAAAAATACTGTGTGAAAGTAACTATAGTATCACTGCATATGGTTTTAACACTTTTTTACAAGGGATGTTGTTGTAAATATTTGACATGTGACATTATGTTCCAGGATCCTTAAAGTTCCAGCATGATAAATATAGTTGTGTGTATATATATGGCATATTTTCTTTTTCTCATTTGAGTTATTTATTTAATAAAATTAAGCATAAGTAATTTGAAGATTATTTCATATAATTGGTTTTGTATGCCTGTACATCTTCAGATGTTGTACAACAAAAACTTTTTTTTTTTCTTTTTTCAAGAGGTGTAGACACAAATAAGAAGTCAGAGTCCATTTTCACGTAGATAACACAGGTAGAAAATGTATTTCTTTGTATCTTTCCAGGCAACGATTCATTTATTAAGATTGCAGGGACTTGAGCTGAATGACCACACTGTACCTACAGAAGATAAAAGCCAACATCCTTCAGAATATGTTTTAGATTTTCCTGAAAGTGATCTAGAATGGAAAGCATACAGGTACTTACCAACTCTAACAAATTGTTTTATTATCAAACACAGATGATAATTTACTAAGTTATTTCTTTTTAGTACAAATCATTTTTCTTCTCAGAAAGAGTAGTTAGACATTGAAACAGGTTACCCAGGGAAGTGGTGACATCATCGTTCCTGGGGGTGTTCTAGGAAAGGTTGGACCTGGTGCTTGGGGACATTGGCAGTAGGGTGATGGTTGGACCAGATGATCTCGAAGGTCTTTTCCAACTTTAATGATTCTCTGATTGTTATCAGATAGTTCATATGTTTAGCTAGGAATGGTAGTGGGAAAAGAAGAATCTAAAAAATATTTTGAAATAATTTTTCTCTAATTTGCTTTCATTCTGCAATGTTTGTTTTGTTTTTCATTTAATGTTTATTTCTCTGAAATCAGAAGCTAGTGTACCCTTCTCCTTCTCCTCCTTCTCCTTCTTTTTATGTTTCTGTTTCTTTCTTTTGGTCTCACAGTATTATTTATTGTGAAGGAAGAGGGAGAGAGAATTTTAAATATGATATTTAAACTCTACTACATTTGTACTAGTGTTAACTGTTGTCACAATGGTCATCATGTCCTGTAAGAGCAGGTTATCAGAGTTGTGTCCCTAAGGCTCTTCATTAAGTCTGAAGATGAAGTGAAGTTTCTCGCAGTCAGCTTCAAATGCTCAGTAAAATATGAAAAAGTAAAATCTAATCAGAAACAAGGGACAAAGAAGATGAAGATTCTGTTCTAAAATTCGCTGTGAAGCTGTTTTTGAGTTTAACCAATTTACTTGTACCAGTGTCTCTTTCATCCAATTAGGCTAAGAACACATAGGGAAAAAAATCACTTTGGTCTACTATGTTGTCTACTGTTGGTGACATAGTAATACCCTATGTCAGTTTATGTTTTTTTGAATTTGTGACTTAACCAAGGTCATTCTGTCTGATCATACAAGATGATGTTTTCAGTATTGCTTTATCTAGTGTGATATATATCTTGATAATTAATTTGTACATAAAAGAATGTTATTGTGTTGACTATGGAATGTTATTTTATAAAAAATGGACTTAGCATTTCAGAACATCTGGAGATGTCTTTGAGTGCAAGAAGACATGAGGTTGTAAAAAAGATATCTCATTCAACACTAGAGTGGAATGTCTTACTTTTTATTCAAGTAGAGCTTTGCCATAGATATTTAATGATTTCTAGCAGTGATTCACACACAGTTTAAAAAGTGTGGATGAACTGTGAAATTTACGTTAGAGCCAATATTTTTAAGCTAATAGCATTTGAGTATCGGAGACTGGTCGATGTTGATACTAATAACTTTCCTGAGACATCTTGTCATCCAATTATAAGTTAATGGATAGAGATGTAATAAATGCAACTGAAAAGTAATTTCCAAAAATATATATTTTTTGTTGATTCAGTTCTACTTTTACATATTTAGCCTTAAGATATAATTCCTTCTAGTGTTGTACTTTTGGAATAACAGTTTCTTAATACTAATTTTATAGTTCATGGATAGACTACTTATCTCGGTATGCTATGGAAAATTTCCTGCGTGCAGCTGAAATAGGAGAAGAACTGAATGAAGCCTGGATTGTTCATAATGCTGTGGTGTATATCTTAAACTACAATAGGCATCTTATCACATCAGGAAGACAGAGGGAAATTATTGCGTATCTGCAGACTCTTCTTGGAGCAGTCAAGACTGTTGGGCACACTGGGTAAATTTAGAGTTTTGGTTACAAACATGGTCTTGTTTCTATAACAGAAAAAATATTTTCACAATATTAGTTTATGTCATGAAAGAATGTTATTGCTGGCTTTTATGAGAAGTAGAAGGACGTCAGCATATACAGAATACTTTAGAAGTTATATTAAATTTTGTGGTTGGAAAGTGAGGTTTTAATCCTATTTATTTCTGTTCATTATAATCCATATTAACCTGAGTTAAAATTATGTTAATTCCTCTTAATTATGGAACAGCAACATGTGCATATGAAATAGTGCATGTGTCAATTTTGTTGACCTGCTCAGAAAGAATCAAGAAAATTTTTGTAGCCTTTCTGTTGGCAGGAGCTTGAAATGTGTTTACTTGCTTTCAGTTACTCTGAAGTTGAATTATATAGTAAATATAGTTTATTGTAAATATTTCTAATCACAGTAAGTTCTGAAATACAAAACAAAGGAGGAAAAAAGAAAGTAAAGGGAATGTGTTCAATAATTGACCACAAAAATAGACTTCACAGAGGAATTCTGTTCTGTAGCAAATGCAATGGCAGAATAATTAACTATTCCAGAGGAATACTCAAGTCAAAGTTCTGTCGGACAAAGCCCTAGAACTTTTAGCACTTTTTACTGGCAGTGACTTCAGAACTAGACAAACTGAGAGGACCAACAGCAAAGAATGATTTTTTTAACATGCATGTCAAGGCCTAAAGTTCAGTTTGTACAGAGATGAAAACAGGTAATACCTACTTATTAATCCGGGCACTTATATTAATATGTATCATAATTCAGTTTGTGTTGTCTGTTAAAAAAAAAAAAAAAAAAGTAATTCCATCTCAGAGGTTGATTATCATAAGGAGTAATACAGAGTAACGAATGATTTTATGTAAAGAGTTTGGTGTAGGTTATTAGGAAACCCTTTCCACTTTCACACATAACAGTTCACTACTAAAAAGTGAGATTTTAAATTTGTTCACCTCTGAAATAAATTTGAAAAGATACCTTTTTCTGTGAAGAAATAGAAGCTTCAATCACAGAAAGACCTGAAAAAATGCAATATAAAATATGAAAGTTTTTATTGGAGAGAGGGGGAGGAGGGAGAGTAGATTTAACCATTTTAACTGCATTTCCAACAGGGAAATTTTGAAAAATCCATAATTTTGTTTTCTAAGAAAAATCTAGATTTTTGAATAGTGCTCATGACTTTATTTGTTTCACTTATTTTGGTCTGATGCAGTTTGCATTTAAGTTTTCTTTTTCCTTCTTCAGAAGCACTGTCACTTTGTTGATGTTATGTAATGCTGTAGCTCGGGGCTTAATTCTCTGTTGGATTCCAAAACCAAAACGTACTGAGGAGAAAAAGTTATGTGCATCACCAGACAAAAGTAGAAAGGCTTCAGCAAAGGGACATGAGAAAGCAAATGCTATCCCTTCTTTGTCAGTAGATCCCAGTGGACTTCCTGACATCAAAGCAGCCTTAGAGGTACAAAATCCACTTTGTCTTTTTTTTTTTTTTTTTAAATATGCTGACATATATTATGATTCATAGAAATTTAAATTCCAGAGATTCTTGCAGAAAAACTACCATCTTTTATGGTTCCTGCCATCACAGGTTCTCCCCAAATATGCACTGAAGTTCCTTGTCAATTGAATCCGAAGACTGCAGCTTTTATTCGCTGTATGGATTTATTTATGGAGATGTTATTAGTATTAGAGATGCATGCACAGAAATTGTAGAATAACTAATGGATAACATTTTCCATAAAAAGAGCTGTTCAAATTTGCCTTAAGTTTCAGTCTTTTTTTCTTCTTGCTGTTTAGATTTGTGAATTTGCTCTAAATGTGACAAGTGGAACCATACCTAATGAAATAGTACCTGTTGCTGTAAAACAACAGATCATTGCTACATGGGTGAAAGCAAAACAGTTAAATCAGCAACAGATAGGACATAAACTTTGGACTGAGGAGGAGGTATTATTTCTCTGAAATCCTACAATAAGTTAATTTTTTCTTTGAAAAATTAATATTAAATGCTTAATTTATTTAATAATGATTAAATTATCAGTGTGTATTTCTTGTATATATTTTAATTTGATGTGACAGAAAATTTTTGCCTGTAGCTGAAATATCAGCTATGTTTATATTAACATTTAGTATGAACTCTTTATATGGAGACTGTCGATTCAGTAACTTGAAAAATATATTTTATTCCAATCTTTTAATTTTAAATATGTCTATAATACCAGAGTATGGAATGTGAATTAATTATATTGTTGCTGTATTTTTGGTGATACTGTAGTAGTTCAGCATTAACAATGGTAGTAAAAATAAATAAATAAATAAATAAATAAATTTTAATTTCTGCTCAGAGTAGTGATGAAGCACAAAATCCTATTGCAAGAATTCTTGTTGGTCTAGAAATGTATTCATGTACTGGCTTGGGTCTCATGGATTTCACAGTTCCTGCTTTATCTCAGGTATTTCCTTTTATTTTATTAGCTCTGTTTTTTGAGAAAGAGCATGTGATTTCAGTTTTGGTTTTGAATACAGACAAAATTTAATTTGAAACTTCTATTATATTGTTATATATATGAAGTACATACATAATATATATTACTTATACATATTATGTTGAAACTTTTTATTATTTACTTTCAAAGTTTTCAAGAGATTGAGTAATTACAACAGGTAGAAAAATTGTGTAACTATTTTCATTTATACAAAAAAGAAAAAGCATTAAAAACCAGTATTACAATTATTCCTACGTTGCTCTAACAGGTTATTATCATAACAATCTGATGAACATAATGGGTTCGGATGCATTCTGTACAGAACCATACTTGGGACTTTTATTTTATTTTATTGAGAAGATAAAGTCTTATCTTAGGGTTTGTATTGGGAGCATTCCAAATTTCAACAGAGAACTTCATGTTATTGTGAATTTCCTTTTGGCAGTTATGGGGTAGAACTACCTGTTATTTAAAGAATTAGGTGGCTTTATTGTAAGACTTATATGAGACAGAGCTACATTGCTAGCATAGTTCATTAAAACACTTGCTTCTGTTGATTACCAGTCTGGAGGAATGAAGGTAGTATAAAAATGTTTAAATCATTCATTTTCAAAACTATGAGCTGATGTCTTACCTGTCTGATTACTACACCTAATCATTTATACTTCCTGTTATAAATGGGTTTCTTAAAAGACTAAGGCATATTTCCTTCGATAGCTAGGAATCTGATGACATTGTCCAACACTTCTGTAGAAATGCTTCTCTCTAAAGACCAGGATATGAGTCCTTGTAAAGATATAGGTATGCAATTCCAATTGGTCTGCAGATTTCTGCCAAATACTATTAGCTAACTTTAGCTATTATTTCAGTGGTATTCAGCATATTTATAGCTGGGTTTACATTTGCTTTTACAATATTTACTGCAGCGTAAATGTTGATTATATGTTTATTGCCTATTTTGATTTTTCTTGTAAATCTTTGGTTTTCTAGATTGTTTTATTGTTTACTTGTTCCATGCCAAGGTGGGTTGTATGAAAAGTACATCTGGAAGAATGTAATCTGATTGTATATGAGTAAGCTGTTGTGAGGATAAGTAAGTATTATGTATGAAAAGGGCATGGCAGAAACACAAGATTTATTTTTGTTTTACTTTTTTTTTTTTTTTTTCCAGTTAGTGAAATTGGCTTTAGAATGCAGCTGGTCAGATTCATTAGTAGAACTGCAGACACTGACACGACTTACATATTTTGCGTATGTATTACATGACTACGAAATAGTGATGACTTGTTCCCAAAGGATATTGCAGTCAGTTAATAATTTTTTTCACAATAGCGGTACCAAGAAATATGAAATGTAAGTACATTGAATTTTGCATTATAATGTGGTATACTTGATATAAATTTTGAAGAATGAGTATATAGGGAAAATGCATCTGACTACTTAATCAAAATTGAGAGAAATTTATTTATTTATTTATTTATTTACAAAGAAACTGTACAGAAAGTGAAATTTTCCTACCACTCCTGATTTTGTCATTAGCAATTACTTAAGTACTAGAGATAATGTTTTAACTCTACAGTGTAGCCTGAGTAGAAGATGGTGTGAGATCCAGATTGTGTCTCTGGACTCAGTTCAGGAAGATAAGTGAATTTTGTAATCCAAGTGACTCAACAGGTTATATACTTGTGTTTGAGTGTCTTCCTGATGAGCAGTGCTTTTCTGAAATTGGTTTGTGGCAGTCACAGTCTTTTCGTGCTTTTGTAGTTTCCAAGCAGAAAGTAACTTATTCTAATACATTGATGAAAATTGCTTCTGATAATACATGAAGGGTCTACACAGTTCATGTAAGAAGATGCTGTGAGTGATAACAAGTGATAACAGCTACTGTTTTCTAATTTCTGGTGTCAGGTATCCCCAGGTAGCAGGCTTCCCTTATAAATTCTGTATGTGGGAGCAATAGGAGTGTAATTCATTTCTTAAAAAGCCCAGAGTCTTACTGGACTGTTAATTTAAAGCTTTGATCTTGTGGGGAATAAAAGGAAAAAAGAAAAAAGGTTTCCTATATAGGAGGATCTGTTGGTGGAGTCCTTAGATCTTTCTGCTTATATACGATTTTACCCCCCAAAAAACAGAATGTAATTTCATCAAAACAAGAGGGAATTGACAGCAATTATTAAAAAAAAAAAAAAAAAAAATCAGAATGCAGGAAGTTTGAAATGAATATGATAAATACTTTGAATATACTTATGTGTTCATTTTTCTCTCTGTGAAGATGTCCGGGAAACAATGCTGCTCTTTGAAATTTATGGTTGTTTATTTCATGGGAGAAGAACATTTAAAACCAGTTTTTCTCTCCAAAACATCTTAAAATATGGAACATATAATTTAAAAATATTATAGAGAGAAAATAATGAATATTTAGCAATCTGAAACTGGTGAATGTTAAAATGTAAAATGTTTCCTTCTTTGACCAAGAAGTTGAGTTGTGGGTTGTCAATATTATCTCCAGAAAAATGGAAGATGAACGTCTCCATTCTTTTCACGTTAAAGCACAACTTAAGGACAAAGAAGGCTTTGATACCTACTTTTTTGTTGTTGTTGTTGTTGTTAACTTGTACTGTAGAACACTGGTGTCCTCTTGTGGACACAAATCATAACTGCATAATAGCCCTCACTGCGCGGTAGGAACTAAGCCAACTAGAAATGAGAAATGCCAGTTTAGTAAAGGTGAATTCTCCCCTTTCTTTCTTTCTTTTTTTTTGTTCTTTTTTCTCTTTTCTTTTTTTTCTTTTTTCTTTTCTTTTAAAAATCTTCCATATTGTATTACTTTATTGTATTATTTTCCTTCAAAACCACTTCTATTCAAGTATATCAGATATTTTTTATTATTGCTTTGTTATTGTTTTTGTTTGTTTGTTTGTTTGTTTTTAACTAGTTAACTGATGGGATTGAAATCTCTGCTCCTTACTTTTAAATGTAGAAGAGTATGATCCAAGTCAATTTCTCTAGAACCCTGTCCGTACTTAACCAGACATAAGAGAGACCAATTCCAAGAAAAAAAAAAAAAAGTATTTGAAATTGTCTGATTTTCCCAATTTCTGTTTTTAATTACTTGCTATGTAAATTTCATTCTGATCTAATATTTTTATATTGTTTGATGTACAATGGTGAATAATGGGGAGAGAATCACAAATCTATTTTCTTTGGTAAAATATTTTTCAAATCTTAGTTCACATTTATTTTCATTAGAACTGTAAAAAAGATACTTTATTTCTGATACCTGTTCACAGAGTGTTCAGATTTTTCAAATATTTTCTGATTGTAGGAAAAAAGTCATTAGAAGCCTTTCTAACTTTCAAAGCTACTAACATCTCTCTAGTAACAACTTGAAAGCATTATTAATGGGAACTGGTGTGTTCTTAGACTGTAAGACTAGCACATTTTGAGTTACTTGTCTTTATTCAGACCTGATAACACAGCGAGACAAGAAATGTTGAGTACTGCTGCCTGTATCCAAGGAAAGAGTATAATGGAAAATTTGGCTGGACAAAAACATTTGCGTATAGCTGCATCAAAAGCCTTTGCTCAGAGTGCCAGGTAGGTTTTCTTTTAAGAGGGGACTAATACAAAGCAGACAAAAAAAATTGATTTAAAGATTTGGGGATCACCATTCTTTCCCAAGACTGATAAAAAATCAAAATAGTTGAGAGTTTAAATGCTTAAGAAAAGATTTGACAGAATTTAGCAGTTTGGTAAATTTAAAATAAATTTTATCAGTTTAGAAACCGAAGTGGAAAGATTGCTTTAAGTAATAAATAGGAAGAAGGTGATACATGGATGGATAATGCCTGATTTTTAAATTCTTTGCTTTATGGGAAAAAAAAAAATAAAAAAAAGAGCAAAAAAGTAGGCAATTGAAACTGTTAGAGGATGAAAATGTGATGGCTGATGTGAAGCCCTTAGCAGTATCATTTTTTTTCCTTAATAATTAAAAAGAGAGTGATGAATGAAGTTGGAAAGGCCAGCGTAACAGAACTCTACAGTTATGTTGTGTTGTGAACAGACAAATCCATATTTTTTCAATTTATATACCATGACAAGCACTTTTTTTTGGGAGTGGACATATACAAATAACTCAACAAATGTCAAAAGGGACACAAAGTGGTGAGCAAAAACTTAGTAAGTCTAGGGTGAATATATACAGCATGTGAGCAGATAGAGTCTAAACATTGTGAAATTTTGGGAGAAAATGACAGATTGCCTGATTCAAAAATGATTAAGCTGTGACAGGGGAGGTTCAGGCTGGATATCAGAAAATGGTTCTTCACCAAGAGGATGGTCGTGCACTGGAACAGGCTCACCAGGGACGTAGTCACGGCACCAAGCCTGTCAGGGTTTAAGAAGTGTTTGGACTGTGCTCTTAGACATACGGTCTGAAGTTTTGGGTGCTCCCGTGTGGTGCCAGGAGTTGGACTTGATGATCCTTGTGGGTCCTTTCCAGCTCAGGATATTTTATCATTCTATGAAAATAGTAAGAGTATTAATTAGTTGATTTTTTAATACCAATCCATAATTTTTAGCTAAATTCTAAAGATTTTGCTCGCTCATGTGTGTTATTGTTGTATTACAGTCTGGAAAATTATTATATTTTATTAATTAAAAGTAACATTTGCATGGAATGTGCTTAAAACAATTTGCATGCAAGTAGAGGCATTTGAAGTATATTTTTATTTTACAGTGATTCTGTACTTTGCAAAATCCATAGGACTGAAGAGTTGTGTTTGTTTGTTTGTTTATTTTTTTGTGTGTGTGTGATGCTTTTATAACGAGGAATTAACATAATAGGAAGAAAAGAAAAAAAAAAAGTAGGTTATTCCAAAGAACCTCTCAAGTAGGTTTCTACTAACTTTTAAAATCAGGTCTCACTTCAGTTAAAGTTATGCAGGAATACAGTACAAACACTTGTTCAATATTCCTTCTGTTGGATGTATGGAGGTGTTTTGTATATAAAAATGGAAAATATATTTTGTATTAAGCTGATATGCTAACCCCTCATTGCTGAGATACAGTGTTGTCTAGATAAGGTAAACCACAGATGATGTTTGCAGAAGTAAAATCCTGTATCTTTGTTACAGTGAGGTTTTTTCCTTTGTTAAGCTGTAATTTGTTTTCTTCAGATATGCAGGTGAAGCTGGAAATTATTCCCTTGTAATGTTTGCAGCGAGACACTTTTGGAATGCATGTTTACCTTTGCTAGGTTTTCCACATGACAGAGAACAGTTTAAAGAACCTACTGAAATAATTCTTAAGAATATAATGAAAGCAGAATCTGAAAATAAACAGGTAAGAATAGCTAATAAATATTGTTAACTATGCATGCGTTTAGTGATTGGTACTGATGATAAAGAAAAGTTTTGCTTTGTTCTGAAGCTGTGTGCATACTTCAAGATATCTTTCCTAAAAGGAAAAGGTCTTATCATAAACACGTAAATGCTTTCTAATCTTCATTTGCATAGCACACATTCAGACACAACAAGGAATCACATACTTGTTTTCCATTTGGTGATTCTTCTGGTTCTAGGCAATTGACAAACTTGCAGCTGTTTTCTTCAAAATAATTTACGGTCTGGATGTGTGTAGTGTTGCACTTTGTGAAGCTCACAAAAGGGAATGCTTAGAAAATAATCAAAAAAAGATAAAGTGACAGAAAAAATCTGTCACTTCCAGTAAGAATGATAATAGGCCTTAAAAGACAAACTCATAAAAGTTGGAATTAAATTAAGGTTCCTCACACCTGCAGATTCAAATTACCTGCAAAATTATTTTTTAACAAATCTCATCACATGAAATTTCTTTTCCTGCTGAAACATCCCTACACATCTACAACTGTTCGTACTTCAAAATTCCTAGAGCTGATCCATTTCTCTCTTTCTAGATTTGATTTAAATGTCAATGAAGCTAATGTGAGTTTCCCCATGCACTTCAGTGGTTGCAGAATTAGACCTTGAAGATTTTATTAATAACTTTTGCATTCAAGTTCAGTGGTACCAATGTGACATCTCAGTCTGCATCTCAGATCATCTAGTACTGTAGTATAATAATAGAAAACTTATTTTTCCTTTCTCCTCAAGCCATGTATAAATCACTAATAATCAGAGATGGTGACTGGTCTGCTTGAGTGTGTAGGAGACAGAATTTGTGAGGACTCTGTGTGCGAGGAAATACAGTGACATGAAGATCGTAAACTTAAAGGAACTTTAAGATATCTAACACTGTGATTTCCCATAGGGACATTTCTAAAGGTCTACTTATTTGCAGAGTAAAAAAAAAAAAAAAAAAACAGTAAGAAGGAATACTTCATTATGTATATATAAATAACTTGCTGCTACAGGATATTTTCAGAACAAACTCTTAATAAGATATATGCAAAGTCAAGACCTTTATTTAGATAATGGAAGTGTACAGTCACAGAGAGCCCAGACTTTTTATATCTGTAAAGAATAGTAATTCTTGTGAATTAGACTATATAGGATTTTCTGATATTATTTAGACAAAAATATTTCAAATAAGTTCTGTATTTGAGTATTTCCAGAGTTACTAATTCTTTATATGTTATAGTAACTGCTGTAAGAGGCAGGAACTGGTATCCAGTGATCCTTGATCAGGCTAACTCTAAGCAGTTTTTAAATTTGTTCACGTATCTAGAGAAGCATACATGTATACCTGAAGATAACTTTTGGTTTAGCCCAGCAAGGCAGTGGTTGTTTGCTTACTTGAGATATGTACCAAAATATAAAGGGCATTGTTCCTACTGTCTTTTTAGGAGAAAAATGATACATTGCCTTTGCATCAGTGGCTCACAAAGGATTTTCAAAGTAGTGGATTATCAGATGGATGCTTTCAGCCAGGCACGTTCTTTCTTGTTTTGATATGATAATTAAAAACAAACTAACAAAAACCTGTATTTTGTAATAGCATTGTTCTAATTCTGCAGTATAGTAATAAATGACTTGAATATACTTCAAAGGTGCTGATGAAGATCTGACATTAAGGACTTCTTTATATGGGTTATTATTCCACATATATGCTGATAAATCTGATTGGGAAAAAGCATTAGAAGTCCTGAATGAAGCTATTCAGGCTTTGCCTCAGACAAGACACAGGCTGTAAGTTATTTATTTATTTTTATTAAAATAAGCATTTGGGTTCTTGAGAACTCTAAAACTCTGAGTTCTGTTTTTACTATTTTTCTATTTTGCATTGGCAGAATAAAATCATGACTACCTTTTGGTCAGCTGGGCAATTCTTATAACAGAAAACACATGTGTGTCTTTTCAGTGAAAAGACTTATGTTTGCAGTGTTTCTTATCATTAATCTTTTCATAACATTTGTACATGTCATTTTCTAAAACTTGTATACAGGTACTATCTAATTTTTCCAAGAAAATAGGAGTACGAAATGTAGCTGAAGTTATAATTTTTCTAGCTGTAAACACACGTAATGTAAAATGGAAACTAAATTATCTAGGCTACTGTTTATATATAGTCTTACATGAGTTCAAAGATTTATGCCCTTTTATATTAGTTTATGAACTTACACATCTCTGCACTACACTGAACTACTATATCTATTCCACTTCGAGTTACTTTACAGATACAGATGCAATTAATGTGCAATTGTTTTTGTCCTTTTCTAGTCTGATTTTTAAACATTTGGCTACAGTAAAGGCAAGATTGGGATGTAATTTCATGATGGAAATTCAGAAATTTGCAGGTGAAAGTGAAGATTATGTGTCCGGTATTTGGCGTCATATGGTAACAGTTTCCAGAAGTATTGTTGAACAGTTAAACTGTTTTAAAAATGCAATCAATGCTTTGCAGGTTTGTGAATTTTTACTATCAGTTCCAATACTGATAAAAATATGTTTTTAAAGTGTTTAATGAGATAGCAAGTATTGAGAAGTATAGAATTTAAGGAGTAGATAGGCCATATATATGATCACTGTTTCTTGTAAATTTGAAATTGCTTTTCAGTTGGAAAATCATAGAATCATAGAATATCCTTAGTGGGAAGGGAAACTACAAGGACCATCGAGTCCCACTCCTGGCTCCATGCAGGGCTAACTATTAGACTAGTAATTATATATTTGACAACATTTTCCGAACACCTCTTGAACTCTCTCAGGCTCAGTGCCTTGACTTCAGTGCACAAGCACCTTCTCAAATGAGGAACCTTTTCCTGATATCCAATCTGTCTTTCCTGATGTAGCTTCATGCTATTCCCTTGGGTCTTACCACTGGTCACCAGAGAGGAGATCAGCACCTTTTCCACTGCTCCCACTCCTGCACTTCAGTCTCCTCTTCTCTAAGCTGAACGTACATGTATATCCCACTTCTCATATCTCTTCCCTTCTGGACTTTTCATCAGCTTTGTTGCTCTCCTTCAGACACTCTCTAATAGTTTTATGCTCTACTTACTTTGTGGTACCCAAAACTGCACGCAGTACTCAAGCTGAGCTGCACTAGTGTAGAGTATAGCGGAACAAATACTACCCTTGGCCCTCTAGCAATGCAATGCTTGATGTACCCCAGGACATGGTTGGCCCTTTTGGCTTCCAGGGCAAACTGTTGACTCACATTCAACTTGCTGTTGACCAGAATCCCCAGATCCCTTTCTGTGGGGCTGCTCTCCAGCCTCTTGTCGCCCTGGTCTCTACATATAACCAGGGTTGGTTGCCCCATCTGAGGTACAGAATCTGCCACTTGCTCTCATTGAACTTCATGTGGTTGGTGATTCCCCAGCCCTCCAATTTGTCAAGATCTTTTTGCAAGTCCTCTCTATCCTCATAGGAGTCAACAGTTCCTGCTAATTTGGTGTAATCTGCATAATTATTATCCATTTGAGTCCTGCATCCAGATCATTTATAAAAACACAAGAGAATTGGCCCTAAAATGAAGCCCTGTGGAACCTCAAAAGAGTGTGTATGGTTGACTTCTGGTAGGCCATAAGAGTTCAGCTGAGTCCTGACAAAGAAAAAGTCTAAGAATAGCTAATTGCAATAAATTTTGAAAAAGCAAAGAATAAACTGATAGAGTTTTCTGTTGCTTTCTGTTTTACATATGTCTCTGATTATGTGATTCAAATGAAACTGCTCAGTGACAAATTATTTTTTTGCTTCCATTAAGACTATATTGAACTTTTGAATATCAGTTCAGTGGTTTACACCACCAGATATAAACTAACTCTTCCTTTATCACTTTCATAGAAACAAGAAAATGAATGGCAGAAAGTTGATTACCTGATGGAATTTGCTGAATGGTTATACTGTAACCAGTTTCCCCTTAATGATGTTATTAAACCTCTGGATTGGGCAGTAGGTCTCTTGCTACATATGAAATTTTCTATGCAATCTTCTCAAGAAGAAGGTATGTAAATGTGTATATTATTCAAATAAATTTCCCAGTAAAAAATGCAAGGGACAATTTAAATTTATAACTTAGTTAGCAAACAAAGAATGGCAGCAGCATGGCAGTACTTTCTCCAGAATGCACTGTCATTTGTTCAAGGATATTTTAAAAGCACCTGTGAATTCTGTGTTGTGTCATAAAGATCTACGCTCATCACCAAATCACAAAATGCTTATGGTTGGGGCAGGGAGGGAGGGAGGTTGTTGCAGGGGCGGCCTGTTAGAGAAGAGACCGAGTGCTGCCCTGTGTCGGATAGAGCCAGTTCCAGCTGGCTCCAAAAGGTATCCACTACTGTCCAGAGCTGAGACAATGAAGAATGCTGTTTGCTCCTCTGCATAAGATAGGAGAGGGTTAAAAAAAAAAAAAAAAACACACCTCTGTGTGGCAGCTGTGAGAGACTGCAGTAAGAAAAATGTGAGAGAAAAAAAACTTTGTAAATGCTAAAAGGTCAGAAAGTCAGAAAAGGAGGAGGAGGAGATGCTCCACATACTGGAGCAGAGATTCCCCTGCAGGCCAGTAGTGAAGCAGGTTTTGCCCCTGTAACCTATGGAGGACCACACTGGAACAGATATCTACTCTGCAGCTTCCAGAGGAGGTGGAAGTGCCCTGCAGGCAGCTGCAGTCTGTGGAAAGCCTGCACAGGAGCAGACTCCTGGCAGGAGCTGTGACCCCAGGGAGAGGAGCCACATAGGTTATCTGGCAGGAACTGTGGCCTGTTAAATAAGACATATAAGACATAGTTAAAGTGTCTGTTGTGTATTTCATTTCTGTGTTGAACTTCTGTCATTTAATATGCATAATTGTTACACTATTAATTTAAAACACAGTACAAGTAGCATTACGTTGCCATAAGAAGAACATATTCAGTAGATGATTTTTTTTTCTGATTTTATTTGTAATTTAGAAATTTAACTTTTGAGTAATTTTAAAAATACTATTATAGCTACAAATATAGGCATGTTATTTTTTCGTTTTTAACAGAAGAAAAATCTATTAAAAAATTATTGCCTATGGAAAATCTGAAGATAGATGTTGGAAGAAATGATGTCATGCCCCAAATCAATTTGGAAAATTTGACTAATATTAAACAATTGGAAGCTTTGTTTAGAGCACAGACTTTAATGGCTGTAGTTTCTGGTCATAGTTCTCCTTTTCATCAGCAACACTGTTTGATGGCATATGCTTGTGTTATCCGTATCTGGCAGGTGAGATTATATGATATTACGTTATAATGTGGCCATTATATTTTCAACTGTCAGTGTTACTGCGGAATCAACTACTCATTTGACAGTTTAGCTATGTCTTTACTGTTTCCAATTTTATGCTATAGTTAGTATATTTTCTCAGGTTTAGGATTAAACAAGAAAATTATTTCTCTCAGGTAAATAGGGAAACAGACATTTAAGGATAAAAACAGTGGCCCATTTTTTCCTTGGAATGCAATAATTCTTTTCTTGTGATTTTTTTGTGTTTCTAAAATTTTGTATTTTTAATTAGTTAAAGAATCTCACTAGCATCAGAATACACACTGAAGACATTGCTGACAGTTCTGAGGGAGGGGACTTAGACTGTCACTTAGATGGATTTAAAGTGGCTGTGATTCAACTAAATGGAATCATCTGATGTAGTTAAAATAAATTAAAGTGTTGATTTGTTTGTTACATGTTGAGGAAAAAAAAGTATAGACGGGCAGTTTTCATTAAATATTCTTCAATCGCTTTTTCATTGCTACAGCATTTCAAATCAAACAAGTGTATTTGATTTCTCGTTGATATGAATGCACAATTTAAATGGTTAATTGAGCATTATAGCAAAAATCATAGGATTATTATTATATGTTAAATATGAGTAAATCTTCGAAAGCACTAAATCTATACTTGATAATAGTAATGCCACAAATCTTCATATAAACAGTCTTAATGCTACGGGTGGCATTGCAGAAGTTGTGCAGCATCCAGCATTATTTTTTTTTTGGTGATATTTTTTCTTCTACTCTAGATAACTCTAATGAAATACGTTCATCTTCTCAGATTAATACGTATTTCTATGCTTTAGGCAAGATCAGAAGTGTTGTTATTTTACATGCGAGGAACTTTCTCTGGATGCTTCCATATGTTTAAATATTTAGAAATTTCTGTTATATCACATTCACTAGACGCAATATAGAAGACCACTCCAAAAGTACAATAAAGTGGCTCTTTCATATTTTCAGTCTTCCAGATTCATTTGAACCCCTTATCCTCTGTCTCTATTTATAGAGGACTAAGCAATCTAGACTAGTAGTTTAAAGTAAGAATTTAATTTCCAACCATATAGATTAAAAAAGTAAAATCACAGAATCATAGAAAATCTGAGTTGGAAGGGACCAACTAGGATCATTGAGTCCAACTCCTGGGTCCTCAAAGGACCACACAATAAATAAATAGATAAACATAAAAATAAGATCACGTGTCTGAGAGCATTCTCCAAATGCTTCTTGAACTCCAGCAGGCTCGGTTCCTTGACCACTTCCTTGGGGAGCCTGTTCCAGTGCCCAACCACCCAAGTAGCTTTATTATAGATCCAGGGAGGATAGGATGTCATCTGACAGTTCAGCTGCTTACGTGCATTATCATGATCTTCCAAAATGCTTGTACAAATAATGCCAGCATCTAGGATACTTTGAATTTTCTTGTTTTGTGAAGAAAGCTCGCATGTAAAAAAGCATGGTGTATGACAATTTTTAGTAGGTAGTGATTTACAATGAATAATTATTACTACTAGAAATTTCCAGGAAAAACAAACAAACAAACAAAAAAAAACAACACCGTAATTATTTTCTCATCTAGGTATCATTGTCAGCATCAGGACATATTATAGGAGCATTATCAAAGTCTTCACAATTTACAGCTCCTCAGGATGCACATCCAACAATTGCTCGTAAGAAAGAGGACAAAAAGGAAGAGAAACAAGTAAGAACCCTGTTCCTATGAAATAAAATCAATAGTCTCTTCATAACAGATATTTCCCTGTGCTTGTCTGTTAAATAACTCAAGTGCTTTCCTATAAAAACTCTTGTATTTTGTGAAGAACTTTTCTCTGACTCTTATCATATTTTCACTTCTGATTGCATGGTCTTGGCAGGTCATAAATGTACAGATACTTTTCTTTTGTTTGCTGCATTGGTTACAATACTGCTTTTTTGCAGAACCCCCAGTCTAGAGGTCAAAAAAGAGACAAAACTTCAAAAGACACTAAACAAGTAAGTTTTTTATGTTAGCTAAAAATTTAATACCAAACAAAATATCAACTTGGGCCTCATGAATGGCTGTATTTTAAATTACAGGTTGAAGAATCTTTTGTGAAAGAGCAGCCTAAAAGGAAGGAGTCAGTTGATACCTTACCAATAAATGTGGAAGAATGGGCTCATTATGACTGTCCCAATGAAGTTAGAAATACTTTTAAACAGAAAACAAATAGTTATGGTATTAACTGGAATAATTTCACAAAACCTGTGAGTCTACTCCTCAAAATTCTAGAGCACTTATTTAAGGGAAAAATTGAATAGTGGAGACCTATGTACCATTTTAGTTTTCTTGTATTTGTGATAAAGAGTATGTTCAGACAGCTGTCAGAAATACTTTTGTGTCATTCCGTTCCTTAATATTTCAAATGTTAGTCTATCTCTGCATTTTTGAAATGAACTTAACCTACAGAGTAAATTTGCTGTATTCGTGTGTATGTAGCTGCTTTTTCAGCTTGAAAGTTTGTTTATATTTGTTTTAGTAGCATTCAGAACTTAATATTTAATCAGTAATTTTAAATATATTTTCTACAAAATTATTTTTTTTTTCAGACATGCACTTTGCATTTTATAGACATTTTAGCTCAAGAACTACAGCAAATATTTTGCCCCCACTTGATACTTCCCATCTTTCAGCTAGCTGAAGTTATTGCTAATGAAGTTGTGGAATGTAGAAGTCTGTCCGATCTCTATCACCTTCGGTTTGTATTCTTTATTTGTTTTAAATAAAAGAGAACCAGAATGAAGTGGACTGTCCATCAGTGTTTCACTAAATAGTAAACAATGCTTTTTGTGATTTGTTTTATATTTGTAATTTTCTAAATTATTTTTTTTTCATTCACTTCATTTCATTCATTCATTTCATTTTAATAGGGTGTTTTGATGAATTGTTTTGCTTGTGGCATTAAAGCCAGAAAATCAGTTACTAAATATCATCTCCTTGAGGAAAGATATACAAGATTTGGGGTCTCAAGCCACTTTCATGTGAATAATTTTTGTAATGTCTTATTCTCACCTAACTGAAAGGAGTCCAAACAAAATTAAATTAAAATATTATGTTTTAAATATTCGAAAGGAAGGCTCCCATCTTGCATCAAAAATATATTACTTCAGAACCCAGATAGGTATCCTCAGTTAGCTCTGTCATTCTCTTTCCAGAGTTGCTTTTGTGACCAAAATTATGGATGTTAAGCCCTGATTTTTTTAAAACAAAAATATTTAATATGCATGCAGGCGTGAATTATTGCTTATCAGTTAAAACATTTTATCACACTTCAGAATTGTACTGCATAATAATGGCTTAATAATTAAGTTATTATCAGCAATAATTAATACTAGCTTTATTCCCAATAGTTTCTGAAATGCCATAGAATCTATTTTTAAAATGCTAGAAACTGATTTGACATAATAGAGTTGACAAATGTAGAAACATCCATTTCTGTATACAAATGGATGTGTGCTCATCTGGATAATTGATTACTGAGTTACTGTCTCACAAGACTGAAGTGGTTTACTAATACAAAATTGATTTGCAATGAAGCTTTTTCAGATAATTTTTTTTCTTAATGCCTCAAGAGTTGTTTTTATTTCGTTATTTATTTATTTTATTCGTGACCTGTTTTTCATATATGATCTGATAGATATACATGAATAGGTGATTCTTTACTAATGTAGTGTAGCCGGTTAGCTCATATGCCTGTGGTTTTTGCATGCTGTAATAAGACCATATTAAAAATGCTATTTTCATATTTTTACCTCTTCAATAGGTAATTTCAAATATACCTATATTTCTTTAAAAAATGTTTGTTACTACCCATATTAGTTAAGACATATGAAAGCAAGGTTGAAAAATATGGAATATATGCTCTTCTTTTTAATGTGTTTATATGTTTTTAATGTGTTTATATGAAACAACTTTTGTAAGATTCTTGTTTCTTAAACATTTCTTCCTTTTTTTTTCTTTTCTTTTTTTTTCCCTTAGAATTGCCCTGATATGTTCAGACCTAAAACTTAGTCAGGCATCTTCATATCATGAGAAAGCTGCTGGAGAAGCATACATCAGTGAATTAGAACAAGTAATGTATGTATTTCTACATACATAGGCTTAATGTATATATGTACGTACATATTTATTTCCCTACAGTTACTAAGTGTTGACAGGAAAAGAAAGGTATTTAAAAAATGATCTCTTAATACAAATTTATATAGGGGACTCTATATACAGAGTGAGTGTGTGGTAAAGCTGCCTAATACACTAATATTTCATTATGAAATACTTCTAAAACATACGCGAATTAATTTTTTCTTTGTTACAATTTAGGTGTAGGCAAGAGATTGCACTGAAAAAGGAAAAAAAAATACATGCTGAGACAGAAGAAAGAAAAACATCCTTGGAGAGTGCTCAGCTGAATGGTAGTAAGGATGAAAATATCCTCACTTCAGGGAAAAAGGTTTTTATTTCTACTCCCATTTCCTTAATAAATTACTCTTTCCTTTTGATTTTAATGTACTTCCTACATTGTTTCAAAATAATTTTATACCTGAGAAGTAATTCAACACACACAAAAAGTTAATTAAAAGTGCATACTACTTAAATTCTGCTGGCAGTCATCAGCTGAATGTGAGCTGGGTTTGCCTGGCATATTATCTATATTGTGGAACAAGAATAGAATCAGTATTCATACAAAGAAAAGCCACTTTTCTACAAATGGAATTTGGGACTAAAAAAATCAATGAAAATGGCTGAGGAGCAAAAGCAAGTTGCTAGTTACTAAAGTTACTAGTAAGAGTCAATTACTTCCTTACAGTAGCAGATCTGAAGTAGTTAATCAGTCCTAAAATTAATTGTAATAGTATAAATTTATCAGTTAACTACCTTTTGCATATTACAAATGTCCAAAACTCACAGTAAACCTGTTTGTCTTATAAAACAACTTCAAAATTTTAAGAAAATACAAAATAGAGCTGGACTGTGAGATATATCAGGGACTGGATATAATAGTTAATAACAGTTTGTATTTCATATAGCTTAGTTTTAAAATTTATAACAGTCTAATATTTTATTATTTTTCAGATTTTTGAGTTAAATGCAATAACAGGCAAAGGACTGAGTGCACTTTCTTTCCCCTACTTATGGATAGAAAAAGCTGAAGTGCTAATTCAGCTAGGTTTGTATCAGCCAGCAAGACTACTGCTTTCAGAGGCCCATGCTGCAACTCAGGTACATCAGAAATAAAACAGAAAAAAAAAAAAATAACATATAGGAAAAATGTTAATTTTGATATAGTCATTTCTCATAATAATAATCAAATAGAAAAACAAGTAACTGCTGGGATATATTTTTTAAAGCAGAAATAAAAATACTGTTAAACTGAGAATGCATTGTTATTCATTAAAGTAAGGGAAACTAACCAGAACATTCATAGTGCTAATAAAGAAAACTGACCAAGCAAAAACCAATTGAAGTTGAAAATATAAATGCATTTAAATATATGAAACTTAAGTCCAACTTTCTGATTATTGAAGATTATTTCAACTTGTGAAATAGTGCTAGCATCTCTCTGCTTTGCAGTGACCCTTGGAACATCTAGTTATGTTCAAACTTTCTTTGTGTAGATAGTTTACGTATGTTCAAGATTTGTTAATAAGAGAGATATGACATTTATCTCCATCCCCTCACCATTTAATCTAATTATATCACTTAGTATTTTATTGTGATTTTAGTGCTACATTTTTATAAACACGTTTTATAACATGTTTTATTAAATGTTATTATGTTTAGTGATAGCCAGTTATGCAGAGATTATGACTTAGAACTCTGGCAGATCTGATTTAAAGTGTCCCTGTGTTCCACCAAACTAAGCCATTTAATCTCTGTAATGTGAAGTTTTTATATTAAAAATATTCTTCCTACAACTTGTATTTTGTACTACAGCTCTCTTCCTGCTTATGCAGGTTACTGTTGCATAATTATTGTAATTGCTTTAATTAAAAAAAAATAAGATTATATAAATATACTGTTATTCCACTAACTAATTTTGCTGATGTAAGTAAAAACTGTTGAAGTACGTTAAGCATGAAGAAAGCTAAAATTTTAATAATGTAAATATAACTTTAATATTTTAATATTTCAATTTAATACTTATGACTAATTACATATTATATACATTATACATATTATATATGATATATCCTATACACATTGTATTATATAATATTATTAATATTTTTATATTTAAAAGATTAATATTTTAAATATATAATGTGATTTCAATAATTTATATGATTTTAATATATGGAATCATATATTAACAAATAATACATTTCTTTTATTGAAGCATCAATTTAGTATTGTACATTGAGAAAAGTTCAGATGACATCAGGGAGGACAACGTATTTTAATGATACATTTTTTTTCTATAGCGTTTTTTATGCTATATGTCTGCATGCCAGTATACTATCTTTAGTATGCTGTATGTTAGGATCATGTATACTACTAGTATATACTTTTTAAGTAGCATAAAATAGTGTTGTAAATTTACTGGAGCTCCAGTATCTAGATCCCAGTTCACTAAAAAAAATTTAATACCTCCATCATATACAGACAAATGACAGTAGGTGTATGCATATATGGCACTAGGTGACATGTTTAAGTGGTGGGACTTGGTAGGTAAGGTTGATGGTTGAACTTGATGATCTTGAAGGCCTTTTCCAACCTAGATGATTCTATGGTATCAAATAATAGAAGAAAAATTGCTTATTTGACTTCTGTGGGGTAGAAGGTGTGGAAACAAAGAAATACAAATTATATTTGAAGATTTGAAGTTTTTGGTTCATAGTAGACACTTTGTGCTTTTGAAAAAGAACAAGTAATATAAAAAGTAACTAACAAATTCTACAAGTAAATGAAGAAATACTATTCAATTCTTATTTCTGACCCTATTCATAAGTTTTATCTAAAATCTGAATATAAATAAATATGAATAGTGGTAGTGGTTCTTTCATATACAGGTAATGTATCTTTTTTCCTAGGAATTGAGGACTCCATATGATGCGTCAAGGTGCTTGTATTTATTGGCTGTTTTGGCTAACCTGGAAAAAAAACACAGACAAGCTAAAGCACTTCTTGAGAAAGCGCAGCTTCTAGGAGGAAATGAACAGTTTTGGTACAACAGCACTGTTAGTCTAATAGAGGCAATTCTAGAGGAAGAGGGGGAAGAAAAACGGAGATCGGTATGGAAGTATTGTTTACTTTTCTGCAGCTGTACCTCACTTTCAATGAAGAGAAATTTTATGCCCTTGGCATTTCAGTACAAAATTAGGTGTTAAATGCAGTTAATGTTGTTTGCTTGGCTGTGCATTCAACAAACATTAATTATGAATTCCAAACAGATGCATGCAAGTAGGAATGAGACTGTCCCCACAGAAGTATAATTTTTTTTAGTGTTAGGTTGTATATGCTTCTATTGAAATAAGAACAACAGTACTCTAGTATGTGTAACTAAATGTCAGGGATGCAATTCTCTTGGATAAGATCCTTTGTAAACTGTAAACAGTTGACATGTGTTTGTTTTCCATATTTAATAAAGATTCTAACTTTAGAATCTTAGAAGTTAGAATTGTTTCCCAGTATGTAGTTACATTTCAAATACTGATTTTTAGAGCCTGAAAGATACTACTGTAATACATATATTTATTAAAAACATTTTCTTATTTTACCCTTAACATTAAAATTTACTGTTCAGCCCTTAACTTCCATGAGCTTCAGCACAGATATAGTTCTGTTGTGTCCGTGATGCTCTGTCCTTTATTGATATTACATGCAAGTCTTTCCTGTACAGAGAGATTTTTTTGGCTTTGTGTGAATTCACATCTACAATCGTTGAAAGACAAAATATCTAGTTACCAGTGAGGGCAGGCATTTACTGTGGGTTTACCAGTATGGCTGTTAATGTAGTATGCGTTGTTTTTTTTTTTGTTTTTTTTTGTCTACATGGCTAACCAACATGACTGTAGTAACAAAAACCTTTAATAAGGACAAATCTATATATGAGGTTTTGAGCGTCATCAAAGGGGCATTCTCACTTACCAGCTAGGGACTTCAAGATGAGTCTGGCTCCATCTTCTGTGCATGGTGTGCTTAGAGAAAAGAGGGCAGCAGTAGTACGCACCTCTTAACTTTGTCTTCAGGCCAAACTCTTTTATCCTTTCCTTGTGTGTATGTGCTTCAATCTTTTAACCATAGCGAAATACCTAAATACAATTACAACTTACACTTTCTAGAATTGCCTACAGTTGCCAAAAATCAGCTGTCGCTGGGAATATTAGGGAAAGATATTTAACATTTTCTGTACAAAATATAAGCTTTCTAAATTAATGTTTAATATTAACAGCAAACATTTAAAGTGAAATTCTGATGTTACCTGCAGGCTTGTAAGATACTGGAACACACTGTATATGTACTTAGATCTACCTTACTGAAGAGACCTAACAGAGAATCTGAGTTGGGTTTTATAATTGCATCCCTTGAAGCCAGGTAATTGTCTTTTTATTAACATATATCCAGCCTCCACTATGCTCCACTATATACCTCCAGCTGCAGGTAAATACTAGTTTTGTCACTCACCTTCATTTTAGTATAGTGCATTTGGAAGATTCTCAAATATTTTTCTCCCAAGTAATTCTGCTTATTCTGTTTGTTTGTTTGTTTGTTTAAATTTCCTTTCCAATTTCTTTATTCTTGTACAGAGTCCTATTACCTGGTAAGTTAGTAAGTTAGTTCAGATACCACAATGTTATTAGGCATAGTTTGAGGTGTAGGCTACCCAAAGGACTGAGATACATTTGCCCGTGCAGAGGTCTCTGTTGCAGATATTTCCACAACATTCATATATTTCCACAACTCTCATAAACCACAGTATTGACCTACTTTTTTCTTCACCATTATCCAAGAAGTCTTTTTATGGTGAAACTAAACAATGACTTTTGTGATATTGAAATCGAAGTACAGATTGCTTAAAATGTGTAGGTGAAAAGAGAGAAAGACGTAACTTTTTCCTTTTCTTTCCAGAAATACTAAACTTCTGGATTAGAAAGGGAAGACTAATAGTTTCCTCATTTCAGCTATGCTGAGAAAACTGACTAGGCCTAGGTAGTTTGAAAAATTAGATACATGGAACAACTGACACCTCTGTTCTAATCTGAAATTATGATATTTTTCAGGACCTACTATCATTTGTAGAATATTAATTTAAAGAATTCAGAGGCTTCTTATATGCTTATTATAATTTAAAGGAAGACAGAGAGAAATACATACAGCCTGTGCTTTCTGACTGCCATCCTGTACATAATTTTTATCCCTAGGAAAGCACTTATTGAGATACATTTTGCTCAAAATTGTTTGACTGTTAATACTGAGCCTTGTCAGTCGCCACATATGCTACAGGGATCTTACAATAAATTAATTCAGATTGAGGAAGACTTCCTTAATTATGGGCATAAAAACTGCAGTGCTGAGATTTTGCTGGAACGTGCAAATATTCACAGGTAAGATTATGCCTACGCTGAAAAATTGTATTTAAGTTTAACTAATCTAGAAAGTGTATTATTTACATTATTGTAGTCTAAGATAGAAAAGAGCAGATAGTATTTATAGCTTTTATATCTGGATATTAGGTGTATATTTGTATTCCGAATGTGTTCTATATTCAGAAAATACTTCAGAATCAAAAATCTTTTCCACTGAAGGCAGAGTTAATTTTACCTAGTCTACTGTTTTTTGTACTGTCTTTGAGCAAAACAAAGTATCAAGGTCTCTAAGCCAGTTTTTTGTCTTTCCATTTGTAAAGGCATTTGGGCAACCATGCCAATCATTCTCAAGTATCTATAGGCTTTTACAATTATTGCTGTTGAAATGTTTTACTAGAAATTCTGGTGCAAAACGAAGTATGCCTTCACTCTAAGCTGTTTCCAGAATATACAGTATATATTATAATGACTGAGATACGTATTATAACTAGCTGTTCTGGAATTTTGTTCTTGGTGAATAGATACACTGGAGTATTATCTGCTGTTATTTTATTTATTAAAATCTCTTTGCATTGCAGTAGTACAGTTCCAGGAATAACCCCTCGAAAACAATAATGTGTGAACATTTACTATTTGAATATATAAAAAACAAACACACGAAAGTGTGTTTTATCTATTATGTATGTTCAATATTGTTGATACTGTAAAAATAAATACTTTTTTACATTATTTTTTTGTTTCTATGTTTTTTTCAGGATGATTGCCAAGCAGGAAGGAAATGAAGAAGAAAAATATAGTCACTGTCTAGATGCTTATAACTTAGCTCAGATGGCAGTATCCAAAGCAGAAGAAGTGTTTCATAATGTTTGCAGCTTAATTGCAGTTAATGAGGTATGGATGGATGGATATATATATATATGTTTATTACTTAAGAAAATAAATCTAATTTAGTTCTACTATTTGTTTGCTTTTGGATGATTTGTGGAAGCCCCAAATGAGATTATCTTCCTGTAACGATAGGCATTGTATGAACACAGAAGGGAACATTCTGATGCCCAAAGCATTTACAGTTTAAGAGAGGAAGAAGAAAGACAGAAATGAGAAGATTTATTTTGTCAATTGTCTATAATTCTAAAATTTATCTAAAAGCTACAAAAGGAAAAAATATAAACTTGGAGATATTTTGATGAAATTATCCTCTAAAGACCTGACAGGTTTAAACTACTCACAATAAAATGTATTCCTGAGGAGAAAAACGTTTACATTGACTGTTATGTAAATAAAGAAAACTTGTCTTTAGAATACTGTATTTTGGGTAATAACAGCCTGCAGTCTACTTTGCTTAGTGTGTACTGTTATTATACTGTAGCATCTAGCTTTTTTTCTGCTTTGCCTTTTTTAAAGTATTCTTGTGTTGCTTCTAAAGACTGTTGCAAAAATGAGCAATTATAAAATTCTGTTTTTATGTACACATTTTTAATGCCTTTATAATTAGATATTTGTACTGGGTACATAAAACATGGCAAGCAGAAATCTAGCCACTCTTGTTCTAAGCAGCTACTTTCATTGTCTTGTATTGTATTTAAGATTTATCTTTGAAAATTAAATTACTCTTAAATTATTTTAAGTTACATAGCCATATCTATGATCTATTGAGGCAATACTGTTAAAACTTTTGCTTCTTTAGTTAAAAGAAATACAACATTCTAACTTCTTAGCAGCTAACTTTGCAAATATATTTGGAAGTAAAACTGTACTTTCCTTTCTTCTGTATTTCAGAATTCAAATACTAGCATACCATTAATGAGGCAACTAGGTAACAGGAAGCTAAACCTTGTGGAAATTCTTCTGGATATTTTTCAAGTTGTTACTACCGAGAAAAAGCTTAAAAAAGTGGGAAAAACATTCCATAGAATTGCAGAATCATTCTGTGGAGAAACTACTAAAGATAATGCAACAGAACAGGTAACACAACATATTATTCTTGTGATTTGCATATAAAGGTATAACAAACTTTACCGGGGCTGTTTTCTGTAGTAGAACTTCCACTACTGAGGAGAGGGCTTCTCAGGCCATTCATTTAGTTTTGCAGCAAAGAAAGTTCTAGTGTTTTTTTTTGGTGCATTTGTTATTGTTGTTATTTGTTAAGATTTTTAAGAAAAATTCTGTTTCTTAAATGCAAAGACTTAAAAACAACTAATTGTTACAGGGAAATTACTTGAGGCTTCATAATTGAGCTTTTTAAAAATACTGTCTTTTTTAAATGGTTTTAAGCAGAACTGCTTAACTGAGCTGGTGATTTAGAAAACAAGACGTGCTCCGCTGGAACAGAGCAGTATTTCTTGCCCATTATTCTACCTCTGACAACAACAGTAGGAAATGCTACTGTTGCGTAGCAGCCCCAGCACCCTCTGGTACCCCCTTTACCCCTTACTCTTTCTCAGATTTGTTTGTCATTTGCTTATATACGTTAGTGTACTTTTTTTTTTTAATCAATTGGTAATGAATTTGTGTATCTGTTAGATGCAGCTATTTTGTTGTTAAAAGTAATTGGATTTAACAAATGTTCTTGTGTGTACACACATGTGTATATATATATATATATATTTTAAAAGTATGTTTCTGTATGTGTGGGTATATATGAGCAAATAAACATGACTACATATTTTACCAGGATTGGAAGCATATGGAGTACACTATAGGTCATATTACACTGGCTCAGTTAGCAAACATACAGAATCTTTGTAAAGGCTGCCCTGACATCAAATCCAAGTGCCTGTACCTCACTGGAAAATGTCTTCATTTACTTGCCATTAACATAGATCCTGTACATTCAGAAATCTACTGGAAGCCAAACATTATGGTATGCATTCTTCTCTACATAGAAATTAGTTTTTGTGTGTAAAGTTTGTCTACCACAGTATTTTTTTCTAAATGCACTTGTATAGGAATACTCTTTATTCTGGATTTTACATATTGCATACAAGCCGTAAGAAAAATGTTTGCTGAACCAATGAATTTCAGAAAAAAATGCTTCTGTCAACATGCCATTGTTATGTAGATTACTTTTTTACTTACTCCTGATATATGATAATTCCAAAATTTTCAGGAGAGATTAAAAAATTCTTGAAGGGCTTAAAGGGCTTGTTAGCTTTGTCTTTGTAACCTTGGAAGAAAAGTAAGGACTTGTATTTGAAATGCTCAGGTTTATAACTTCCTTTTGTGTTGCAGTAAGAACGCCATGTAAGAAAATGAATGTTGATTGAGTCAATCAATTTTAGTGATGGATTGAAGTGTTCATAAGAAATAAACGGAGGAAGAAAGACCATAAAATCAAAAATCTAAGAGATTGTATGGGCATCCTTTTTAGCTTCTATTACACGTATTGTCATCATAACATATTAAGAAATTTTGATGTCTGTTAGTATTGCTAAATCACCATCGAGGAATTCATGTAGTGATATGATATCTTTTAACATGGGTTTCATTTTCACCTGAACATTCACAAAAGAAATGAAGCCACCTGTACCTGATGTAATGATGTAATGTTTAACTTTTTTTTTTTTTTTTTTCCTGCCGTGATGAGTAGGAAGAAGCTAAATTGGACATCACTAAACCTTTCCTGATTTCAGGAGAATGCAATGAACAGAAAGTGACAGACATCAGTTTACTGTCTAATAAGTGTCGGTTTGATAAGTATAGGAGGAAAGTACAGGAATTAAAGGTATTTGGGCATGTTTTAGTAGTTTAAAAAAATAATTTTCTTACCTTATCAGTTCTGTTTGAAATGGTAATGAAAATGTTTGTAACATAAATTTGATCTTACAAATGAGAATCTCCAAAACGCCCAGAAAATCCCATCTTTTTACCTCTCTTGTGTCTCTGTCCTGCATCTCAATACATGCTGTGGGAGCTTCTGCGGGAGCCTCATCTTGAGTACTGGATGCAGTTCTGGGCACCACGGTACAAAAAAGACATGAAACTGTTGGAGAGTGTCCAGAGGTGGGCTACAAAGATGGCGAAGATGTATGAGGAGCGGCTGAGGTCACTTGGCCTGTTCAGCCTGGAAAAGAGGAGGCTGAGGGGAGAGCTCATTGCGGTCTACAACTTCGTCACGAGAGGGAGTGGAGAGCAAGGCGTCAATCTATTCTCCTTAGTCACCAGTGATAGGACCCACGGGAATGGTGTTAATCTGAAGGCAGGGGAGGTTTAGGCTAGACATCAGGAAGAGGTTCTTCACTGAGAGGGTGGTTGCACACTGGAACAGGCTCCCCAGGGAAGCAGTCACTGCCCCAAGTCTGTTGGAGTTTAAGAAGCATTTGGACTGTGCACTTAGTCACATGGTCTAAAATTTTGGGTAGACCTGTGTGGTGCCAGGAGTTGGACTCGATGATCCTTATGAGTCCCTTCCAACTTGGGAGATTCTATGATTCTATGATTCTGATTGAGCTCCCAGGTAGAAGTAATTTCCCCTTTAAAGATTTTCATTGATCCAGCGTGTAGCAGCTTTTTGCTGCACAGACATGCCTTTTTAAAGGAATGTAACATTTTGCAGATTGGCAACAAGTAGATAACTTCTGTCATAAAACATCTGTAAAATTCTTACAAAATTTAAGCTGTATGCTGAGCTGATCTGTGTTAACTACTGCAACTCAAAGCACACTAGAAGGAGGAGATATACAGTTCATATTGTTAATTGATAACTTGATGTAATAACTAAATTAAGAAAATTGTGGTTTTATTTGTATTAAATATAATTTACTGTAAATGGAAACAACTGTTTTGTAAATTGACTGAAAATTCCTTTGTTCTGAGCAGCTCCTATTCTCTGGAATTTAAGTATAGTTTTGCTAAAATGTACTACATGTTTTATATTAAGGAAGGTATTTTCTTAAAACATTTATGTTTTAATACTGCATAAAAAATGTGGCATCTGCTGAATAATTTATCTATTTTGCATATTTTGAACATAATAAATGTCTAAAAAAGGAGAAAAACATTATTGACCGTGAAAAATAATATTTATTTTTCTAACACAAAAATAATCTGTATACATTTAATAAATATTTAATATTAAGGCATATTTTAATATAAACCTTTCTATTTTTATCATCTAGAAGGAACTTAGGTTGGCTCAGAAATATCTTTCTCAGTGCAGTGAAGCTTTACTACAGTGTATGGGTATTGCATTCAGCTATAATATTACCAATGTACTTGGTCCTGCTAGTTTGGAAATGGTTGAATGCTTTGGACAATTTGATCCAGTTTCGACTAGCCAGTTTTTAGCCCTTCATCAGGTAATGCAGCTAATGTATTATTCATTTTTCCAGGTTGTTTTGAGTTACATAAGCAAGAATGTTTGTTTATAGACATTGCCTGATCATTCATCGTACAGATCCTGCCTGATAATTGATCGTACAGATACATATAGGCACTAATTGGTAATATGGGTAACTAAATATACAGTATGTTAACTGAGGTCAAAATGTTTGTTCCATGGCTTTTTGACAATTCCAGTATCTGTTGTGCTTAACATGAAGTTTTCATTGTTGATTGCATACATGCAAATATTTTATTATGAATAATTTATTATATTGTGATTAGGTAAGATAAGACATTAACACAAAACATTTTAATCCTTCCCTGACAAATAATTTTAAAAATGTTTCTGTGCATTTATTCATTCATTATTTTCATGTAGATAGGAAAGGTTTATGTTCAATTTGTCAAATCAGCACCTACTTAGCATGATTCTGTAGGTGAGTCAAGGGTATATGAATCACTAGTGTGACTATTGTGACTATGGGCCTTCACCACAACGAAGATAAGGAATGGCTGTAAGTCTCATATTCCCTACATCAGGAACAAATAATACATACTTCCTACACCGTCATCTCCACTGCAGAAATAGAGAAATGCACCTTATACTAATTTTCTTCCTCCCACATCAAGGCAACCACAGGAAATTATTGCAGACATTAAGCATATGTCGCTGTGTCAACACTTAGATTTCCAAATAGCTCCATCAGTGAGTGGAATGCAATAAATCAGATTTTTAAGTGAGAGACTATTTCTTTAACATACATATATATCCATGTTATAATTAACATATAATATATATATATGTATTTATATGATTTTGGGGAGAGAAACTAAGCACCTCTAAACGTTTTACAGAGCTGTTCAGCATCTATGATGATGAAACATATCCTTCTAACAGCTAATTCTGACACCAGCAGCTCTCAGCTGGCAGCATTACTGCATCTTCAAAATCAATTGAAACAAAACAGGAACACAAGTGATCTTCTGAAAAATGTGGAACAGCAACTGACTGCTACTTCAATGGTAACTTTTTGATATGCGTTACTTATGAGGTGTTTATATGTATGTTATACAAACACACATATAGACATATACATACATATCTGTTTCCTTTGAACTCTGTTGAACATTTTTATTTTCTTAATTTCAGGTATGGGTTGACTTGGTCATGACTGAAACTCACTGTTTGTTAGTATGGTCCGTATTGTCATGTGGTTTTGTTTATGCTAGGTTATCTGTGTGGCATGAGCTATGTAATTTAAATTAGAATTGAGATACAAAGATGAAATCCAAATTTGTCCTGTAGTTACAATTTGGTGTATCTGGTTGTCAGAGCTGTGCTCTCTGAATTCAGTACACTTAAATCCTTAGTTCCATGTGAGTCTCATCCAATCCAGCTGACGATGCTGTTGTAAAGGACCCTGGCAGCAGAGACTCTAGTCACCATCTAGACAGCAACCAGTCATGCTGTTTGAGATACTTAAGCCCCCACACAAGTGCTACCCTATGACAAGGTTCATTTACATATATATACGTATATATATAATTGATCTTTTTATTAAAATCTCTGTTGGTTAGCCTCTAGACATCATCTAAACTATGATATTTAAAAAAAAAAAAAAAACAAAAAAAAAACAAAAAAAAACAACCAGTTAAAAAATATTTCATGTAATTCATAGTTCTGGAGCAGATGACAGATAAACTTTTCTGGGACAAAAGTAATCTGTCATTTGTTCTAAACCATCTGAGAAATATGTGTTCTTCAAACATCTGACATCTAAAAGTGGATACCAAAACTAAAATTTGAAGACCCTCAGTTAGAAAAGAATAAAAATTAAATGAAATTTAAAACTGCCAGAAAGTTAGGTACAAAGATTTAACTGTAACTGGCAGGAATTAAACATTTAAAAAAGGTGGCAAGCAGAAGTACAGTACAGAATAATAAAAAGTATTTGTAGGCCATTATTTTGGGTCTTCTCTGTATGTGCTGTATTATCTTATTTAGCACAAGGAATAGGACAATATTTTGTTCTGAAGACACCTTTGGGGTTGCTTCAATCTGAAGAACACATACATGCACATGCTTAAATGTAACAGAGTCAAAGACATTTATGGGGCTTTCTGTATTAGAACAAATATTTCATCTGGTGACTGACTGTTGAATCACTTTTCTTCCGTGTTCTCTTGAAAACAGTTCTATATTTGTTAGCAATAATTGCAAAATTTTATATAGTTTCTTTTGGTGAAGTGTCTGTTTTTAACAAATTCGTGAAACACTTTTACAAGTGTGTGTTACATTGAATTATTCTGCTACCTGCCTTTGATAATATTCTGCTAGGATTTGATAACATTTTAACTTCACATATAGTGTAGTGGCCAAAAAAGTCATGTTGCTATGAAAAGTGGGCTAAGTTACAGTAATTCAAATTTGTTTTAAATATTATTTATAAGTTCTGCACTGCATAAAAATCACAGAATCACAGAAAGGTTGAGGTTGGAAGAGACCCGTGGAAGTCATCTGATCCAATCTGTCCTGCTCAAGCAGGGCTACTCTGAGCAGGTTACCCAGGATCATGTCCAGATGGCTTTTGAGCATCTCCAAGGAGGGAGACTTCACAGCCTCTCTGGATAAGCTGTGCCAGTGCTCTGTCACCCCACAATGAATACATGTAAATGTTTCCTTATGTCTGGATGGAGCCTCCTATGTTTCAGCATGTGTACATTACCTCTAGTCCTGTTAAATTATTAAAACCTTATTTACTAGAATTGTCGATTTTCTCATGGAAGAACTGAAATTGTTGTTAATAAAATGTATTAAAATAATTTTATTTTTGAATTATTATGCAGGCATGGAGAAATCTCTGTATTCCTGTAGAACATTTTAATATAGTGAATGAATTGCCATCTAATTTCTACATAATTATTCTCCAGCATTCAGAAGACAGGTATAAAATGTCATCATTTTCATTTGTTATTCTGTTTGTTACAAATGTCATCCTTCTATACCTGTGAATAAGCACTATTTTGGTTGCTTATTGTCTTTTACTTCTAATTTTGCTGGATTTGAATTTTAGGTTAGTGTGCAAATTATTAAACAAATAAAACCACCTGCAGCTCAAACCTGTACTTTTAACTATTTCTGGGCCTTTTTTTTTTTTTTTTCTGTAGTTATATGTTTAATCTCCAGAGTTTATTTGAAAGGTTTTAGACCATTCTTGTTATCCTCCTAAATCCTGTTTATATTTTTCATCTCTCACTGGTTATGCTCCTGAAAATGTCAGGAGGAGTCCCATTTAGCTTTATAAAACCTCGCATAGCCTGGTTATTGCAGCCTCATGAGTGAGAACTCGTAAACAACTGTAGCAACTGGTTATGTACAGTTTCACCAACTGTGAAAAGTCTTAAACAACTGTCATAGAACAAATAAAAATCTCCCTTACCGGATATATAGCAATGAAAGATGTTTTCTTAAAGCTGTCAGTTTGTTCCAATTGGATTTTGCAGGTTTTTGCACCCCAAGGTGGGGGGTAATTAATGCATCATGAGAGTACTAGCACATTAAATTGTAGGGTAGTAATTACTCATGCAACTAAACTCATTCACATCAATAAGCCTGAACAGTTAAATAATCTACTCAGCAGTTTTCTGCTTTTTATAGATCAAACTTGTACAGCTCATTGATTGAGAAACCAAAAGTAAGTACTGCACAGCAGAAGGGAAAATCCACTCAGCCAATGGGTAAGTGCCTCTTACAGTTAGAGATAAAAATCATTACCCTGATTGCTTATATGTTTCACTGTTTCCTTCAATGAAATTTTTAAATAATTGTTTAAATAGTGGTAACTCATTAATACCTGAGAAAAGTAGATACCTAAATGCATGTTTCATTATCAGATACAGTGTATCCAGTCAGAATTTACAGAATTTTAGTGTATATTTTAAGGGTAAAGTTGCTGTTAAATACATGTCAGGAGATTGTTTTTTTATTGTACATATCTGTTATGCAACATATATGTAAACAGTTTTTCAAAGAACAACAGAATATATTGTTTTAGATACTGATGGTCTCTCTTGTAATTTCTTCAAGTACAAATATGATGTCTCAAAAAGAATGTGTCTCATGATGATGTTATTCTCCTTCACTATTAGTGCAAGCTAAAGTTTCTCGATTTCCTGTGAATCCCAATACATTTTGTACTTTGTTGGAAAAAGTGTATCTTTACAAGCAACAAAATATGAAGAGTCACCTTAAAGAAACTGTCATTCAAAGCCTGCAAGAGTGCATCACTAAAACTGATACGGTAATATATTTGATTACCTTATATTCAAACAAGACTGAAAAATATGTACTAAAAAACTATCATGAACACTCTTTATGTAGAATTTTCCATTTATTCCAAGTGTAACATCCCTAATCTTCGCAACTACTAAATGTTTTGTGTATTCTGCGTCAACATTTAATGTTACTATATTGTTCTGTTACTGTTTCCAATGTCATTCCACAACTTTGAGATGTTCTGTAGTTTATTGTGATAGAAAGTTGATACAACTGAGAACAATTTACTTGAAAAGGTGCTTTGTGTCTAACATCTACATTGTGTACATTGGCCCCAGATGTCCCCCCCCCAAAATGGGATCATAGATCTCAACCCTTTATTCAAAATAAATCAGTCTTAACCAGAGAATTATTACTGATTTCCAGAAAATTACTGATTTTTACAGAAAAGTTCCTTTCTAGGGCACACTGTCCTTTGGCACTTTGGCTGTTTGGGTGGAGTTGATCCAAGTATGTTAGTCACAAAATTTTTCTTTAAGTACACATCTCAATGGAATTCCAAATTCACAACTGTGGCTCTGAACATTAAATTCTAGATGAAAAAAGTTTTCTGTTACTGTAAGAGGGTTTAGTTCTATTATTGTAAGAATTCTTAGTTCTGTAAGGAAATATTTTTTCAGAGAACAGTTATTGTATAGCATAATAGAATTTTCCATTTATTCCAAGTGTAACATCTGGAAAAGCCTATGCTTTTCGACAGGTTTTCTGCACTCTGTAAGTCTATAAACTCCTATTCTCATTTACTTTAATTTTGTCTCCGCTACGTTCTATACTCCCTGGTTAAATGTTATGTATTAACAAAAACTGGTAAAGACCTTTTTTAATCATTGATATGAAAAACTTGAACTATGATAAAAATGTAGATGATATGAAAAGTGTAGATCATACTGAATTTTCTGCATTTGTTTTCTTCTTTTAATCACATGACTCTGACACATCTGGTTCTTGAAATATAATTCTGTTTTATTCATTGTGTTACCATCTTTCAGCTAAAATAATGATTATTCCTGATGGTTAAAGTGCTGAACACTTTTTCTCTTGTCCGTGGCCAGCCTTTGTTGTAATGGCAAGCTATGTAAAGATTGATGTAGTTCCATCAGTACAGAGGTGATAATGTCAGGTAGAACAGACAGAAAAAAAAAAGTGGCTTAGATTTTTAAAACACATGTACATTAAAACTTTCATTAATCTTGCATATAACCTGCACAAAGCCATGCAAACAGGGCTTTGGATAGAAAGTCCATCCATTAGTACTAAAACTCTTTGACATTTAGTTGAGCTCATTTGTCCATTTATTTTTTTGTGTCCATCTATATTGGCTTTTAGAAGATTCAGTTTTATAGTGTCATCTCAATTCTCTCCTTATCCGTTTTCTTCATTCTGTTTATTTTGTTTTCCTCAGTTGGTTCCACTGATCTCCATACAATATAATTTGCTTTTTCAACACTCATCTTCTTCTATTTACTTCTCAATGCTGTCCTTTCACAGTTCCTTTCCAGTTTTTATTCTTTTTTTTTTTTTTTTTTCTGGACTTCCCTTCCTGTTCCACATTTAAGTTTCAGAAATATATTATTTGCTTTGATAATAAATATTGACATTTTATACTGATTCTTATGTTAGAATATTTTGCAAAATGGTGGTGGCAATGATGGTGTGAAGTAGTTTTGAAATTGATTTGCTCTATTTATATTTTCCACTTTATAATGTTTCAAATGATCTGATTTAGCCTCTGATTTACCATATTACACCCACCATCCTTGTTAAATAGAATTTTGTATGTATTTTGTTTTTTGTTGCAATGTGTGTGATAGACTCCAACAGAGAAAATAGACAAGAATGGACACAATTTGATAACAGATTTCTCTGAAATATTAGAAATTATGGAAGAATATCTGAAACCACTGCTATCACAGTTTGATTTCCCTAACATTAGGTAAGACATTTAGAGTTGTTTTTATCATTTGTGAAAATAGAATGGTCTCAGCTCGTACAAATACAGGAAAGGTTGTAGATGAAAAGCAAGATTAGATTCCATTGAATGGACTTCTGCATCTTTAAAGGTATATATAAATATATGCAGTATATGCAAGACAAAGAGGATAGAACCACATGGAAGACTAATGCCTATGCCTAACAAGCACTGTCCTCCAACAGTTCAGAATGAAACATTATAATTTTAACTAATTAAAGATGGAATTCCAAAAGGAGTACTTTGTGTAAAATTTCATTGAGATTGAAATATCTCTGTCTTTGTGTATCCCATGAAAACCTTTACTTGCATGAGTATTAATACCAAAAATATTTTCAATGCAATTTTTCTTCCCAGAGAACACAGCACATCAGCTTCAGCAGCTGAATCAGGAAAAATAAAAGTGAAAGATAAGGACACCAAACACACTAGAATGCAGGGTATGTGCTCTCTGGAGTATAATATATGTGCACTTTAACAGTGTTGCCTATCTTCTATACCAAGTTAAATATTTCAGTATACTTCCAAAGATTATTTGTACACTGGGCCTATCCTTCAGCATGTATTAAAAGTCTTCTATACTATACAGGCTTCAGGCAGGTTAATAAAATGTCTTTATTACAAGCCAGTCTTTTGAGGAGAAATACCAAAAGAGAGCATAAGTCTGTTGGTCTAGTTTTGTCTTTTCCTGCTTTCTGCTTTTGACTTTGTGGACTCTCACAGTTTGTTTGCTTTAATGCAACAAACTTAATGTGGGAGTATAAGCATGTTCTGAGAGAAGACATTCCAAGTCCATGGCTTGCTTTGGGGATTGATTTTTTTTTTTTTCTTTATGGAGAAGAGCAATCAAATTTCTCAGCTAAAAGTTACTAGAAAAAAATGCATTTGCTTTTTGAAATTTGCAGGAGTTTCTTTCTGCAATCCAGCAGCTGTCTTGTCATTTGCATTTGTTACTTCTCTGTAACAAAACAGGAAAATGTTGATAAAATGATACATTTTGTTTTTCCCAAATAACAGAAACAAAAAGTTTCATCCAGAAATACGTGGTTATTATTGGAAATGTGCTCTTTTATGAGTCTGTACTCTTTAGCCAAACATTTTTAGTACAAGTTTTCATTTCCAAAATGATTTGCTTAAAATGCATAGCATTTGCCCAGATTTTGTTCTGGATTGTTTTGATTATTAATACAGGAATATTTTTCCCTCTGATTAATTAGTACTCTCAAATGTATATGCTTAGAAGTCTAACAACATTTTAGGAATTAACTGTATTAAAACATATTTTTGAATAATGCTTTTCACAGTAAAATGAAGTTCAATTGTCAGACAACAGAGGAAACCTAGTTTTTATAACTAACTTCATTTATTTAAATACATACTGAGAAATATAAAATCCTAATTGTGGTTTGTCGCATTTATTCAGGAACACCTATGGAGTTAGGATTGTGTGTGGTATTACTAGCAGATAAGTCATTTATGGAATTGCCTTTGGAAACTCTGAGTGTCTTTCAGGAGGAAGGAATATGTTCTGTATCCAGAGATTTTTCTCTCCAGATTCTCTACAATCGACTGCAAGTGGATGAATCAGGTACTATTAGATAAACATTTTTTGTGTTTGTATGTTGATATAGGAAGGAAGATAGTTAAAATGTAAATATGCATGGTGTCATGTAATTTACTGGAAGCCTGTCATATATTGTTTCATATCCTGTCATAGCCTGCTTCATAGCCTGTCATATAATGTCATAGCATTGTTTCATAGCCTGTCATATAATGTTTCCATTATTTTAGATGGGATAGCTAGTATAATAGACTTATTTAGAAATATACAGGCTGATTATAGTTGAAATGTTAGCTAATCCAAAATAACCTCTAGATATTAAAGAATATGCTAAAAAGTAGATTCTAAAATGACTTGTTTCAACTGAACACATATGGTCTCAAACTACAACTGTTTTCATGTATACCTTTTTTTTTTGATTTTTCATCAAACTTTATGACTATTTTCATCTACATTGAAAACAATCAAATAAGAATTTAGAATTCTGTTAGTTTTCTTCTGACATTAATGTAAGACTGCTTAGAATATTGATATATTGAGCTACTTCCTCTATGTATAGCTAAGATTACGTTAAGTCCTCAGGTCAGTTAAGTGATTCTTGTTCTACGCATGAGCAAAGTCAGACTCCACAGGCTGTAGATACTTTTATCACTACCACAGGCACTTGTACACTGTATAAACTCTTCAATTAAATGAGTTTGTTAAGTGAGATGGTTGGGTAGATTTTGAAATGGTTTTATAACCTTGTCCCTATGGCATCTTCTTTTTTGTTGTTGTTGTTGTTTTTTGTTTGTTTGCTTGTTTGTTTGTTTTTTAAATTTATTCTAAAAATCAGTAAGAAATGCAGGCACATAGCATTTTTCTGCTGAGAAAAACTGCTAAGCAGTTTTACTTATAGAACTGCTAAGCTTTTTTTCTTATAGATCAAAGATACCTCCTATTACTGAACCTATAAAAATTTGAAGCCACATTTTACTCATATAGATAACACATTTTAACTCACTTAAAAGTTAGTGGGCCTCCTCAGGCAATAAATAGGTTAAATTTAGAAAAGTCTCACTGTGAAAAATGACAGTCTTCTGTTCCATACAGGTTCTTGTATTGCGTTCTTATCTACAATATTTAGCAACTTTAGTGTAACTGTCATCTGTTTGGCCATTTCTGCATGGAAAGAACTGTAAACAATCTGAGATGAGAATATTTTTAGTCTACACGTTCATATACTCTTAAATATCTGTTATAAATAAGACTTTCAGAACTTTTTTTTTTTTTAATTTATTTTTCCCCCTTTTAAAGTGAAAATTCTTATGGTTGCATAATTTTAGAAGTTAATTAATGAGAGGAAGCATAATTGAAAAGCTACCTATGCTATTATGAAAGTAGCCACTGAATAAAAAGAGAATCAATGGCCAAATGCACTCAAATGCATATCACAAACTTCCCCTAATTTGCAGTGCATTCCAGCGATAACTATCTGAGACTTATACTTTGGGTTATAATCATTTGTGCAGTGAGAAATATAACACAGTTCCCATTGCTTTTTTGAAGCCTCTTGAAGTAAAAAATCAGATTCAAATATAAAACTTCCTTTATTCTTTTGATTTCTGTGTATTTCACAGAAGCTTCAGTTATTCCAGTAACATCAATGTTGAATAGATATAGCAATAGGCTTAAAAAGTGCTCCAGTAGTCACTATTCAACACTTTTCTCCTGAACGCGTAACGTGTGAAGCATTTGCACATCTAAGAGATTGTGTGTGTTGGTTGTTTTACACTTTGAAGCTACTATTTTTAGGCAAGAGGGTTTGGGGAATGTCCTTGCCTTGCTGCAATGTGAAATTAAGTTGTATTTTTCTAATCTGTTGTTATTATTACATCCTAATGAATATAAACAATCCTTTAAGAAAGCTGTATTTTCTGAAACTGCTCATGTCTTAAAAAAAAAGTCTCTTCTTTTCAATTCCACAGAGAGTGAAATTAAAGATGTTCAAAGGTCTAAAGAACCAAAACCAAAAGCCGAACAGAAAAAGAATGTCAAAATGGTGAACTTTCCATTTTTTTTAAATAAAATAAATATGGGTAGCTCTTCTTGTTGTGTAAAAATATTGTTAAAGGAATACAAGTTGCTTGCATAGAAGCTCTTTATATACTCTAGAAGTCTGAAGTGGGAATAAGTATTACATAATAAGAATCTTGCTCTTGTTGATTTTATAGAGTTGTTTCTTTGAAAAAGCATATCCTCTGCATAATCGAGACATACACAACTCACAAAGGGAGCTGTCTCAAAATACTAAACTACCTCCCCCAGCAATATGGTATAGTTTATATGCTGTTTTATATTTTATATGCATATATAACTATATATGTTCACATGTGTAAATATATGCAATATGTACATATATGCATTCTGTATAATGCAGGATAGCTTATGCTTTTGATTTACATTGACACTTGGGTATTGTGCTGCTTTTAAGCCTATTTTCAAAACTTCAGGACATCTTTTTGTTAGTTGTTTAACACTGCAGATACAATAATAATGTTTGATTAAGGCTTCTGCACGTAATACTGTATACATTCTTTTAATTATAGGCACCAGTTCATCGTGTTTTACCCTCTAATTGCATGCCTGTTGATACTCGTAATCTTAAATGTATCCTTTCCCAAATGATTACGTATGTGAATCAGTTCAGATAAACTTTTTTTTTCTGGTTTATATTGCATTGTTTACACTTCACTGCCTATCAGATATTGTGGACCCCTATAATGAAGGAAAAGAGCCAGGTAATATCTATTAAATAATACTACCTCCACAACCTAGCCATGCAATTTAATTTTTTTTTCTTTTTTAACAGAAAATGAAGTCATACCATTGAGGTGTTGACAAAAAAAGCTTAGATTTTTGTCAGAAAAGTACTGCTTATCACCTGTCAAATGGTGCCTCAATGAAAAAATATAACCTGTTTCAACTTCCAGAAAGAAATTAGTCTTATTTTTTTTCATATCACTAAATAATGACCTACTTACCTTCAAGAAAATAGTTACTTGAGTAATCTTCCTTTCTATATAAACCAATTAAAAATACATGCTTTCTTTCAAGAACTTGTTACTGCATTTTTAGTTTTACAGATATATGCCATTAAGATACAACATCAGTAGTGCAGGGAAGGATATAGGTTAATTGAAATGATGCATTGTATAATCTTCTTTATTATACTAGAAATTTGCATGAAATACATGAATGACTAGGAACAAACAGTACTGAATGGGAATGGACCAGAACAGGAACAATGGAACTTATATATAAACGTATATACCGATTCTCAAGCTAATGCCTACATATAAAGCATGTGTAACACACAAAGCTTTTGCATGTTGTGTTATAGTACTTTGAAAGGTGGAAGGTATTATGATAGTTACAGGCACTTGTGTAAGGATATTTGAAAGGGTTGCTGTTTTCTTTTGGAGTCTACTTACCAAGGCAGTAGGCATATACTATATCAATTCAGTCTGACACAAATACTTTAGTAACACAATTTTACTTAATTTTTTTTCTCCCAGTATGTGTAATAGTTTAATTGATTCACATTTGTTAACAAACACATTTATCAAATGCCAAAAATTGATTTAATGGAGGTTTTTAATTGAGATAGTTAATAAACAAAAAATCAAAACAAAAGAAGCTACCGAACAGTACTGAACATACTGATAGAATATGCTTCCATATGTTTGCAGTTTCTCCTTCACAGCAGATAAAAATAAACGGTTTACTACGTACTCAATATCTGGCTGTAAGAGTGTGTCTGCATTTTACAGTATTATGAAAATATAGTCAGACAAGGTAAATTGTCATTAAATATTCAATGTCCTTGGAGAGCAGAGGTGGGTTTGGAATCTTGCCTTCTAAAATCAGGGCTATAGAAACTCAGTTATTTTCTCTGTCCATCTAAATTCTTTCTGAGTTTCTGAAATGGAACTGCACAAACAGTGCTGGTGTTTTCAACATTGCAATTGACGCATTTTTAAAATCTGGACTTAGTTTTTAAAAACCTTAAGATCTAATGACGGGCTAAAAAAATTCCTAAATATATATATTGTCATTTTTAAATGTTTGAAAATAAGATTGCCCAACATACTTTGTAGCATCTTAACCTTACAATTATGACATTCTATTGTTACAGAAGCTTTAAGTCCCTCCCAAAAAATGAAGGAAATCTTAGAAAAGTACCATGACCTGTTTACACTACAGTGGGAAGGAGTTATTGGCAACGTATATGTTCCAAGGTTTGTAGTATTCTATATGCTTTCATGTTTTATCCATGTTTCTTTTTTTAAAACAGTGATAGTTCCCAGAGGCTTCAGTCATAAAATAGGGTTACATTTCACTGCACTATTAAACACAGAGTAACCATTGTCTTTGTTTCAAATGTAGGATCTAAAATACGGTGCCAGAAATTGCTGTATATTTAAATGATCCAATCTTGAAAAAAAAAAAGGCTGCTGTTGCAGTCTTCAATGATTATTATGAGCATATACAGTCTACAACTTCCTCGTAAGGGGGTGTCGAGAGGCAGGAGACCTTTTCTCCATTAACACCAGCGACAGGACCCGCAGGAACGGGGTTAAGCTGAGGCAGGGGAAGTTTAGGCTTGACATCAGGAGGGGGTTCTTCACAGAGAGAGTGGTTGCACACTGGAACAGGCTCCCCAGGGAAGTGGTCACTGCACTGAGCCTGACTGAATTTAAGAAGAGATTGGACTGTGCACTTAGTCACATGGTCTGAACTTTTGGGTAGACCTGTGCGGTGTCAAGAGTTGGACTTGATGATCCTTAAGGGTCCCTTCCAACTCAGGATATTCTATGATTCTATGATTCTATGATTCTATGATATGGGAATATAAGTGTGATTTCTGGCTTTGTTCATAACTGTTTTTTAAAACCAAGTATTAAAAGCTATATTATCTCCATGCATAATGAGTTAACTGCAAGATTGTAGCACACATTTCAGCCACAATGTAGTAAAGGTACATCTTTCAGTTTACAATTTCAAACATCTGAAAGTTGATGAAGTTCGTATTATTTTTATAAAGTTTTTTCAGTTCGTTCTTTATAGAAGTACTTGAATTTTAAGATTGTAGAAGTAGAGACGTAAAAGGGATCTTGAGGTGTCAAGCCATTCAAGTCCTGTAAGTGAGGCAACATGGTGAACTGTGGACCTTGCTTTATAACTGCTAGTCTAATCCGTCCTTTAAAATCTTCTCTACTTAGGTAAAATCACTGTACAGGTACTCTGGTGTTTCTTCATAACAATTGCAAAGATTGTTAGCAGTTATCAGACAGCATAGTTTTTGCTGCTAGCTAGGCTGATTAATTGAACCTCTTTTCAAAACCTAATTTATTTATATCCTGCTGGGTGCATATATCATAGAATCACAGAACATCTTGGGTTGAAGGGACCTTAAAGATCATCTGGTCCCAACCCCACTGCCATGGGCAGGGAAGCCACACGGTAGATCTGGTTGCCCAGGGACCCATTCAGCCTGGCTTTGAACACTTCCAGAGATGTTGCATCCACAGCTTCTCTGGCCAGGCTGTGCCAGTGCCTCACCACCCTCTCTGAGTGAAGAATTTCCTCCCAACGTTTAATCTAAAGCTCCCTTCTTTTAGTTTAAAACCATTCCCCTTTGTTCTATCATTACCTACCCAAGCACAAAGTTGCTCTCCATCGTTTTTTACAAGCCCCTTTTAAGTTTTGAAAAGCTGCAATGCAAAAAAGGTCTTCCCGGAGCCTTCTTTTCTTCAGGATGAAGAGCCTCAACTCTCTCAGCCTTTCTTCATAGGAGAGGTGCTCCAGCCCTCTGAGCATCTTTGTGGCCCTCCTCTGGACCCACTCTAACAGCCCCACATCCTTCTGGTGCTGGGGGCCCCACACCTGGATGCAGGACTCCAGGTGGGGACTCACAAGGGCAGAGCAGAGGGGGACAATCCCCTCCCTTGCCTGATGACCACTCTATTGATGCAGCCCAGGATGCAGTTGGACTTCTGGGCTGCAAGTGCTCACTGCTGGTTCATGTTGAGCTTTTTATCCGTCAGAACCCCCAAGTCCTTCTTGAAAACTCCCTTTGAATTTCAAAGCGGTACAATGCATACATACATGTACACTAATGATTTTTATTTTTTTTGTTAGAGTCTGGTATTTGTTTAAAATATGCTATGCCCTTTTGTTTACAAGGTGTTACTAAATTAAATATACATCCGTATTAAAATAGTAATTATTAACGTTCCATACATTTTATTACACTTTCTGTAGAATTCTTGTTTGTCACCTTGCTTTGCACACTGTTTTTTCTAGTAAATATTTCTGGACCAACACTGAAGTGTTTGATGTGGATAGTTTCTTAAAAGTGTTCCTGTTAAACAGTAACAAAAAAAATTTCCCTTCTTTGCAGTCAAGCTGAATGGGAGCAGCTGCTGACAAACTGCAGTGCATTTCTGTTCTATGGAATGGAGAGATTCTTGTCTCATATTTTACTCAACAGACTGGTTGCTATGAACATCCCAAGTGAGATAACCAAACTGAAAAATACTTTTTAATTTACACTACCTTTTTTTCATAATGATCACAAAATGGTGTTTACTTCTTACTGTATTATCAATGTATTGACGTAAGTAATCAAAACCTTTTTTCAAGATCCAGGGTTTTGACTGGAAAAACTCTGCACTAAGTATATTTTATTCTGTTGCACATATCTCTTGTTATTCCTCACAAACGGGTTTATTCCTCCTCCACTTCCAAATGCTGGAATTTTAAATCAGAACACATTTATTAAGTTCCAAACATTGAATCATCATCTGATGTTTTTTTTCCAGTAAGTCCTGTGCCTTTCTGTGGAATGCAGTACTTGGTAAACAAGTGTTCTTTATTGTTAAGAACAACCTTTGTAGTACAGTTTCAGAATTACTCAGTCTTCACTCAGGCAAAGCAGAATTATCTGCAGAAACTGGGTTAATACTGAATTATTTCTCTTCTCTAATGGAGCATTTGTACACTCTGAGAAGGTAATTTTTTCTCTGCTTCTTCACAGCTATTAGTCTTTTTGGTGATATAACATAAGACGTAAATTCAGAACTATTATTTGAGATTCAGTCTTTCTTTCTCTTATTATTACCCTTGTACATCTAGAAGATATTCAGCTTTGGAGTTTTGCTGAAGTTATTAGGGTGTATGAATATGTTAGCTTCTTTCTATATTGTGGCGAGATATAAAATTAAGAACTGCAATCCATATCAGATTGTGAAGTTCTAAAAGTACCAGGAAGCTGATTCAAAAAGCTTTGATTTCCAAAGTGATTTAAAGGTGTATGTGAAAATATTGCTGGAAATCAAGAAGATATATCTTCCTATATATATTGGTCACTTTTAAAAATGAGATTTCAGATGCATGTAGGCCGATATTTATAGGACTAGAAATTCTGGAGAAGTTCGTAAACACTTCGATAATCCTGACCCTGGGACTTGCACTTAAAATATGTCTACATGAATTCTCCATAGCATCTTATTTTCCTTTAATGGGGAATAAACCAACTTTAAATGTATTCATGTTGCCCTCAAAGAATTGTTCTATTTTCTGGTCACCTACACAACTTGTTAGCTGATAAAATTACTGTTGTCTTGCAGACTGAATTTAAATCTATTGTAATCCTGATCTTCATGTTAGAAATACTTTCATTATTAAGTATGACGTGTGTCTGAGGTTCAAGAGGGCCCTAACTTGGACCCAGTATTATTAAATGTTCTTGTTGGTCATTTGAGTGATGAAATAGAAGATGTCTTTGCTGAAATTGCATATGAGACCAGCCTGAGAAAGAGGTGGTTCAGCAGCAAGATTAGAATGCAAATGAACCTTGCTTTATGGGCATAAATAGCAGAATGTAATTCAGGAAAGGCTAGAGGGAGTTGTGCTTAAGTAGAAATAATCAGTTAAACATTAGCAAGTTAGGTAATGGCTGCCTGAGGGGAGATACTACAGATTACAATCAGGAGATAAATCACAAATTAAACAACATCATCTTGCTAGGGATCAAACAAGACTAGGTTCTGTTATAGGGGTAACTATACAGGAGTGTCATTGGCAAGATAAATTAACTAATCTCACGCTCCACTTTTGTAAAGGTCTGGAGGAGAATACTGACAAACTAGAATAAATTATTGGTAGAGATCAAGTGTGGTCAGAAAACTATAGTGCAGATATGTGTGCATAGTTGTACAAATAAATATATATGTGTTTTTATACATATAGATGCATATAAATATACTTTAGGAGAAAAGGTTAAAATATTGAAGAGAAGCTTGATAGTAGTTCTCAAGTACATCAAAGGCTTTCCAAACAAAAAGGTAATTTTCTTCTCAGATATCTGTGTGAAATATGACAATTAAGTAAAGGTTTACGCTGCAGCAAACCAAGCAAAAAATCTTTAGGGAAAAACTTTTTAGCAAAAATCTTTAGGGAAAGCTTTTTAATCTAAGAGTACTCAGTTATTTCATTGGGAGCCTTTAAGGAAAATAGCTTAAAAAGAATGTTTTAACTGTAACTTGGTTCTAACATGGTCAGATAACATTTCCATACCTCCACTTTACAAGATTTTGCAACTACTGATTTGAGTCATATAAATCATTATCTGTAATAAGATGGTTACATGGACCTTGTTGTTAGTTATACTAAGGTGATGCAGGACAAAAGCCCATCAAACATTACGGAAAAGTGTATCAAATTTACATTAAATAATGTTAGAATGACTTTCTTGGTGTTCTTTTACTTAATGACACTCTTTTGGCTGAAATATAAATTTTATATGAGTTGTTTACACTGAGCTTAGTACGTCATTGACTTAGAAAAGCCAGTTTTATATACAGTTATTACGATGGACGTTATTATTAGTGGTTTGTTTTTTTTTTTTCCAGAGTGCCATTTGATGATACTTTTAGATCTGGTACGATCAAAACAAAGTTATCAAAGAATAACCAATTCTGATATCTACAAAAGGTAAGATTAACTTTATTTCGGTAAAATTCACAGTAATGCAGATTTATTTTTATTTCAA